>NC_133824.1:43243492-43575992 GCF_047830755.1 Zonotrichia albicollis
AAGTCTGTTAAGTAAGATTGTACAATAGGTTGATTACATGTCTGGGGCTTGAATTTTGGAAATTTGACTTCCAGGTTTCTAATTCAATCAGTGTGTCTATTGTTTCACATATAAATATATAATATATATGAAGGAACAATAAAGGGAAATCAAAAGAGTATTTTAAAGTTCTTTTCTAAAACAAGAGAACCCTTCTCAACACTGAAAAACACAACCTTTCATTCCTTTCTTGGTCTGAATTAAAGAAGAAACAACTTGCAGCTGCAAAAAAACTCAATGATTTTTGTGCCTTATAAAACGATAACGTAAAAATCATTTTACTCAAGATTTTTAAGAACTTTTAAAACTTTCCAAAATATTGTCATCGCATACCTATTTAAGGTCTTATTTGAAATTTAAGTTTATTGAAATTGAAATGCTTACTAATTGAAACTCAAATGCTTACTTTTTCGGGAGTGTCCCTGCAGGATCTACAGAGCAACCTATGTTTATCTAATAATTTTGGATATTCACTTTCCTAAAAATTTATTTTCATACTTGATACTTTTATTTCATAAACTCTTTCTTCACTCAAGTTATATATCACTTTTCATTGAAGTACATATATTTTTTGACTGAACAACCTTGTTACCTGATGTTACCAAACAGATCAAACTCTCTCCAAGGGGGAAGGTTGTCTCCATTCTGAGAATTGCAGGCAGCGGTCTTAGTCAGGAATTCCCATTTCTTTAAGGGTTTTTTTATACTTTTTGATTTTTCCTTTTTTTTTTTTTTTTAAGAAAACCCTATGTAAATGCACTTCAGTAAACAAATAATCTTACAATCCCCCAAAAATCCCAGGGTTTATGCTACTGTTCCATATCACACGAGGGTGTTAGGCCCTCTGCCAATGTTAATCCATTCCATATTAGAAACCTAAAACCTCTCAGATGTATTAGGCAGCCTACCAACACAGCCGTTCTGTGCTGGAATTTGGCTTAATTCCTCACAGTCATCCCTTTGCACTTCTTCAGCAAGGAGAAGGCTGGGGTTCCTAAGAGCTTGCCATCGGTGGCTGCTGAGATTTTTGGTTGCAGTGGAGTTTCATTAAAGCTGTTACTGGAGCCATGGGCTTTGCCATCCAAACTGCACTGGTCACTACTGAAAAACTGAAGGTTTCATGCCACAGAGTCAGAACATGCTATATTTGCCAGCACATACCACAGTTATTTCCTTTCCTAAGCCTGTGGAAATAGACACAAATGATAATTGTTAGCAAATGTCGTGTGCTGTACTGTTTGCAGAGAGGCTTACATAATTAATGAGCAGCCCAGGGATACTGATGTTCACTGAACTATTGTTAGTCTGAAACACCTCAACACCTGTTTGCTTTTTTTATCAATCTGTCTTTACAAAGCTTTGAAAATGATGTCATAATGACACCAACATACAGAGCAAGCAGTGATTTTTGTTTTCTGGATTCCACAGACTCCAGGGGAAAAGTAGTGCCTACTGATTTATTCAGATGAAGCAAACATTCCATTTTAAAATATAAATGGGTGTTAACAAATGTTAGCCAGCCTCTAGCCTGACATCCCTGTTTAACATAGTCCTGCTATAAATTGTATCATGATATCATGGTCCTAAATTTTGAGGACACTAAAAGAATCCATTCCAAGGGCTAGATGCAATTTCAAGGCTTGCTTTTTCCCTAAATTCTCTTCATGCCAGAGGTGAATATAAGCTAACTGAATTATTTCACCCTCTACATCATCAGCCAAACAACTTGAAGAGCAGTTGCCATTTTTAGATAATTAATACCCTAAATCAATTCATGTTTATCTGGGTGTCCCTTACGCAATCTGTTTCTGTTATCCAACACAACAGCTGGGTATAATTTATTTCTGGCTTATCTGGCAGCTTACAGGCATAGAATTTAAACTTACTTATTCTTCAAAAGTGTTGTAAAACAGTTACCATGAAAGTATCCCCTTCTAGCACAGAGTTCTGTTTTGTCTGAGTTGTGTTGGATGTTTTGAACCTTTTTTCACCCAACCTAGGGGCCTCTAAACACCTATGTATTTTGTAGAACAGGAAAATGCCATCAGATGATATTCCCAGTATTTACCCAGCTAACAGCTTCATAGGATAGAGCTGAGATTTTGGGAACATGCATACATGTACTTAAGAAAAGGATTTAAAGGACAGAGCTGCAGACCTGTAAATACTGTCAGGTGCTGCTCTGCTTAAAGGAATTTAAGATGGGGCTGAGGAGTGGCAAATGGGATAGAGCTGCTGGGGAATGGGTGTCAGAGCCTGCCTAAGACCTTCTGCAAATCTGGTCTGAAGATGTTGTGCTATAAGTGGAAGCACAGCAAAGCTCTTTGACAGCCTTGACAGCACCACTTGAGGAGGAGTGTGGCAGGAGTGGTGACAAGGAGTGCTTTACATTTGTGGTCACACACACCTTATCCCATGCTCCAAGTTTCTGTACTTCCTACCAGTGACCAATGGCATGGATCCATCTGCATGATGCTTTTAATAGCTTTAAAGCACATGGAATCCAATATCTTCTTCTGGCTGGCTATCCATGTCTGACAGGATGTGCAGGGCTGCTGGCCAGAAAGCTGATTGACTTTTGGTGTCTTGGGGGCCAAGGCTCAAAAGGCAAAGAGGAACACTGGCCCAAAATTTCTAATCAGCAATGAAAAAACTAAAGATCGATCTCATTCAAGTGAAAAGGTAATTAAAAAGAGATACTATGTGTTTATGAATAGTATTAAACAAATATACCAAAATGTTAGTAAGCTCATTTTTCAAAAGAAACTTACATGCATGGAGTGAAAAATGTTTGTATTTAAAAGTTGCTGTAGTAGGTTTTTGTTTTGTAAAACACATTTCTTAAGAAAAAGAACATGCCATATAAACACAAACATACACACACACACATCTGCACACACATACTTCCCAAACCCGTGAGATGTCTGTTTGAAAGATGTCAGTTCTTTCAGTGACTTAAAGTTTCTTCAAGGCAGAAAACTATGGAAGATACTGTATAGCTGAACATCTGTCTTGTCATGTAGGCAGATATTAGGATTAAATTAACTAGAAATGAATAGAATGATATATGACAGGGTGCAGATGTCCCAGCCACAGTGTGATAATTTCATTGCAAAACTATGTAATGAATTCCATACATTACAGAAACACAAATATACCACTTTAGGTAATTGTGATGAAAAGGTATAATATGGAATGGATAAACAGATGGTGTACCCAAAGGCATTTTTCGTTTACTGTTGCTCTCCAGTCATTTTGAAATTACTTTATTTGGTTTACTGTACATCTATTATTACATCCTTTTCCTTCTTTTTAATTTTTTTTTTATCCTCTTAGCTCTCCTGAATCTGGATTCCATGAGGAGCTTTAAGGGCCATTTTGCATGTCTGCTTCTGATAGATTGGTTAGCTCTTATTTTCTTTTGTAAACTGTACATAACTGGGCTACATCTGAAGCCAACATTTCCGTGACTTCAGCACAAATTGGATTGATTCTGGTAGCTTTTTGCCTTTACATATTTTCTAAATTGGCACATGCTGCATCTGTGCTACTTGAATTAGCAGTACTGTGTCCGGTTTTCGGCTGTTTGGAGGGCCTGGAAAGGCCCGGAGTGGCCTTGGGGCAGCCTGCATATCAAAGGACGAGAAGAGGCTTCAGTTCTTCTTTCGGTCTCTATGTTTATTAATTGTTTATCTAAAAGATTTTCTTTCGGCCCGACAGAGGTCTGCTCAGCAGCCAGCCATGAGCACACTGTGCTGCCCTCCGGACAGTCACCTATCTTTATACCCAAAGTTGCGTGTACAATATTTATCATTTTTCCCCAATACCTTTTTCCCTTATTGCCCGGTGCACTTTTAGTAACAACCAATCTCAAAGTGCCACCATCACCACAGAAGATGGAGGAGAAGAAGAAGAAGAAGAAGGACAGGACACGCCCCAATTCCTCCATCTTACTTCTCTAAACCCCCTGTACAGAAATCCTAAACCCTGTGTCTCACCCTCTAATTAACTAATCCCTTCACCATTCACCCCAGCGAAATCCTCCTATCCCCACACAAGTGTCGTCTCCTGTGTAGGGTCAAAGTCCAGCCACCAGACACTTCTGGCAACATTCCAGGACTCCCGAGCCCCCCAAGGGTGGTCTCGGTGACTCGGCACCTCAGTCCTGAGGTGCTGAGATCCCACAGTACTGTTCATATTTTATCACAGATTATTGGCAAATTTTCCTTTATTACCTGGAAATGGGTACATTGGATAGCATGAGAAGTTCAGCTGAGGCCTAACCATTTCCAGCGGGAATATTAAAATGGGATTACATGAAGATATACGTTACGATATGATTATTTGACCATCCTGAAAAATAAACCCCTTTTTTTACACCTGTCAACAGGTGTTTTTAAGTGCTACAAATAGTTAAATCTGCAACATGGCTTTCAATCATTGGCCTCCTTTGGAGAATATATCCAGCTCTTGAAATTTGGATGTCCATAGATGAACTTTAGGGAGATCAATAGCTGAGGTGCTCCAGGTAGAAACTTAAAATCTGTTCACTGCATCCATATTTGCCTGTTCTTGGAGGCTGGACTGAGGCCCACTTGAAAATACAAAATCTTAGTTCTGCTGTTAACTGCAGATTAATTGGCTCATCAACCCAAAAAGTAATATAAAAATATTTTCAAATGCAGTAGAGATCAGGAAAAAAACCATCTGCAATAAATTATTATTTATTTTTTGCCGTTATCATCTTGATTCATATTCCAGTATCCCAGCAATAGTATCTGAAGCATTGGTGTTCACTTGCAATAAAGAGATTTTGAGGTTATCAAGAGCTTCAGTTCCAATTCAGTATTTAATCACCTGCCAAAGATATTTATTGCTGTGTATTCTCCAATTCCATGGATGTTCCCTCTTAATTATTAACCATGTCTCTAATTTTAGATCTATTTTTTAAGAGAAAAATCTTTAGTAAATGAAACAAAACAGGCGAGTGTTGTCAGCTGATTTTATTTCTATCCTAAAGCAAATCAGTGACTAAATATGGCAGCATTTTTATTGCCACCAGTACAAACACATGCAAGCACCCTACATATTTCAATCATTTCTGCAGTGGTTGGTTTTATTGCTGGGTTTAATCGCTTTAATTCAATGCAGTTTATACAGTGGTTTGATGTAGGTCCAGTTCCAGTAAATTAAAATGTTAACACACTGGTTACTAGAGTTTTACTTCATACCTGCTTGTTTCATTTTCAGGTTCGATGTTACTTTTTTCTGTTACTTGAGCTTTCAAAGGAAGGGAATCTATTTAGAAGCATATGTTTTAAAATATGGAGACAGCACAGTTCATTTTCTCACGATGAAAGCATATTTTGGATAATCATTTTTTTCCAAACAGATGCCCAGTTTATCTCACTTAAATCAACTGTTTCTGACTGGACCAATTCCTGGATGAGTTAATTGAGCATGGCTAAACCAAAAATGCTGGACTAATCCAAGGAAATAGGAAGAGGTGATGACTGTGAAGATTCTCAGCTTTCAGTAAAGGTGTTTAGTTGTTTACTTATATTCTCACAACAGAAGGAATGTAACAAACTCAGCCCACTGGAAATAATTCTGGATAATCTCACTCCATTACTTTCAGTGAAATTGAGTCTGCTCACTCTACCCTTGTGGACCAACATCTCGGGGAACAAGAAGGTAATAGCTCATTCAGGCAGTACAAAATAAGTGACAGAAGGAAAGGCAGACTGAAAGCTGTGTGTCTCTAGTTTTTAATTCACATTAGTAGTCCACCATTAATGTATTAGCTTCTCAATAGCTACACTGAGCACAGGAAATCAGTGAAATGCTGTCAGTGTTGTTGGCAATGCTGTTCATTAATGCCAGACTGTCTTGCACACATCACAGCTGTCCATCCATGTTCGCTTTTCATACTTGGAAATTTTGGTTTGGTGAATATTGATACCTTGTTTGATCCTTTCCTCCCCCCAGCATCTCCCATGAAATCCTATTCTGAGAAACACATACTGAAAGAAAATTCAGATTCTTGAATATCTTTGCTATAAAAGAAGCTTACTTTCTATTCTCAGTGCTTTGTATACACTCATCTGTCATTTCTGTAATAAAGTTCATAGGCAGACAGCCCATGAGACCAGGCACAGACACCTATCACCATTGTAGCACAAAGCTGAGGCAGGGGAGGTTTAGGTTGGGTATCAGGAAAAAATTCTGCACACAGAGGGTGTTTGGGCACTGGAACAGCTCCCCAAGACAGTGCTCACAGCACCAAGACTTTCTGATTTCAAGAAGTGTTTGGAAATGCTCTCAGGCACATGGCGTGACTCCTGGGGTGCCCTGTGCAGGGCCAGGAGCTGGACCCCATGATCCTGTGGGTCACATCCAACTGAGCATATTCTATGGTTCTATGATTGAAAAAAAAATAAAAACATGTCCTCTGGATCTGAGGGTCATAGTTTTTATGGTTAGAGGCTTTATTATGAATATTTTGGTTAATTATTAATTTTAAATGTTAATAATTATACTGATTTTGAGTTCTGTTTTAATAAGTACTACTGAGATGATAATAACTGATGCAGTTACCAGTTGTTTAATGTTTCTGAAGTCTTTCTTCAAATTGATTTGGCCTTTATTTGAAACCATGGCAAAATGTTTCTTTTTGCAGGTCTTCCACTAGCTTACCACTTACCACAATCCTCTACACCTACAAACTAATAATCTCAGGTGAAATCCCCTTGTGTCATTACTGATGTGGCACAGTGATGCAGCTTTAATTAATTGTGGGGTGTCAGGGAAGAATTTGGTTCCTCTCTCTAATGCAATAACCAAGTAAAGACTTTTGCATCCATTCTGCTGCCTGTGAACAAAATGGGATGATGATAAATTGCTAGTTGTCTTAACAGACACAAACACATCCATGACCTTTGAATGGATCCTTTTGCACTCCTGACAGAGGCCACAGCGCCTTCTAGATGGAATATAATGTTCTTCCTATTGGCTTTGGGTTTGAAGCACAGCCATGGAGAGATTTGCCTGAAAAGTTCACACCTTTTCCATGCAGTACCAGGCCAGGGCTCAGAAAATTCACTTAAGCTATGAGAATTAAGAAATGCCCTTAGGTGCCTGACAGCTACTATAAGTAAAACTGAAATACCTGACATTATAGCTTAACTTCTCTCTGCCATTTTTCCATCTAAGGATGAGCATTCCATCCTTTTAAAATGTTAATTTTCAGTTCAAAATAACCCCTTGTATTTTTCTTCTAGAAAATAAAAAATTACTTGAAGGATACCAGTCCACTACTTGTAGGCAAATTTACAATGAGACAATGAGGTTTATTTGCATAGAAGACAATTTCTCAAATCCTTTCACATATATTTCACAGGACTACTACAAAATGAGTGCTTCTACTATGGAATGGTTCTGCTGATAGAAATATATTGCTTTTAGCAAACATGCCTTGCAGCATGGCTTTGAATTGCACAGAAATTATATTCTTCTTCCTACTAACCTCTGCTTGTGATTTTTTATATTTCAACAGGTTCTTTTTTCCAAATTACCATTGTTAAGCCCTTATTAATAAAGCAGAAACAAAAACTCTGAAACAAAAAAATCATTAGCACCTCTGTCTGACCCCAAGCCCTCCCCCTCAGAGAAAAAAAAACCCACAAAAAAATCAACAATTCTCTTCCAATACTTTGTTAAGCAGATGTGCATGTAATAGGCTCACAGTTGTCACAGTCTGATTTTTTTTGGACAAGGCAGCTCGACTGGAGACGGAATTAGGAAATCACTGGCATAGAGGAGGAAGAAAAAGAAATAGCCAGGGGTTCATTCTGTGAGGACTTGTTGGGTCATATGAGGTTATCAACTAAACAAGTTAGTGGGATCACACCCTGCTTGAAAAACAGACAAGAATATGCTTATGAATGACCAAATGCAAACCCCTTTTTTTTCCTGTTTATTATTGTTTTTTTCCTGTTTATTATTGTTTGCAGACACAAAAACACTCAAGCAGATTTCTGAGGCTATTAATAAAAAACCTAGAAGAAATTTAGAGATTTGAGGCTTTAATTTTACCTATTCCCTGTGTGGCTATTTACTATCAGTATTTTTCTGATATTAATGACAATGAGCTGCAAAGTGGATTTGTGACCATGAATGAGACCAGCAGAGCTAGCCCTTTAAAAGTAAACCTCTTCCTCTGAATATTAATAAACTAGATTGTTTATATTAGCTTTTTTATCTATTTATTCCTCTTGTGGATGTCTTATTAAGATCTCCATCCTAATAACCATTTTGATTCATGAATGCAAAAAACCCCCAAAACTGGGCAGCAACCACCAAAATCATCAAATATTATCTCATTTTTATCAGGGTGAGTTGTGTTCAAGAATCAAGAGTCAGGACAGGCAATACTGACTGCAATATGAGGAATTATAACTGATTACAAAAGAACTGAAATTGTTTTTGCTATTCTGAGGCAAATGGAGTAGTACTACTTACCACATTTCTTAATTTTTTCTCTCTTTCCTCCTCCCTCGCCACTACTAGAAAGCCAACAATAGACATTTCAGTGAAAATGTGAGACATCTTTCATGAATTTTAATCTAAAAACTGGGTTTCAATGCATCTGCAGCTACCAATAGGGCCTGTTAGCTGAAGCAAGGCTATGCAAAGAGCTAATGTCTAATATTTGTAAGCTCAGTTGAGTTTGTGTCTCATGTGAGGCATTGTTGCATAAAATGCATTTCATGTTTTGAAAAAAAAAAATTATGACTACAGTCTTTAGTTATTTTTAATGCAGACTAGGGGGCCATAGGGAATATTGTGATTTCCAAGATTTCTGATAAGAATGCTTCTCAACACATGTGCTGGAATACATTTCTGTAAGTCTTTATTCATTTATTTATCATGCTGCAATTCTCTAAAAAGGAAAATACTTGTGCTATAGTGGTATCACTGCTCATACAGGGAACTAATCACAGATTAAATTTAAATAATTTATATGTAAAATTAATTTGCCTAATGGTATAGGAGTTCAGTTAGCTGTACAGTAGCTTTACTGCTATCCTGAAGCCCTTACTATGCTGAATAAGGAAAACAAACCCAAATGCAAAACATCAGTGAACACAATCTGAGATTTGCATAAGGACATTTTCCACATTCAGGATGTGATCTTGGTGCAGGAGCAGACTGGAGTGCAGAACTGGTTGCAGTAAGTGTGTTTTATCTTTTCCAGGTGCCCAGCTGACAGAGGCAGAAATGCACACAAGCTCAGGCATTAGGTACTTTGGCCTGACCCACACTGGTGCTACCTGAAGAAGCCTTTCAGGTCATTTTTGGCAGGCATGGATGAGGGTTTTAGGATCAGAATCTGAGCTATATAACAGCCTTCATGTTGTGGATACAGCAGCCTTCATGCTGTGTTTTGGTGAAAGGCACTTGGCAGCCCTGTGTGCTGTGACTTCAGCCTGGAAACCCTGGTGTCAGGGATGAACTCTGTGAAATGTTCAGGCTTTAATAAAGGAAATAGTGGGTTGCACTAGTGGGGCCGTCATAGGGTCAATGATTGAAATGTTATTGTAAAAAATACTGATACCCTCCTGCTGTTTGATTTAACCTCCCTCTGAGATGAACTGAAGGTTTTGTTAATTGTCTTAAAACTGGTATTAACAGTATACTGAAAAAAAATCTGAGGTCCAACATGCTAGGAGATGGATTTCTTTTAAAATACTGTCTTGGAAATAAAAGCTTTTATTTTTCTGTAATGAATTATATCTACCTAATAAACTACTGCTTTTGTAACTTAGGAACACGACCGGTCTTCCTGGGACATGGTGACTTTTATTGGAGAGTCCACTTGAAATCTTCACTTCTTTTGATCTTCAGCTTAATAAGTTGAAACAAGTACTTCTCCCAGAAATCATAAAATCTCTGCAAATATATTAGGGAAATGGGAAAATTATTGAATTGAAATAGATGATTAAACTGAAAGAAAAATTCTAGACTTTGGGTGTAGCAAATGAGTACTTACACAAAAAAAACCCAAACCACAAAAAAAACTCCAGAAAACCCCACAAAAAATAAACAAACAAACAAACAAACAAAAAACAACACAACCCCTCCCCCCAAAAAAAAAACCCCAAAAAAATACCCCAAAAAACCCCCAGTAAGAGTGGAACATAGAATGTGGAAAGAGAGGGACAGTGAAAAGAGAGGTTGTGTCTATTTACTCTTCAGTGATCTTGTAAATTCTAAACGTGGGAATTACTTATGTGATTCCTTCCTTTCTGTGTTTTTATTTTCCTTTTTTTTTTCTTTTTCTTATCCTGCTCAGGGTTCAAAGAACCATCATCACCACTGCTAGCTTTTCTCCAGTGAGCAGAGAAGGATACAGGAATAGAAGCCTAAAAGTCAGTTTAAGAATGTGTCACCTTGTCCACCCTGCCAGGGACCACATCCCTTTCTGCTGATCCTCATCAAGGTTTAAGGCCTTTGCTCTCTCAGGATCCTCAGGAGTCCAGTGGCAAGGATTTGTTAGCTCAAAGTTTTCTCACACCAACCCTGGAAAGGAAGAGAGCAGCAGAGCTAAGAAAACTACCAAAATAAAAGAATAAAAGTGCCTCTTCTTTTTTTTTTTTTTTTTTTTTTTAATGTGTGTGTGTGTTTGTGATGAATTATATTAGGGAAGATGAGAAAAAGACTGCATTAATTATGGTGAAAACAATAATCTACTGTACTGCAGTACACTGAAGTAAATGCGTGAAGCAGCAAGGAAAAACATTCAGTTTATTCGATAAATACCCTAAAATATTTCCTGCATTGACATGAGGTGCTTCATTTTTCACCAGAAGTTGTGTAAAACCATGTAACCCTTTGCACAGGATTTTCCTCTGCCCTTGGGCCAAGTCACACACTTTCTCTTTGAGCAGCACTCAGATTTCATTCCCTAGCATGTGCATAATGTGCAAACAAGCTGAGGCAGAGGCTGCTCTGGTTTTGGCTCATTATAGGTGTGTGTGGATGTATAAATATATAATTTTTTATTGGACACTTCCAGAAGTATAGTGCAAACACCAATGTTGGAAGGCACAATGAGGAAGTTTTTAAGGGGGCAGGGAGGCATTCCAAGAGACACATTGTTAATGCAGGCATCACTCAACAGGTCACTGCAAACCGCCTAGTGTGCAAATAAAAGATGCTGATTTGGTACCTAATCCTGCTTGCCTGGCAAATTATCAGTTTGTGACACAGCATCATAAAAATGAAGAATGAAATTAAACACAATATTGAGAATTTCAGTATTGTTAAAAGAATAGCAACACCAGCTTTAAAAGAAGCAAGGTGGTAATTTTCTTCCCCCTGTATGACATAAAAAATCTCAGGAATGATCCTGATATCAATAATTTTGCTAGGAAAAATCAGAAGCAGCATCAGCTTCTGCAGAATAAAAGTAAGCGAGATCCATAGCTAAAAGAATGCAGATGACCAAGGCATAATTTTTATATGAACATGTATGAGTGTGAATAAAAATAAGTAGACACAGCTTATAGTCAGGGACAGTCACAGACACACAAACACATCCCATGTGTATGCAAAATGTAAATGCACCTGTCAGGTAGCACACACTCATTAGCCATAATGAAACATAAATGACATTTCCTATGACACATTTCACTAACTGCAAGAATACTCATTTTTAACTAGTATTTTACGCTAGTCATGAGGATTCTGCTAAAAAGTTGTGGACAGACTATTACAAGATAGAATGTTCTTCATACTGCCTCCATTACAATGGTCTTTGCTCCTGACAGAGCTTCCAAAATATTAGATCAGCCCAAAAGAAGTTGAAGAAGAAGAGATCTTTAGATAGGAACATACAGAGCTCCTACATTATGCTTCTTTTTTTTTTTTTTTAAAAAGAGCATTTTAGATTCTACACTTTGAGAATTCACAACCTGTTTAGGAGATAATAAAATAAATACCTATCAGAAAAGATTTTGTGTTTTAATACTGGTCTTCACTGGGATTTTGTTTCCTGGTGGATAAGTAAGAGAAAAACACTAGCAGTCCAGAAGCAGCAGCAGCTGCAGAAACAAAAAGGTCATGAAATGTAAGTGCTATGCAAATAAAGGAAATAAAACAAACAGATCATTTAAAGCATAAAAGAAATAAAAGAAACAGCCATAAATCAACATGCTTGGGAAAGAAAATTAAAATAAAGGGCAGTTTGAAACAAATCAAAATGTCATCAAAACAAAAAATGGCAGAACCATAAAGAACTTATAAAATAAACAGTAATTGAAAGAAATTGCAAATAAAAATAAAATAGAACTAACAGGAGCAACAGGTGGCTGCTCATGTTACACCAAAGACTGAGTGGAAGCAAAAGATTTTGGATTTCTCCAAAAGACAGGAATGGTGTTGGACCAGCGGGCCTAGCTTTTGAGACCATAAGAAATAATCAACAAATCTTAAAGTTTTATTCCAAACATGTTTGAAATTTCTGGCAGTATGGATGCACAGTTGACGACTGTTTTTCCCCCACTATTTGCTAGGCTACAGAATTAAAGAAAACCAAATCAATCCCTCCAGATCCCTCTTCCCAAAGCCAAAAGTGTTGATTCAAACACCGCAGAAGCCAACAAGCAGCTAAATTCCTGTGTGTGTCTTTTGTGAGTGAAGCTGAATTTCAAGTCTGGACACGAGCTGGGCTGCTGGAGTTGCTCTGTTCGTGTTGTGGAGCGAGGTCAGGGAGCTGGGTTTAGTTCAGATCCTTCTAGAAGGCCTGTGAAAAGCAGAATGGGACACAGGGAGAGACAGGGAGGATGAGACAGCCCCAAGAGGAGAACGTAATCACCAGGAGGTGTGCATGGAGAGAAGAAAATTACCAGCTAATAAATGACTGAACAGGCAGGATTTCACTTCTGACTAGACACCAACTCCTGAAGGAGAAAATAAACAAATTAACGTGCTATGTCTGTTTTGCTAGTTGTGACAAATGAATGACAAAGAAACAGTAGTGGTCAAAGTGTTTGAAATAAGCTTAAATTGATAATGGGCCTTAGCTGTGCAGGACAGAGGTGGAGCAGAGGGGCTGCTGGTGTGATGTATTCCTAAATCAAAGGGCAGCCTTCCCAAAACTTGTGGAGCTGGGATTGATGTCCTGTCACCAGCAGTGTGATCCTCTGCTCCCCTGGCACCTGCCTGCAGCTGGGCCCTCTGCCCCGGGCACCCCTCGTGCCAGGCAGGGCTGTGTTTGTGGTTCTGGGGCACTGCAGAGGGGCTCCCTGCCCTGACATTTGTCACCCACCTCCATGGGCTGTGTGACACCTGCACCGAGGGCTGAGCAGGCAATCCCTCCACACCACTGCAGGGAATAGAGCAAAAGTGACTCAGGGCTGCAGCTGCAGTAAGCTGCAGAAAAGGAGTAATTTCCTAACCACAGTAATAGATTAATAAAGTAGCTGAACAGTACATGTTCATCAGGCCTACTAGAAATCCAGCACCATGCACCGTGCTTCGGCAGTTTATTTTGCCTTTTTTTTTTTTTTGTTCTAATATATCTGTTCTTAAATGGCCCCTAAACCCACGCTGTGCAGTAATTTATACAAATATTCACAGGCAACTCTACACTCAGTATATATAATTTTATTGTTTTGACTTAAAAGTCACAGGACTGAATTAAAAATGCATGGGTGGCGCTTTGCCATACTGCACCTAGAGAACAAGAGGCTGTCAGCCCGAGCTCTGTGCCAACAGGTTGCTGTGTACTAGACTAAACTGAACAGCAATAAGTCTACACAGCAGAGCTTTGCTGAAAGATGTGATCACACCTCCTAATGTGACTCCATGGCTCTGTTACTTACAGCTAAATTACATTATTATGACTTCATTGTTGAATCCCAATTCTCCTAATTATAGCCTAGAGATCTATTATTTGATTTTGTAACACCAAGTGCTTCTTTTCTAAATCATGTAATCTCTTGTAGCTTATTAATGTCAGGTTTGTGCACACGCAGGGACTTGGTTGTTTGCCAGGGAGAATCAAATTTTCAAATTTTCACTGTGTTATGTTGCAGGGGTTTGCTTGTTACAATCTAATTATATTGGCACTGAAAGCAAATTTATATTATAAAGCACTTTAACTCTTTCACGGAAACGTATTTGCATATGTAAGTGTCTCGCCATTGGTTTATTAGCTTTTTCATTGGGAAATTTTTATGGGATTCTGTAGAAAAGAATAATAATTTTGAAGCCATTAACTATTTATTTTCCTTTGAAAATGTGAAGGTTTTAATTTAAAGTGATGCTCATTGTAATAAACCCGTGAGTGAAATGCAAGTAGGTGCCACACATGGAACTGGCTTTAAGCTTTGTAATGACAAAAGCGGAAAAATTAAAATTTATTGTTTTTTTAAATTGCATAAATTCTAAAATGCCATTTTAAATTGAGACTGTATTTCCCCAGTATAAAACTGTCTGACAGGTGGTTTGGATTTTATTTACATAATTCCCAATAATGATAAGTGTATTTGGTCACAGGTAGGGTATTTCATACTAAGAGTAAGCTTTAAAGCTTTTAAGTCCCAATAACATGCCTGTCATTAGCTTCTGCTGAATTCAGTGCATGTTTAAGTGACTCATAATCTTCCAGACTCAGAGAGTGAAATAAAAGACTGCAATTCTCAGTGACTATAGTCCCCTTGTATGAGACTTGGGACCATGAGTGATTTTAAAGCTCTCTTTAAACTTCCTGATTTTGTAATGTTTTTCCAGGGCTGTGAGGGCTGTTGCTCCCATTACATAAATAAAAGGCTGCTAGTGCAGTTTCCTCCTCTTCTGGTGAAGCTGTGAGTGGCTCCTGAAAGGAATGGGTCTGCACCACCCCACTCCAATGGCTTCTCCCAGCCAACAGGCCTCCACTCCTTTTGCATGAGGTCAAATAACATTGGCTGCAACATAAGTTACACAACTGCCAGCTTGGTGATTTTTACTCTTTTTTCACATCCCCCTGCCCTCTTCCCATCACTTGCAATTAGATCACTCATTTGGGCTGAATATCTGGGCAGTCAGGAGATCACTCAGCTCAGTCCAATACAAGAGAGATGGAGAGAGGCAGGAGAGGGGCTGCTGCTTCCTCCAAGAGCTATAATGGGTTAGACAGAACATAAAACTGCACCCCAAACTCTACCCTGTCTGCCTGTCTCCTGCACCAGCTAACCTACAGTGTCCAAACTCCCTTCTCAGATTCTGACACCCAGAATTTGGTTGGTTCTGCGTTAAGTGTCCATCATACAGGAAAAAATGTTCCACAGGGAATAATTCTGCCTAATATGTGATATCTTTCTGCCATCAGGAAGAAAAAGAAAGGATCAGCATTCAGCAGCAAGCCTAGTTCTAAGCAGCTTGGGGAAGATTTTGTCATTCACCATATATTTATAAGGGGCTTAGTAGCATGGGGCACAACCTTGCTGCTGTATTCAGGCAGAGGTTTGCATGCTAATATGAATATGGGATTATGATGGAGAAAACATATGTAGACACAGTTGCCAGTAGAAGTAAATGGATTGCACATTTTTGCTGCCAACCTAACAGGCTCTGACCCTGTTCCCCAAAGAAGGTAGGCCCAGAGGTTTAGTCAGAATTCAAGAGAACCTTTCCCATTGGCTTCAGTGGGCTCTATTTCTGCTCCAGGTAGCAAATTAATTGTGGCAAAAGCATTCTTTGATGAATATCAGTAAATACTGACCATGAAATATGAAACAATGATGATGTGTTTCTCAGAAACAGTTTGACAGTACTGATATTAATGAATACTGCTCTATTTCTCCTGTATAGGGAGAAATACATCCCAAATTTTCTTCTTTCCAGATGTACATTGAAAATTACCAAGCTGAACACTTTGCTTGCAAGCTCACCCTCCTGTCATTTGAAGATCCCTATCTTTACTTTTAGCTCCTTGTTAGATTTTCCATTTATTTCTCCAGTCCATGGCCACCAGACCAAAGAGCAGTTGACATCTGTTTATGCAGTTAGTGCTCCTTACTGAATCAAGTCCAATGTCAGTCCTACTCAGTGAATAATAAAGTGTAGCTTCCAATGCCTATTAAAACCACCCCATTGGTGGGGTTCCCTGCTGCAGAAATGTGTAAACTCTACAGCCAGATTTAATGGGTTGGTTTATATGTGGATCACCTTACACTGCACGTCAGTACTTTTAATATTTACCAGGATTATCATCTCCATTCCAAGTATGCATTTGGAATGAGAAGGACAGAAACAACCATAATTTCTGTATAGTAAGGTGGCTTTTCTCTGCATTTCTATTCTGCAGAAACATCTGTGATCACCAGCAAAATTGTTACCAGTCAAGTCAATAGTAAGAATAAAAAGAGACTTCCATGAGAGAATAAGATTCCAAAAGGAAAACTGCTATCAAGATACAGTGGAACAAATGGGTGTCTTATGCATCTAAATGCCAATGTTAATTTTGATGGAGTTTCAGGAATTTTAATCTCTTTGAGCTGATCCCTGTAAAATTCAGGCCTCATGTTAAAGTTCATCTTTAAATGAAAACTGCAATTAGAATGGCAATGCAAGTGACATAGAGATCTTCTGAGTTTCCCCACAGAGTAACTTCATGCACATACACAGACCCATATTACTAGGCAACATAAGCACTATGAAATTTAAAAGAGGAACTCTTGTGTCTTCTGTGGTGTATGTATCAGAGATTGGACCAAGGAAAGCTACAGTCCATGATAAAAAAGCGATGAAAAGCAATTACACAGCAAATTACCCTTCCATGTGGGTGTTTAGTAAGGAATACTTATCTGTAATGCAATTTGCAGCAAATCATTGATCAAATGTATGGATACATCCAAGGGTCCCTCTTACTATGCTATCAAAGTAGCATATTTAATACCTTTATTTAGCTGTCTAACAGGAAGGTGAATTTTTGATGCTAAATGAGCATCAGAGCTTATAGTTTCCTTGTGGTAGATCCATAGAATTATGATCAAATAATGGATTGTGGTATTTCTTGATTACACAGTTAGGGAGCAATCACCTGCCATGTTTGCTTATCTAGTTTATTTTCCTAATCAAGCCACACTGTAATTGAAGATTTTGAAACAAAGTCAGTTCAACTGCTGGAGAAATTGCCACAATTTTGATTCTGAACTTTACATCAATCAGACTAACTGCTCCCATGACAGTTTGCTTTTGCTACAAATAGTAATGAACTTTCTTCTTTTGGATTTTGTTTCAGACAGTTGATACTTCAGGGCTTTGTGCTTTGCCTTGCACTTCTTTTTTTGGTGAGGTGTGTATGTACATCCTGGCCTAATCACATACACTGATACACTTCATTAATTGGAAATTGCAGCAGAGATAGATGATACAACTTGCTGGTGAATCTGCAGATGTTTGAATAACTTTGGAAGAGTAGTAAGGTCTTCTGTGCCCTAAAGCTGTATTTTTTTCACTGTTGCCTTTTTACTACTTATAAATATGTAGTTGATCTCAATCCATTAGTATTTTGTCTGAAAACTGCAGTTTCAGCTGGATTTAATGCACATGCACTTATGGATTTTTTTCCTGCAAATATATTTAATACAAAATCAATTATTAAATAGGAGGGGTGTGAAGAAATTGAACCACAAGGAGTCACCCAAACAAACCCAATTTTTGTTGGCTGCATGACTCATTAGTGAACCTTACTCAGTGCTCCCATTGTGCTGAGTGCCTCATAATGAAACGCACAGGGTTAATGGCTGCAGTGCAGCGGGTTTAAGTGAAACCACAGCAGGTGTGAGCCTTAACGAGGTGTTAATGGGGAGACAGGTGCATGTAAACACAGAGCAGGAGGGCACAGGAGCGGCCAGGGGAGAGGGCAGAGCTGTGCCACCAGAGCGCTCCAAGGGCAGCTACAGACTTCAGCCCCATTGTCCCAGGGTCTCTGATACCGGCCAGTCAGACCTAAAAGACTTCATATCTGCAGTAAAACACTCTGTGCTACCCCTTCTGTGGGAGATGCTGGCACTAGGGAAGCTCCAAAGGCAGCTCTTCTTTATGCATTTGGCTAAATGACATTTCCTAGGAAATACTGTGGGAAGTTTTCCCTGGATTAATCACTGGTCCCTAACTTGGTGAGTGTGGCTTGGCACACAGGCATGCACAAGGGGGTCACATCTCCACCTACCTTTCACAGAAAGCATTTCATTACATTTCCTTCTAAATAAAAAAAAAAAACCAAACCAGATATTGATAGCAAGGGCCCCAAACTGATGAGTGAAGCAGCAATAAGAAATGTTAAAACCCAGCAACCTCAAGTACCCAGCCTGAGTGCCAGGGAGAGCAGATAATCTGATCATCAGCTAAAATCCACATCTTAAAGTAGGAACTGATTCACATGTTCTCAAATGATAAGAAACAACATTTTTGGGGTGGACAGCAGCTGACAATTGCTTCATTGTCAGGGGGGCCATTCCACAAGCATCCATATCTAGAAAAACACTTGCCCAAAGTTAGAAAGTTGAAGCCCCCTTTCAGCAAATTAAATTGTTAGTCTTTGCTACTAAAACTGTGACCTCTCTTATTCCTGCCCTGGGAGACAAGCCTCCTTTTATCCTTTCATTTGACTTTGCAATCTATAGTTAAACAAGGTTTATTGTTGATGGTATCATTGCTCTGACATGTTACCAGCTAAAGGAGGAATAAATCACATGTCAAAATTCTCTGAGCTAGCACTGCCACTGAGATCACAATTTTTCTCCTGGCTAACTTCTAATGGTGGAGTCTCTCATTAACCCCCTTTCAACCCTGAAGATAGAGGCTTCTTTTTCAATAACAAAATAAAAAGTAGAGACCTGATTCTGGGAACTAATAGTTCCAAGAATATGTTTTCTTGACACTGTGGAATGCCATCTTGTTGCCTGTTATACTCTGTTTATGGTACACATTAATAATGTTTGGGACAAATAAAAATGAATTCCTTTAGAGGATTCACAATGAACAAAATCCTTAGGAATAAAAAGTTTTTAATAGAACTTTTCTTATTGTTTGTTCTATTTTGACAGTTTCATCTTCCTCTTAGCTGTGAAATGAGAATATAGGATAAATCAGCTCTAAATATCATCCTCACGGTATTTTTTTAGGCTCCTGACATAAGCAGCATTGGCTCAGATTACTCAATTACCTGCTGGCACTCTGAAGTTGCCTAAAGAAATAGCGTGAATATATTGCTGGAATTTGCATTATATGTGAATGGGTAGTAAAAAGAAAATCTGGATTCTTTGACCTCTTTGTGGTTTGTATTAAAAAAAATCTAACTAGGATCTCTTGTGTTAGAACAGCTGCATGCTTTAAAAATGCTCCTAAAATTTATTTACTTTTAAAAATGCCTTTATTTATAACTTTTCAAGGTTAAAAATTAAAATAGTCTATTTCCATTAAATTACACTGAAAAAAAAATTAAACAAGAGAAATACAAAATGTAATGACCCTGCTTGGGTCTCATGGAAAAAGGAAAAATATGCTAAGCTCTGAGGATTGCTTGTTACTCTTTCAGGTACTCTTTTGAGCTGTCCATTTTTTTCAGTTTGTAAGGCAAGCTGACAGGCACTTTGGACAACTTATCATGACACTGTGAGCCATAAATGTGATGCAGTGCTTCATAAATGTGACAAAGTACTTCCAAAACAACTGTTGACTTTTAAAGGCATCCTACTTCTCTAAAAGGAGGATATTTACTCTAAGTGCAGTTTGTAGGGATTCTCAGCTAATTTGCTACCTACGCATCTTTAATATATTTGTGAATTCAGAAAATATTCATAATTGTAAGTATCTATGAGATTACTGTATTTTAAACCAGGCTTGACAGCACAATAGAAACCAATAAAAGAAAGCATCTGTTGTACAAGTGATGCTTGAAAAGAAAGACAACTTGAATGCAAATAAGATTTAAAAAAATAAATTTACAAAGAGACTGAAACTGCATGTGTATGTCTGTACTTCATTCTCTCCACATCATCTCAGGAACTAAACATAAAAATACTATTGTTATAATAAGAGGGGCTCCAATGAAAACTGAAGTGTAGAGGACTTAAGATAGAACAAAGTGGTTTCCCATCAGATTGGTACATTAATAATCTATAAAAGATGATGCACATTTAAATTTTCCTAACTGCTTAAAACTCTATCCCACTGCTTGTGTTACATGAAGAAATTTTGCTGAAATAAAATACACTTCTAGCTTGATGGCTATCTGTGAATTCAGAGTGTTTTTCTCAGCAGATTGAAAAAATTCCAGCTGCATCCAGCCTTACACTGGGAGAGATCAAGTGATATTTACAACTTTAAATGCAGTCAAACTAATGGCTTCAACAAAACCTTCCCACTGTTATTGTCATCATATATCACATGAGTCACAGGTAATACTGATGCAGGAAACTTTTTAATGTGAGAACAAGTTATAGCAAAATTAAACAGTGCCTGATTATAGAAATATATTCACCACTAAAGCTGAAAACAAAAGTATACCCAAAATCTGCTCTGTGTCTGTTTTCCAGGTATGGTCCAAAGCAAGACATTTGCCACTCAGTAAAACCCTTGGCAGGTGGAAAAGGCAGCTCCATTGTACTTTAGGTGGTGTTATTTCTATATATCATCAGTTATCATCAAGGAAGAGCTCAGGCGTGGCAATACCTGCCTCTTGAGGCACTGATGAAAGTTCTTTTATTGATCATTTCTAGTCAAGCTTGGTTAAGAAGTTGTGATTCCCCTCTCCACTCTGTGTTTCCTCACCACATCACTGTGACACAGCATTGGGGCAGCTACACACAGCTGGACCTGAGCAGCCTCAGCTTATCCATCTTTATAAAAACTTTGGTTCTTCCAGTGATTTCCAGAAGCAACCATCAGGATAAGCAGAGGAAGACATGAAGGGCTTTTATCTTTACAGCTCTGTTCCCCAAACTGTCTGCCATGACAATTCAGGAAATTCATCCAAAGGCATTGACTTGTTAGTCTAGTTAGGAAACTTTCAAACAAGGCTTGAAATAAGGTGATGATAAAAATCCATCTACTGTAATAAAAATGATCCTGGAGGTTAAAAGGGAATTACAAAAGAGAAAAACAAGACTGTGGTAATAAGGAAGCCAAAAGAGACTGGAGATGAATTTATTTATCCAACCATCTGTGGCAAAAAGGAGCAGGTTGCTTTAGCATGTAGTATAGATGAATTTCAGAAAGTGGAGAGAAAAGCTCCAGCTGTGATAGTAAACCAAAAGAGTTCACGGCATGCAAGGAAAAAAAAAGAAGGTGGTGGGAATAGCAGATAAAAAAAAAGAAGGTGGAGGGAGCTAGATGGCAAACCAGCTGAGAGATCTGGTGGACAGATTCTTATAAATAGATTCAATAAATTGTATGAAAAATAGGACCTTGGAGAAAGTGGTGGTTACACCATTAAATATGAAAAGCACACTTACCACCTGTCTCAATTGAGACAAAAAAGGAAATGTGGCAAAGCACTATAAAAGCTTCAAGATCTTTGTAGTATAAGGCAAAAGAAAATAAGGACTAACAAAATAGAAACAGGGTTGACTAAATATGTGTACAAAGATTGACATGTTAGATTTACATAAAAACAGCTGAAGTACAAAATGTCTTATCAGTATCAAAACAAATAAAAAGAGATTAGGATAGAAAACGTTGATTCCTGATTAATGAAGAAAGAAAAAAGGAAATATCCATTACTGAACTTAGAAAAGAAAATGAAAGTAGGTGTCATGAAACAGACTAAGGTGTTTTCTGCCCTTTTTAATTCCTTCTG
The DNA here is from genome assembly GCF_047830755.1 of Zonotrichia albicollis. Lineage (NCBI taxonomy): Eukaryota > Metazoa > Chordata > Aves > Passeriformes > Passerellidae > Zonotrichia > Zonotrichia albicollis. The sequence goes on from NC_133824.1 coordinate 43,265,385, forward strand.
CATCAAAAAGTTTAGTTGCACAGCTAGATTTCTCATTTAATATGTGTAGAATCTGCAATGTGAAGCACGTGAGTAAAGTTGGTTTAGAGGAGTTAGATGCATTGCAGGCCCTGATGAAAAACCCACCCTAAATTTTTTCTAAAGCAAGTCAGAGTAATCTCTAAACCAGAAATTATTATTTTCAAAAAGGTGGAAAGGCTGGGAAAAGTCCCAGAAGAATTAGAATTAGAGAACTGGAAGCTGTCTTTATTGAAATAAGAGGGGAAAGGACTTTTGAGCAGACTGGCTTTTAGAAAGGCACTTGTCTCAAAAAGCCAGGAAAACATAACATGTCCTAAGGTAAATACACAGAAACCAATGTTCAGTTCTGAAAGTTACACCTTGACATTACTGGAGACCCAAGAAGTCTCTCTTGGTACTTTCACAGATGTAATTGGATTGGCATGGTACAAAATGCAAGATTAGAGAAACCAGCAGAACTTAAGAAACTTGAGATGTATTCTCTCTCAGATGCAGGACTGAGTCTTCAGCTTGAAGACCTCGGTCCTGGGGGCAGATCTAGGAGTTTGGGATTACAGCAGGGGAATTTGCATGTCTTTTCATTTGGGGATCTGATTCAAGCTGGCACACCACGATTAACTGCAAAGTCTCAGATGGTTTTTATTTTTACATATTTATTTTTCCCTGCCACAAGATACAAACTAGGATGTTTAGTTAGAAAAACATGTTTAATTGTACTCTGCATAAACTTCCATTTAGAAAGAAAATGTTTTTCAAATAAAGTTCTTTAAATGTTTTGTGCCACATCTGGACTTTTTTTTTTTTTTTTGTATAAAGGATCTGAAAAGAATTTAGAATCCCAGACTCCTTGTGGTTCTCACATCTTCATAAAAAGGCAGATACTAGAATGTGCTTGCTGCTGGGAACTGACACTTCACAATTAATAAGGGAGGAAAACGTCTCCTACTAAGCACAGGTTTGATCCTGTAGTGCCTAGGAGTTTTGCCTGAGGGTCTTTCTGAAGAGGACTGGGAATTGTATGCAAGATAGGGAAGGGAGCTTTAAAAGACTGTTTCCTCCTGTTATCCCCTGGTGCAGGGGCTGAGCCCATTCATCCTGGCATGGCCTGTGTCACAACGTGCACATGCAGCATTCCCTGTGGGCGCTGGAGACAGGAGGGTGTCCTCCTGCAGCCACCATCCTGACAGGTGCAGCACAGAGGAGAAGCCCATACACACAACAATAATGCAGATTATATTCCCCAGACTACTTAGATAAATGCAGTATGATCCAGTCTCCTCATTTTATCACAACTCCTAAACTTTATTTATTACTTCCCAGGAAGATCTGATTTCTGAAGGCATATGATGATATGAAATCTTAATCTTTGTTGAAAAAAAAGAAAGTATGTTATCAACTCTTAGGCTTCCAAAGAAGGTATAAAAAGCACGAGCTGTAAGCGTTCAAAACCAAAAAAGGCTAGAACAAACAGTTTTTCAGTTTTTAGCATTTCTTCTACTACTTTGGAGTTAACCTCACCACTTACCACAACTAGAATATTGTTTTGGGCTTTCAATCCATGCTCTATTCCTATTCTCTATGGTTTGAAAATTATAGCTGCTTTGAAGATGAATGAATTCTACAGGGTTAGAGAAGAATAAAAACTTTTGATAGTTTTCAGGAATACCAAAAAATTTAGGTCTTATATCTTAGAATGGCAGTGGTAGCCAAGTGTTTAACTCTTCTAAGCTCCTTTGAAAATCTTACCTGAAATCTCTGTTATATGTAAGTGTTTTGCCTGTTGAGCTGAAGGACCAGAATCGACTCTTGCACAGTATGTTTCTTATAATTACTCACAATGGGAGGCTGCACTGACAGCCAACTCTGGGAGGTATTTCTGAGTCTCTGATTTCTAACATTCTTCACTTTCTCACCCTATGGTATGAACAGACTGCCTTATATTGCTGACAATTTATGTTTTCCCTCTATCACCCACCTACGTAACATCTATGTTGAGCATTTACGTTTACACTAATAGCCCCTGAGAATCAATTACCATAAGAAGATCTGTTTCTTTACACTTCAACTGATGAATCAGTCATAGGTTAAAACAAGAGGAGGTAAAAAGCCAGCATGTCTGCACAGATTTTCTAAAAGCCCTTTACTTAAAAATACTCTGGATACAGAGTTTTTTTTTTTTTTCCCTGTCATGTGCATGCTCAGTATTATTTTACCAGCCTTAGAATCTGCTTTCATAAATGAATTGAGCAGAAAAGCACTCAGGATTAAGTGTATATTTTATACACTCCACTACTGTGTAGTATCCCCATGCAGCAGAACACAGGCTGTTTAGTTGGCACTCCCTGGTGGAAGGAAGCATGATAGCAAACTGAGCTTAACTTCAGGCCTGATCTTGTAAATATGGCACTGTGAGGAGAACAGAAAAAAATCTTCTGATTTCCCAACCACCACTGATTATTGACCAGCCCCAGATAGAGTTCTTCCATGGAGATTTTGTCTGCCTCTCACACATAGAGAGGGGTTTGTGGATCTGTTGATGACTTTCCCTCTCTTTCTAAAAAGCTCTCAGTGATAAAGTTCTGCAACAATGAGTCCTTTCTACCTTTCCCAAAGGTTTTTCAGATGTGTGGAACCATCACCATGTATAGAATGTGATGTCTGTCCTGATTTTCCTTTCACAGAGCAAAAATGGCTTAAAGAACCTTACTCAGACTTCTATAATAGATCTCAGACAGCCAAAGTTGCCCAAAAACTGATTATTATTTTATCTTTTCAAATATTGTTTAGAAATGCCTTCACTTTCTCATTGCTGACCAAATACTCCTTATTAGAAGATGCAGTTATGTCCCATCAGTTTCCTGGCATCTGTGTGCATTTCCAGAATCATTTATACGGTGGCCATAATAGTCTGAGTTGCAAAGCACTCTAAAGACAGGCACCTGCCCAGTGGCCTTTCTCTGCTACACGTAATTTCCTTACAACAAAGGCAATCCAAGCCCCAGGTCCTGTCACCTGTCACATTTCCATAAGCAAATGTACAGATGTACACTTACCATACTTTCCTGGGAACAAATATCTTCCATTCACCAAGTATTGAGAAGAACTTGGATATTCATTGACAGTGTGACCCTATTAGCCAAATACTGCCTTTCTAACCTTGATTATATAGGTACAATGGCAAAAGAGGTGCTGGATGAACAAAGGCAGTTGCCAGGAAACACTGGCAAAATGTTTCCTAAGCACAGGCAAAATCAGCAAAAATTCATATGTTAATGCAATTTAAATGCCAATCTCAAAGCTCTCAAGATCTTCCTAATTCTGAAGTTCACAGTGAGGAATTTATAAAACTATCAAAGGAATCTCTTTTTTTGGATCAAATCCATTTCAATTTAATTAAACATCCTGAAAAAATATTTTGTAAAAGACAAATATTTTTAAAGTTATTGCAAGGCAACATTGATATGTTTGATTTCCATCTGAGAAGTATAAAAACCATATGACTGCTGTTTATAGTTACAGTCTCTCAGCAATTTCCCAGTTATAGCTCCTTATTTAAGAAGTGAAAAGACTATTTTCAAACCACTTGTCTCTTGTCTTTTACATTACTATCAGTATTGAAAATGTAAAAGAAAATTTCATGGTCAGCTTTTAGCCTTAGTTTCAGGTATCTAAGGCTCATATTGTGACAATGTCTAAAAGACATATAAATCAAATCTCATCTCCCTTTACAATGCAACCACAGTTGAAAAGAATTGGAGAAATATCTGAGTCACTAAAGTCCGTAACATCTTTCACTTGCAGGGCACATCTGCTTAGAGAAGAGATTGCCTTTTTATATAAACACTTATTTTTGGAGTGGAACCATGATGCAAATAACTCCAAATAAACCAGGGGGACAACCTAACTTGAATTAATGTCTCGCAGAGCCAAAAAATTGATGACAGCAGGAACCAAACTACAACTATAAACAGGCAGCACCATGCACAGCACTGAGGCAGTGGAGGTGTGGCTGGTTTGTTACTTAAGAGACTGCAATGCATGGAGTCATCCTCTTCCTGCCAGATTTCCTGTATTGATGGAGTGTTCTGGGCAGAGGGACTGGGATCCTGCTCAGGTACTCCTGGGAAAGGTACATCTCTGCAGCTGTCATGCCCCATTAAGGGAACTCTATTTTATTCCTAAATCAATCAGAAGAGGGGGAATACTAGGGTCCCCCATACAGTGATTTAGCAAGATGTTATCCTTCTCTTTACTGCTAAGTAGAGTTGCATGTCAGCTGCAAACACTCAAAGAAACCCCTATTGTATTTTTGCCTGTTAACTCAATTTTCAAGAGAAAGAGCTTTCAATATTTGTGTTTACACAATGAGCGAACACTTACATACCTGCCCTTGTCTGGTACTAATGACAGTTGTAATTAATTCCAGGAAAATATCAACTATGTCTCCTTTGTAAGGATTTAAGGATTTTGGCCTCCACAAGTGGCTGCTTTCTCTTACATTCCATGGGCAAGATCCAAAGTCCATAGAGTCAATTGGACTTGGACAAGTGTGTTTTGGCTGAGGTCATGCATGCCCAGATGCATGGCATTCATTGTTAGTGAAATTATTCCTCTGCTGTCATGCCTGTTATCCATTTCCCCCCCATAAAATTATGCATTAATCTTTCCAGTACTAATTTTCAGGTATCCTTCACCTTTTTCATATGGTCCATGGACTCAGCTCATATTTACATTTGCTTGGTGCTCACACATGGCCGTGGTTGAGTTCACATCCTCCTGGTAAGATATTTAACTGGGGTAACCTGAGCGTGCAGCTGACCCTTGGCTTTCCACATTGTTACATTCCAATTTGATCTCTTCAAAACTGTTCTTTGTTATAATAGTATATTTGCAGTGCAGGTTCACTTTCCTTTGCTCACATCACCCAAACATGCCTTGGGTAAACCAATGAAACTTAGTCCTCAGGGTTGCTAATTCCACAGTTTTTCATAAACTGCAGGAAATACCACTTTGGTCTACTTATTCCTTCTTCACCATTTTGCTGACAGCCATGCTTGAAGTAATGCAGGATATTTTAAAGTAACATAAATAAATGGGAAAATGACCCTACATCAGCCTAAATGCTGTTCAGGAATGATGCAGAACAAATAGGGAAAATATCATATATGTAAGTAATTTGTGAAATCAAGTTAAAATTAATGACAAACAAAATTGAGTTCCCTTTGTGGTTGATTTCCATTTAGCTGCACCCAACAATAAAATAGTTATCAAAGAAAGCTACCAATTAGATTTTAATTCAAAACATTTCCAGAAAAAACAGTTCTCAAATCTCAATTGATATCTCTCCAACAACCTCCTAATTGCAGCAAGTTGGTGGTAAAGGGGAAGAAAAAAAAACTGCTTTAAATGAAAAAAAATGTATTCCGTCTGCTGGAGCATGCAGGATCCTTTCCTTAATTATTCCCAGGATTTCCCCTGTACATGAGCTTCCGCTGAAGATTATATATAGACAGATAAATATGTCTGTGTTGTCTGTGCATGTGCATACACACATGGATGTGCGCTGAGGGAAAGAGACAGGAAACGTTATTGTTTCGAAATCTAAGGAATTTATCCAATGTTCCACTGATTTCTCATGAAGCAAAGGTTCTACTGGGCAAAGGTTAAAAAGTCCGCAGTATTCAGATCTCAGGATTTTCTTCCATTTAGTTTTATCAGGTGGCATGCCTTCTTGAAATGGTTTTAAGAACAGTCAGGAATTTGTAGTCACCTATAATGAGACTCTCCAGAACCTGTCCAATCTGACCTTTCACTGTCCAAACCCAGAGTAAAATATGTCACCTTAGCCAGGAAATGCAGCAAAATTTATTCTTCCTCCATTTTCCTGTCTGAAGTAGACAAACCGATCCCATGATTATGCCTTCATCTAAATGAGACCAGACTCTTCTGAAACCTCTCAGTCCTTGCCATTTTCCTCTGTCCACAATTGAAATCTGTTGACAGCCCTCTGCAAAGTCCTAAAATTGAGAAAGATGACACTGAGACATCTAAAGCCTGATCTGCCTGGCAAGAATATGCTCCACATGATGGAAAACCTTAAAATTATTCTTTATGTTTTAAGCAGAAACTTCCAAGCAGATGATCAGTGATGCATTTGAGATATGCAAAATCAGCACTACATTATCTAGGAAGAACTCAAGATACTTGACCACCTTCTAGACTGCAAGGTAAGAGTACTTTTTTTTTGTTTTATTACAGGTCAATGTGTAACAGACAATATCTTAACTCTTGCTTTCCTGCTTGGAAACCATGTAACCCTCTTAAATATTTAACCATTCTGAGCCGGACTTTTAAACATCATCTAGCATTTGAAAATATGGTTATAGTCCACATTCCAGTCCCCCCAGTACAGTGGTATTGCACTGCTGGGGAAGATCAGCAAACTGAGGATGAGGCAAAGTAACAGGACAGTGCTGGACAAACTTTGCAAGGAAGGACTAGATGAATCAGTATGCAAGGAGTGTAACAGATATTTATCAGCTGATGGTGTCACAAAATCAGGGTTTTTTTTGCAGTACATGCATACTTTAAAAAAAAATCTCAGTAACACCAGTCAGCGCACCTCCTGAAATTCCCCTTGCATTGAAATTTTTAAATCTGATTGAAGCCCTGGAGAAACTGGTGCCATTTATGTTCTTGGCAGCTACAGTTTCTGGGAGATGAAGGTCTCTTTGACTCCTCTCCAGATTTTATGGTTAAAAGAGAACAATGTCTGGGCAGATTGTGATCTAGAGTGAAGGATTTTTTAGGTCCTTCTCACAGGGTTTTGGAAGCATCAAACCAAGCTTCACCAGGGGAGGTTTAGGTTGGAGATCTGGAAGAATTCCTTCATGGAAAGGGTGGTTGAGCATTGGAATGGGCTGCCCAGGGAGGTGGTGGCATCACTAACCCTGGAAATGTTCAAGAAACAGCTGGATGCGACACAGTGCCATGGTCTATTTGACAATGTGATAATTGATCAAAGGCTGGACTTGACAATATTTGAGGTCTTTTCCAGCTTTAATGATCCTGTGATTGCACGTATGGTGTATTGGTGGTCTTAAAGGGTCCTTCTGTGATAATTTCCTACATAACACTTCTAAAAGAACAATTGGATAATTTCCTACATAACACTTCTAAAAGAACAATTGAGGGATGTCTGAGGTCCTACACATCTGTAGATGAAAGAATTATCTGAAAATTATAGCAGTAAAGAAACAAACTTGGGGCACGTTCTCTTTATCACAATATACCTGCTTTACTTTCATAAGGAGCTCAACCTGTGTGAAAGTACCTTGATTTTCTCAAAAATGCATTCATGAAGAGTCTGGCATCCCTGGTACACATTAAATTAACTCTTGCAATTTCAAAAAATTTAGTTTGTGTCTATAAGATGCTTGTGTCCATAAGATGCCATCTCTGTTTTTCTGGCTTGTTTTTCCAATTTAGTTTAATTTTCCATGGTTAGGAAATTTATCTTTAAATACCAGAACAATTAATGATTATGTGAAAGGAATTTTTATAGATTGTGCTTTGATTTGTTTAGTAGGAAAAAAAAAAGAAAAAAGGAAAGAAGATACTTGGTGTCTCCAGCAGAGTAACAGAATGGAATCAAAAAATGTCAGTACAGTCTTGGACACATCCAATTTAATCACTATCTCCATTCAAAGAAGTTCTAACACTGTTCTTTGTAATGTCATGTCCCCGGCAACCTTTTCTTGGTCAAATCCACCCAGAGAAAAACACAGATTGCTTCCCTTCCATGTAAAGATATGTTAAACAAGTGACAAAGCAATGCCTTTTAACAACTGCAAAGGCTGTTTTAACAGGGATCCTACTTGCCTCCCATTCTACAGCTAAAGTCAGCAATGAAATTTGGTTATAAATTTGAATATTCATGTAGTTCAAGATTATTTGAGTTCAAGTGTTTTGATCAGAAGTGCCTTTGGTGTTCCAATGAATGTGATAAATAAGGAGCCCTGCCCAAGTGTTAAGTCTCAGCAGAAACTAAATTTACCAGCTATTGTCACAGCCACACATAAAACAAATGAGAGGTGGAGCTGCCTCTAATAAATATTTTCTGTCTTTCATCAGAGGAGTGTGGTCTGAATAATAGCTCTGACAGAGACCAGCATGTCTAAGATCAAGGCTGCAACACATACCAACAGGCCAGAGGGGAAAATATCTCATCTAAACACCAAACAGAAAAATCCCTTGTAGCTGTGATTATCAGACAGACAGAGAACTGCTCTCTGGAAGGTTATTGAGGCTCATTGTCCCACCCCCCTACTATTACACTCTATCTACAAGAAAGACACGGAAGTCACACACCAGTACCCACAGACATCCGCAAGTATTGACTTCATTAAAATCATATTGTGCTTTTTTTCTCTCCTTTTTTTTATCTGTAGGAAAGTGTCCTCTCTGGATGTTTTCTTCCCCCATTTCCCTTTTTAAGATGCTGAGGACTCTGCCTCCTTCTTCCTGTGGGTAACCAAAAAAACACCCACAAGAAAAGGTCATCATTCGATCCCTGCTTTGTCTCTCACTATAATAATATGCTCTCCCTCTACATCACATGTTTATATGCTTGACATCTATGCTTGACATTTAGTAATAAAACTGAAGTCATAATCTGCTTTCAGTTAGAAGACTCATCTTGAAACCCTTTGGTATTCTTGTCAAAAATAATAATTGCTCATTGTCAACATTAACCTCCTTGAGCCCACAGATCCATCATTCCCATTGCACAACTTAACAAGCATTACTGCCTACAAAAAGCTGGTGTTGAGGTAATGGATGGCACACTGTAGCTGTTGCAGCTTACTAGATGTTCTTATAGTAGTACTTCATGGTAACATTATCTGCGAATGGTTCAAAACAAGTCCTTAGTTACAGTAAAAAAATAAAGGTTTTGACAGAATTATAATAATTCAAAAAAATCCTCATTTGTTAGACAGTGCCACATTAATAACGTATTAATAACAATATTAAAATTAAATTAAAACAAAGTGCCACATATTAATAACAATACCCATGCAGGTTCGTTCTTTTAATGTTTTTAACCAGAAAGTGAAGTTGCTGTACCACATAAAGTATTTATGTCAAGTCGGATAACACTTGAGATAATAATCTTTCAGAGTTTTCCACAAAACTTTTCCTGTGTGCTTTAGGTAATAATGTCTCCACCTGAATACTTTAGGATATCTGAGGTACACGAGGAAAGTTGGAAACATGAGAAAAAGGTCTAGAATGTAATTATTGAGATCAGTTTAGAAATAAAAATAATTAAATTACCACCAGATTTTCTAAGAAACTAGAAATCTGGCTAGATGTCCATTTGAATAAATAAGAAAGTATAACACACCTCAAGGTCAGAAATTCTGCCCATTTAGAAAAAACCCAAAGAATTACAAGTACTTTATCCACAAAGCACCCTGAAAAGACATTAATTCTCTGGGAAAAAAACCCAAGCAAACAAAGAAACAAACTAAGAAACAAACACCCCAGCCTCAAAATAGACAAGCTGTAAATGCTGCTCATCAACTTTCAAACCAAGAATTACAGTACAATTATTTTGCTTCTTGACTCAGTTTTCTTTGTGCTGGGTAAACTGAAGGGAAAATTCCTGCTTCTGCCCAGGTTTTTTCATTAGGACCCAGGAAGTAACTGACTATAGGAAAAATGATTTTCCTAGAATTGTTTGAGACTCTACGACTTGCCTTGCTATCTATTTCGAACGCTTCTTTGAGTTCAAGTTTCCTAGTTATATTAGTGGAACGTCATGCATAACCAGGGCTGTGTAAGATAAGAGATGACAATGTGACCGGTATCATACAACACTAATGCTAAATGTATTAATACTTCTAGAGTGTAATTAGTCTAAAAATATTTGTCACAGAGGTCTGATGTTCATAATGATGAAAATCTCAACATTCAATGATTGTTACTGACCCACAGTAAATATTAAAGTATGAGAATTTGATAGGGGTTGACGTTTGAAAGGAAACATCCTGTGTGTAATGATGCTAGTAGAACTTATGGTTGTATAAAATATCACTTTAGGTTTGTACTTTCCTAACTGGAAAGGTTAGGATCATGGCAGTGAAACAGTAATTTTTGTTGATGAAAAACAGTGGCAAAAACTTGCAGATGTCCTGGATGTATCAATAGTGGTCAAATACATGGTTGGAGATTTTATTAAGTCATTGAATGCAGCGATAACATTTTAACAATATCTGGTGGGTTTACCACACAATTGTCATTTCACTAATTTTCAGTCTGAAAAAAAAAGATAAATGTCCCTTATTAAGGGTCTTTCCATAATAACGAACCACCATGAAGCTCATTTTGCAAAGGCAACTATCTAATGTCAGTTGTGTTGTTACAACTAAAGGTATCAATTGGCCAAAAAAATTAGACTAATATGTGAAGGGAATCAGTAGTTTGACAACTGACACCCAAATATGCATTTTCAGTCTCACTTTATTAGAAATCTAACATCTCACTAAAGGAGGTTATTTGGTCAAAAAAAATTTTGACCAAACATAAATTTTTGCTGATTGAGAAAGAAAGGAGCACATCTGATAAATTCTCCTCCTCCTCCTCCCCATGTTCTGCTCTTTTAGCACTGGTTGGGATGTCAGATTTTCCCCTATCACATGCAGCAGACCCATGCAGATATACAGCGCACCCATTTACAGGCAAAAATTCCCAAGGTATTGGCCCTCTTACGTTCCTGGTTTTTGATCTGAAAGACAACCAGAGGTGTTGACAGCCTGGACAGGCTTACACCCATCAGGGGTTGCCACTGCTGAGAGGAATGCTGCTCAGTGTGCATGTTCCTGTTATTCTAGATCCCAAATGCCCCCTCCTATGCTGCACTGGAGGAATCAGTGTAATGCAGAGGGTATGTGATCACAAAGTACCACCTTCTCTAAGGTCAGTTTATAGCTTAAAATGAGGGAACTTCAGAATCACAAAATACCCTGGCAAAAATCAAGACTTGTGCTCAGGCTTGCCAGCAGCAGTGTGCCCCCAAAAAACTCAAAGAAAGCTGTATTCAGCGACAAAAAACACATTCAATTCACTTCATAGAGCGTTTAGTGTTGATTTGGTTAGTGCAAATGTGATATTTGCGTCAGATTCTTGTGTCTTTAGAGTAGGTAAGGGAAAGGTCAGCCAGAAATTATTTCCTTACTGTTTTTTTAAGAGGGGCTGTCTGTATGTAGATCATTGCTTGTAGAAATACCAGAAAAAAGTTGTTGGATGATGAAATGATATAAAGACTATTCAAATATATTATCGCTCATGTTAAATCTTCAGTAATTGCGGTAGCAATGAACCGCTTCTGTTTCTACACCAAATTACTACGGCTCCAAAAAGGTGGCTGTGCTATAACTTGTGTCTGAACCTGGTAAGGGCTTTCTCCTGCTTTCTGAACCAAAAGCCCATTGAACTGTGCAGTCTCACTCTCTCCAGCCACCATTGCTTTTGAATAGGGTCTCATGTTTTCCTGCTGTCACTGTGTGCTAACTGTCCTGTCTGCTCTTTCCCACTCTCCAAACCCTGTGAAAGGCAAGAGAATCCTTAGTATTGAACTTGTGCTGAACTTTGTTAAAGTGACTGAGTGAGGTTTTTGAGGTGTGCTGCTGCACCACAATCTCCTTTTGCTTTATTCCTCTATTATCCTCACATTTTCTTTTAAGTACTGAAAGACTTGTGCTGGGAACTGACTTAAACAAAAGCCTAAGTTTTATTATATCTCCTCTCTCTTTTCCAAGTTTCTAATAGGTGAGATTGGAGAGGAGCTAAATAACATGAAACTGCTCATTACTCTCACAATGACAGCTTTGCAGCTCACCTCTGTGCTGGTTTTGGCAGGGGCAGAGTTAATTTTCCTCATTGTAGCTAGTGCAGGGCTGTTTCAGATTTGCACTAAAAGACTTTATAATATAAGGATGCTTTCATTCTTGCTGAGCAGCATTTACAAGGAGTCAAGGCCTTTTTTGCCTTTATTACCATCACCCCAACCAGTGAGGAGGCTGTGGGTGCACAAGAAATTGGGATGAGATAGAGCTGGGACAGCTGACCCAAGGGATGCCCCACAGCACGTGGCATTATGGTCAGCACATCGAGCTGGGGGAAGGAGCAGGAAAGAGGGAATGTTCAGAGTGATGGCTTTTCTGGAGATGGCTGAACACCTGTTTGTGTTAACTAGTAAATGAAGTCCTTCTTTTTCTTTTTTTGAGAGCACAGTTGTTGCTTTACATATTAAACTGCCTTTATGTCAACCCACAATCCAAGTTTTGTAGCTTTTGCACTTCCAATTCTCTCCACAATCCCACTGAGTGGCTGAGGGGCTGTTTGGGGCTCAGTTGCCAGCTGGGGTTAAATTGTCACACTTCAAGATTGAGTTACAAGTGGCTTAAAATGGGAGCCCACCAGTCCAAATATAAGATTTACTTATCACCTAGTTAATGCTGGCTTAATCTTGCAAGTATTTGACAAAACATAATTACAAACAGGCCTGCATATGTGAAGAAGCCAACAACCATCCAAGGACCAAACACCAGCAATTACAATTTGCTGCAAAAGTTGCCAATTTATATTACCTTCATCTTAAGTTATCAGTTTTCACCCCAAATTAATATACACTGAAAGGTTTTATAAATGCTACAGATATGTGTCTTTACCAAAGTCTGTGGTATCAGAATAATCCTTGTAAGCCCTACGAATTTTCTGTTTCCAACAACATTTAGAGGAATTATAAAGATATTTTTACTTTGCTGATGTTTGAAGGTTTCACATTAGCTTGTTGATTTAAAAAGTTCATCTACAACCACTGACTACATTACAAGCAATTGAAAAAACTACTTTATATCAGTCAGATCCACTATCCAAAGGGATGATGATTTTATTAGCTCACACTTTACCTATGACAAAAACCTTGGATGCTTTGATCTGGTTAAAAAATGCAATTCTAGAAAAGAAGAAATATCTTCCTTATAAGAAACTTCTGAACAGAGAGAAAAAGAACTATCAGTAGGATAGGTACCTATAATTATTCCTGGCTCCCGAAAATGCCTGAGTAGTGCCATCACAGAATTGTAAATCTTTCTATTTCCAAAAAGTTACTTCACAGTATATTTTTGCAGTACTGTGCTTTCTAAGTTCCACTGGTTTAATTGGGGTAAAACTGTAAATATAGACAATTAACTACACGAGGAAGGGTTATATGAAGGGTTTTGTGCCCTGACTGCCTCCACAGCTTATGCAGGTCACTGAGGAGTATCAGACTAATCACAAAAGTAATTTCACTGGTGATAGCTTATACATACAAAAAGACAAGACTCAAAGATGCAGGGTTTTTTTGCCCTGCTGAGTTACCATGCATCAATAAAAAACTTACACAAATTGCCTGGATTTAATTTGCTACAAGCTAAAATATACACTCTACCGTGAGGTATTTAGTTAAATTACAGTATTCTTGGTTGTTTCTGTATTTTTGACCTTAGCAACTTGTAGTTAAAAGCATTTATAAAAGTTTAGAAGACAACTGGTGACAAATATTTAATCTAACTTTTAAAATAGCAAAAGGATAGCTTTTTTTTTTTCAAAATCATTAATGGAAGACAAGATTCTCTAGACTCTTCAGGGAAGAGCTATGCAATGCAATATTTAGCAAATAAAAATTATTTGTTAATTGCAATCACTGTCTCTAATATTTTATGGACGTGTTTTTTTTTTCCAAGCACAATGACAAATAAGATTTTACCAGGTTTTTTTTTCCCTTTTTAAAGCAAAACTTTCCACAGAAAGAGGATGCTCCCTACCTATTTTAGCTGTCATCATAGAAGACAGTACACAACTCCATACCATTTCCTCTCTGCCTTTCACAGCTTGAAGCATTATATTTAAGGCAGGGGATTAGACTGAACTCAGCTGTCACAACGTTGTTCTCGGAGAGTGGCTGGCAGAGGACCTGGCTGTGTCTCGGGGGGCAGTTAGAGCAGGGGATCACACAGCACAGGGGCAAATCTCTAGCTGGCATTGACTGCTGCCATCCCACTGAAGTGCCTGCTCCCGTGCTGATCCAGGGTCGCTGTGGCTCTGAGCTGCTGCCCAGAAAGATGTGCTCCAGCCTCTGCCACCACTGGGCAACTCTTCCCGGAATGCAGGGCTGGGAGTAACCATGGCAATTTGGATTCCACTTTGCAAGAGCTGCTGGCGCCTGCCAACTTTCTAATGGCAGAGGAAGAAAGGAGCGCCATCAGCACAGTCTGCTCATGCTGCTTCTGCTTGTGATGCTGACACTTGATGTCCTGAAAGCCACTGCCACCGCATCCTTCCCTGTTGGTGCCACTGCACATCCTTAGGATAAAAGCCAAGCGCTCTCCTGCTGAGATAATTTTAACCCCTACACTCCCTCAAAATACAGAATCACTGATCACTGATTTAGGCAGAGACACAATTTCTGTAGAACTCCCAGCTTACTTAAAACAATCACTCCAAATGCATGGAAAGAATTTACACAGTATCATAGGATAAGCAGTCCTATTAATTCACAGTATATTAGCTGAAAAGCTCTTGTTCTGTAGTGACAAAAACATTGATTTTCAATTAAGTTGTTGAATGTATTATCTCATCTCCTCAAAATACTTCCTTTTTTGTGTTGCCTGCCTTGTTTCCTGACTTCCTAGTTACAACTGTATATTCACCTGCTTACACTAGACATAACAGTAGTTTCCATATTACAGGTGTTTTTCCTTTTTCTTTTTTTCTTTTTTTTTGGTTTGTTTTTTTTTTTTGTTTTTTTTTGTTTGTTTTTTAGGGGAAGAATCTGAGAAAGTCAAGGGTTTGGCTCTGTAAAACCTCATCAATAGAATTTTGGGGTTTTCCAGACCAAGAGGACACATGGAATTCCTGTTCAGGTGCTTGTTCTGACTGACTCACTGAAACTGGGACTGGTGGGGGTAATTGTAAGGTGCAACTTCTGACCACCTCCAATATTTCTCAATACACAATACTCATGCATCCTTCAGCCTCTCTACATATTTCAACCACCTACGTTTTTTACTTTGGGTTTTTGTGACAATTGCTGCTTTTCCCCAGTGATCTCTTTTATGTTTCAAAAAAAATTAATGAAAATTGATAATCTTTTCTAAGTTTAAAAAATATCTGTCGGGCTATAACAACAGGAGACATAATTTTTCAGGACCTTGTTTTCCCAGCTAGGGACTTTGGAGGAAAACTGGCTAGGCTTTGAGTTTGCTTGGAGAGCTTGAAGTGGAAATAGATTATCTGAAGACCCAGACAGCTCTTGAATCTACTTTGAAATTCCTTTTTGAAATGAGCTATCTTATCATGTTAGGGGACTTCTGTGAATGGATCACAAAAGCACTGTTAAAAGGTTTAGTGGACAAAACCATGCAGTTTTTAAATAGGGATTTATGCATGGCCATGCAGTTAAAATTATTTTGATATTTGGGTTGGGTTTGGTTGGCTGATGGGGTTTTTTTTGTGTTTGGTTGGTTAGATTTTTGTGTTTGGAATTTTTTTACCATCTCTTAAGACATATGAAGTAATTGTTGTTTTTCCATCAAACACATTATCTTTGAAACAATGACTTACAGCTTGCTTCTCATTACACTGGTCAGTAAACACCAGGATAAACTCAGTATATTTTTCATTAAGTAAATATTTCTAAACTGCAGTTCTTTATCGGTGTATATTTTTTTCCAGCACAAAACAAAAGAGAGTAAATATTCTTTTGGCTGATGTGTTTTTCAGGCAACTCCTTAAAGTGCTGCTTTTGAAACATGCTACTCTGGCCTATGAACACCAACACAGAGATTTGAAATAAATGAAATTAATAGCAAGAAGAGGATTTGGTCTGAGTCACATCTGTACTAGGATGGAAACACTGAGGAAAGTCTACTTTAAAAAAGCTCAGTTATTTTAATTATTGAAACATTCCAGCAAAAGCATTGAACAGATACTTTGAATATGTAATTGAACTTAATGCCCCAAATAAAAAAGAAAGGCACTAGGGCTGTTAACATCAAAGCTTGCATTCACAATCCAGGCCTAGCAACTGATAAGCTCCTTCTGGAAAAAAAAAAAGAAAAAAAGGAAAAAAAAAAGAAAAAAAAGGAGGAAAAAGGGGAAAAAATCTGCATATTTCAGTGTCACTTGAGTAAAACTGACATGATAAAAGCAAATATGTGAAGAAAGAAAAAGCAAAGTGGGGTCAGGTTCCAGCTTCCAGCAATACTGTAGCATACAAAGTCTTAAGTAATGAACTTCATTAAAAAGTAAATTAAGTATTTCTTAGGCAGCTACAAATGAGACTTTTTTTCTATAGACTCTATTGAAACGTTGCTACCACAGTATCAAAGCAAATAAGCAACAGATACACAGAAAGCAATTCTGTTCAAATAGAGATTTCTATATTGCTGCAAAGCACTGATGGTTAATATATAAAAGCCTTTTTTTTTTTCCTGTCAGATAATTTACATTAGTTTTGGGGGTTAATAAGAGAATTAATTTTCATGGTAATCCACAGAGGGATTCTACTACCCAAGAGATATGTTAAAAATGACTAAAAAATATTACCTTAAAAATCAGTAATGTTACTACAAAATTTCCAGAGCAATATTTATATTAGGCATATGATAGCCCTGAACTCTTTCCAGAGATGCCAAGGGCTTTCCCATTCCTACTATTTCTGTGGAAGGTAACATTTCTTGTCTTCCAACATGAGACTTTTCATGTAAGTACAAAAATATGTTATATACTACATGCAAACACATGCACATTTCCTCTTATATATATTCAATGCACTTACAGATGGATATGGATCCATCAATCTTGGATATTAACTGTAATCCAAATATTGCTACTAGCTCAGGTAAACCTAACTGAAAGACACATACACACCCTGGGTAAAGGAAAATTCTCACCCTACTTCAGTAGAGCAGCAAAAAATATTCTCAAACCAGACATCTAAATAATAATTCCCTCTCAAATAATTTGCTTGACATTATAGGACTTGTGAAATCACAGATAAAGAAATGAACAGGAATTACCTTACTTTTTAAAATGAAAAATCTATATATTAAAATACATATATTTCAGAAAATATTTGCTTTCCTGAGTCAACATTGAAAGCACAAGCCAGAATATTTTTATGTGATTTTTTTAATCCATACAAATTGATAAAGTCTGATTATTTGCCTCAATAATAGATATTTTTTCAAAATTATATTTTTAATTTCAAGCAGATTTTTTTCCTTCTAAAGCCCTTTTAATTCTGTTTATAGGACTAGAAGTCAAGAATACAATAAGCATGCAACTTTCTGAAACAGGGGAATATATAAACACAGAGCAAGCCAGTTTTCAGTCTTTCAATAACACACACCACCCATTACCCACAAAATGAACAATTGCCAAGGTACACAAATATCTCTAAAAGGTAAATTTAGTGTGGTCAAAGAACCATGTATTCTTTCAGGGGGTAGGATCTGAAGAATCCTATGGATAAAACATGAATACACAACCTCCCTTGTCCTTATTTCTGAAAAAATAGAAGTCAGCCCAGCACAGGGGCACAGTGTCTGGATGACTATGCTGAAATTCACTTCCACTTGCTCCAAATGCAGCAACTGCTCTAATATATTTCTTCATGGGAAGGACAGAGTTAATAATGTGCTTTTTCACAGTCCCAGTTATGACAAAAATATTAAAGTTATCATTTAAAATTTTAGATAGCCCTTGCTTATATATCTCAAATCAACAAAAATAATGATATCATGAATATTGTATTTTTATATATATTGAACATATACTTAACAGAAATAAGTCTCTGTATCTTGGCTTGACTGATAGCCTTGATAGCAACATCAGTATCTAATGTGTTTTAAAAAATACTATGGCTAGCTATGGATCAAATATTTTTTCAAAAATGAAAGAACACATCTCTAATTCTTTCTCAGGGGGAGGAAAAAACTCTAAAAAACAACACGGCTGGGCCTACTTTCTTTTTAAAAAGGCATTTTCTAGGTTTGCAGAGAGTTGAACTGCAATTCAACCCTTGCCAAGAAACAACTTGCTGTTCATCCAAAGTAGTAATTCAATACATGGAACTTGACACAGCAAAATACTAGAACATCTACTTAACTTAAGCACATGTTTAATCAATTTTCTGGGCAAGACACAAGTCTGCTCACATGCTGCATTTAACTGAAATCCATTGCTTAGCAAGCGGGTTTCACTCTCCATCACTTTGTTGAGGGCCAAAGTTATCCTTGCAGTAAATAGGCTTTTATTTATTAAAAGTTATTAATTGATCATAGAATCAACATTACTTTAGCAGTGAACTAATCTTTCAGAGGACAAATATATAATCTCTTTGTATATATACACAAAATATATATTATTATTATATCATATATTATAATGTAAGGCTTCAAAGTGACCTAATTGCAGCCTTCCAACACCTGAAGGGAACCTACAAGAAAAAGGGAAAGGGACTATTTACAAGAGCAGGTAGTGACAGGACAAAGGGAAATGACTTCAAACTGAAAGAGGACAGGATTAGATTGGATATTTGGAATAAATTCTTCCCTGTGAGGGTGGTGAGGCAGTGGCACAGGTTGCCAGAGAAGCTGTGGGTGCCCCATCCCTGGCAGTGTCCAAGCCAGGTTGGATGGTGCTCTGAGCAGCATGGGATACTGGAATGTGTCCCTGCTTATGGCAGAGGGGTTGGAACTGGATGATTTTTAAGGTCCCTTTCAACCCAGGCTATTCTATGATGGTGGCTCTATGACATACACCTCTCTACATTTTATATATTTAATACATACTAGGTATATCAGATGAAAATACAATCATGCTTCATCCAGTGAAAGTTTTGCCAAAGACTGAAGAAGTGCCATGACAGTGATGAACAAGTTCCCTGTGTTTAAAATGAACTTCTCCCGAATATACCAGATATACACAATTTCTTTTTAAAGAAAGGATACATTCAGTTGATAATATAGTCAATTCCCATTACTGATTCAAAAGCAGTTCTGGGTGTTTTATATCCATGTCTGAATGTTTGTGACAGATTCTTTGAACTTTCAATCATAATTCACATATCCTATAAACACTTTTCAAAGTCTTTGTATTCTCTCATGCTGTGTGAAAGACCTTGTGAAACTGTGAGAAAATAATGATTTTTCACAATATACAGTGGATTACAGAAAGCACATTGGGGAAAATTTAAAAGTAATAATTTTGAGTGCACAATTTTTTTCAGATAGATTTTTTTCTTTTGGACGTAGATCAAACTAAACAAGAAAATTCTACACCTTTCTAAATTTAGATTCTTAGTATACCATAAGCCTTTTCCAATTCACCAATACAGAAATATGGTTGAAATCTGATTGTCTTCAATGTTTGTGCCAACTGGCATATGACAAAAATGTTCATGATCAGAACTTGATCCATTTTCTTTATTAGCTTCACAGAGAGCTGGACAATTTACTACATATGTAGGGCAGAGAAGAGAATGTAATCTAGGCATAAATGTCTACCTATTAGAAAATATGTAGCAGCAATTATCTAAATATGTCAGGCAGAAGATATGTACACTACATGCAACAAGCCAGACATGCAACACACACAGGTGGGAAAAGCTCCAAATGGTGCGGCTGCACTGGTGAGCAGGGAAGAGTCATCCCAAAGGGTTATGCAAAAATAGCAGGGACCAGAGGTCCAAAAGATCCTACACGTTTGTAGAGTTGGTAATGGCTGTGAAGCAAAATTTTCTGGAATGTTGGAAAAGCGTCCTGGGTTGTAAGATGTGGCTTGGGGGTATGCTGTTTCCCATCTGTTAGAGGTGGGGCAGTTGTCTTCTGTTAATTGTGGAGTTTTCTTTATCTCTTCCATGACCTATCCTCCCTCCAGGAGACATCTGCTGTAAGTGGGCTGTGGAGTGTCCCTGCCTGACTGATAAAATTGCATCATACCATCGTGAGATGCTCCGCCCAGGGGGAGAAGCCAAGCATTCCTACCTGGATATAATCTGAGACTTGGAACACCAGGGCAGCCTTTTCCCACTGGATTCCCAGAGGAAGACCAGAGATATCCACACCCCCACTGGATTTCCAGTGGAAAACTGCACCATTCTGCAGGGTCACTGCTTCAACAGAACCAGACCTGCCACTCCAGGAGGACTGCAGCCACCATTTAGTGGGACTGCTACCAACACCCTGACCAACAGGGTGTCAGGTTGTATTCTGACTCTCTCAGTGTTATTTTGTATTACTGCACTGTTTCTTTTATTTTTATTTTCTTCTTCACTGTTATTCCTGCTTCCATATCTTTCCCTAAGAGCCCCTTAATTTCAAAATTACAATAATTCATAGGAAGGGGGTTTACATTTTCCATTTCAGGGAGGCTCCTGCCTTCCTTAGCAGACACCTGTCTTATCAACCAAGACAAAAAGAGAAAGTGGACAGGGCTCAGCCTTACAGGAAGATCTGAGCCTGGCACTGAGGCATTCAGAGGGGCAGAACGCTCCTGCGAGCTCAGACATTTCATGCTCTTATTTCCAGGCCTAAGGCCCCTTCCTTCCAAGGGGCACTGCTCTGGGTTATGTCAGCTGAGCACAGAAGCACTGGTGAAACCCTCAGCAAAGCCACAAAAGCTCCCTGAGACCTGGCATTTCATATCTCCTGCAGAGCCAGTCCGCCCACTGCTCCCCTCTAAGTGTTCTTACAATTAAGGCACAATAAAAGATGCTGACATGCTGTGTAAGCATTGTTCCTGACTCTAGTTATCCCAATTATTTTTTATGTTTTCCCCTTAAATGAGAAAGACATCAGGTGGTAACTCAAACACTGAGATAGCTATTTATGTTTTAGAACAAACAGTTTAAACAGTATTATATACAGATGTCTAAATATTTTGAAAGTATCTGTTTATGGAAGTAAAATGGAACTACCTGTTTAAATTTAGAGAATTTTATTTAAAATGTGCATGTAGAACTGAAATTGCTTGTTAGTTGATACACAGTGGCAAATGAGGCTTATTTGCAGAGTATATGAAGTGCTTGGATTTCTGTTTGAATCGGGAAAAGCAATACATTTGAATTTTCATTAGACTGCTCCATTTTTACAAAAATGATTCATTGTATAAAAACAGTAGTAAGTGGCTTACTCTCTGTCTTTGTCAACAGACAACTGGCAAATTGCTGGCTGCATAATATTTCTGTTAGACTACTTGTGTATGGAAATCTGACTGCTTTGCAAGCAATTTAATCAGCAGTGTAAATAACCTGTGTAAAATAACCAACAGCACAAATGCCTTTAAATAATCAAGGCTCTTTAATGTACATAAAATAGGCTTTTGTACCTACAATAGACTTGATCTTTATAACCATAGCCGGTTCTCACCTATTATACCACATTGTGCTCTGCAGTAATCAATGCAATATAGAACCTTGATTCACGAACCTACTCTTTAGTAGGTGGAATTTTTCACCCGCAGAGAATTGTGTCCACAATCTCACACTACTAATAAATTGCCAGAAGAAAACAGGATAGGATTACTGATGTAAAAGCTGGGAGCTAGGACTGAAAATTTGACTGCATAAATAAAAATCTATCTATAATAACAAAAAAAGCAAGTAATTTGCTAATGTTCTTGAGAGCAGTCTCCCATTTTTCTTGGGCAATGAAAGTTCTCTGGGCTTTACAACGTGATAGAAGTTATTCAGATGTTATATGCAGCATAATGTATTTTAAAGTTTTCCCATTTTAATGTCTATCTATATACAAATGCTGAATATGTTCGTGATTTGCTTAATTACACAGACACATGAGTATTTCTCTATGTTCCCTGGCAGATGACATCACACTCTGAGAGGAAATAGAGCTGGAAAACTGGTAGGCAGGTAGAAAAAGAACCCTAGGATATGATGTTAACATAAAACAAAAATGTCTGCTGGGAGCAAATGAAACTATTCTGCATTTCCACCATGTACCACTACTAGGACTGTAACCACCTCTGTCTGTAGCTAACATCCAGTGCAACCAACACAAACAATCTGGGTTATTGTTGCAATAATTACTACAGTCAATGACTTCAAAGAAATTGTCATAAAGTAAATTATCATTGCTTGCATTTATCTTCATGATTTCTACTATTACTTCTCCAGAGCTCATTGAGATATCAGAAAGACACCTGGTTGTATGAGAGGAGTTTTCTTTCATGTATTTCAGGTTTATAGCAATCATAGCTTGTACCTGTTGTATACTTTTTTCCTCAAAATTATTTTGATACATTGGCCTAGAAACCAGAGCTGTTATTTGAGAAAAATAATCAAAGTTATGTTTGAGTAGATCTAGGCAAAACAGTGAGGTCCTCAGCTGAACTGGCATTCATTTTATCTTATCTTAGATGTCCACATTGCACATGTCCATTCCTCCACTAAACTGTCTGTGTTGTGCCTACATCCACAGAGATGGGTAGGGATCACTTCACCTATTTTCAGTGTTTCTTTGGAAATTAATCACTACCTGAAATTTCCTCCACAGACAAAAGAGTGCATCAGAGCATGGGGTTCAGATGCAAATATCGGTGCTGTAACATCCAAAAATAAGATTAATCCCAGCTGTGGATTTTTATCCATGTTACAAGACCATCTTCTGCATTCTTTAGTGGAAATTGTACCAATGGTAGCCCTTGGAAAATAAATCAGTGCAGCCATAAAGGATTAATGTGTCCTTCTCTCTCACACTGGGCACTTTCTCCTTTCATAAGTAGCTCCTTTATGGAAGTGGAAAATCTCAAAATGTCATACACTATTGCAATGGGAAAATGGTAGTGTTTCTGCTGGTCTCATAAAGAAATTATGTAAACAAGACTCAAAGTCACTTTTACTTTTTTAACTCTGTTCTTACTTAAGAACCCCCACATTTAACCTGAAATGACTACATAAGAAAGGCTTACTTGATTTTTGAATCTGTACTAGATTATTTGACTTTAATACACATTTCACTACCATCGTTGCTGGTGTAGCACTTGGAAAGGGTTACTATTAAAAATGCAAGCAGGTAATTTGGAACTCTGTCTTTAATATGTAGTAATTATCACTTTTGCTACTTTCCAAAAGTTACAGTTTCAACTTAAACACAGGAACAAAGTAGTGAAGAAAAAGGTTGTTTTAAGTTGATTTTATCTGAGAGTAACAAAAGAAAGGAGTTTCTTTCTTTTCCTGGTGGTTTGGCCTGATTTATGCGGTCTTTCAACATAAAAAGAACCTGCTGTTGAGAAATATGGCAGTTCAAAAAATGGTTAATTTTGTGTTACCCTTATGGTAGCTGCATTCCCTTCTGACATTTCTACTAAAGGCTCTAATTAATGCCAAATTCCTATGTATTCTACTGAGACTTCTTCAGGGCTCAGAGATATGGAGTTCATTGTGATGTTTGTTTAAAAACCCAAACCACGAAAAGTTTACGGGGGGAGCTCAACAAGCTGCAGCAGAAGGTATGTGTATTCTAAATAAAACAGAATCTCCTCCTTGTGTGTCAGCTGAGCCTTAGCACCAGGCTTATCCTACCTAGTCAGCAAGAGATGAGGACCTAGCTGAGAATACCCAAGTGATAGGTGTTGTTTGCATGCTTAAAAACACAAGAGAGGAAGGTGGGAAAGCAGAGCCTCAGGTTGGTTAAGAGGATGAAAAAAATCTGGGCTTTTCCTTTCTTCACAAATTCTTCCAAGAAAGAATGAGATTTACCCTTATCCCATCACAGAGTTTCTGTTCAGCCTCTGCTCCATGCCTATCCCTTGCATAAATATTTTCACTGAATAAACAACTTAGGCAGCAAGCTACTGCAGGAGGGTCGAGAGTGCACAGCAGCTACATTTTTTTTCTGACCATTGACAAATAATTTAGAGCTCTGTAAAGAGTAATAAAATTCCTCTTAAGATGAGTTGTTCTGGTTTTTGTCCATTATTGGAGAATGGTAAAAGCTGTGCCTTATTGCTTTGCAGGTTTCATGGGTTTGCATAATAAAACGCAATATTACAATAAAACATAAAAATAAACAACATTCAAAACACAGCCTACACCCATATGTAACAGACTGCTCCTGACTACAATAGGAATATTTTTCTATCATTATTAATATTTGAATTGTACCTGAATATTAGACTAGAAACATTTTGGTTTGGAAAACTAGATATCAGCTTCCTGAACCTAATAAGTCATATTGTACTTATATTTTTTTTTCAGATCCTTCCCACAAGAATTTCCATAGAACTGGACAGTTGGTTTTTTACAAATCTCATGTTAACTGCCTACAACATGCTTCAAAATTTACTGTTGATGGAGCTGTTTTCTCCATCAACTCAGTTTTTCACAGACCAAACTTAAAGCCTGTTTTATTTTGATGTTTTCTGGGTTTGCCTCCTCTCAGCTTCTCAAAATTTGAATAACAGGCTTTAAATTTTTCAGTATAGAATTAGAGAATGTCTTGAGTTGAAAGGGGTCTGTGAGGATCATAGATCCC
Organism: Zonotrichia albicollis; assembly: GCF_047830755.1. NCBI lineage: Eukaryota > Metazoa > Chordata > Aves > Passeriformes > Passerellidae > Zonotrichia > Zonotrichia albicollis. The sequence goes on from NC_133824.1 coordinate 43,290,011, forward strand.
TTTCATCTCTGCTCCTCACAGAGCTACCTTAAATTAAACCACATGACCAAGAGCATTGTCCATACACTCCTGGGACTCTGAATGGCTTGGGGTCATGAAGCCATGGTCATGGGGATCCTGGCCACCTTCTTGGTGAAGAACCTTTCTCTAATGTCCAGTGTGAACTTCCCCTGATCAGCTTCATACCAATTTCCACACCAGGGTTTAGACTACCTAAGAATTTCTAAAATAAGGATATCTGGAAAAATCTGCATGAAGTGAGAGAAGCTAGGAGGTCTTTTGGACCAGGCCTTTAGCTATTGCTGTCTTTCTATATGAGCAGAAGAAATAGGTAAAAGGGGTTTTTTATAAGATCTGCAAAAGCTTTTCTAATCCAGGGTCATTTAGGACTTCTGATTTCCAGCTACTAGGGAGTTTTATGAGGCAATCTGGCAATCTGCCTCAAACAGCTGTTCAGGCAGTTTTACTGTGCAGAATAAGCAGATCCTATGCAGAGCACAGCAGCTTTTTTTGACTCATGGCTCAACCAGCAAGGGAAAGATTTGTATAAGAAAGAATAAATTAATATTTTCACAGATTCTCAAATCTTTGGTGAGAGGGGAAAGAGGATACCTCTGTGTTTCAGAGCTGGAGATGGCTTCAGGAAATGTCTGATGGAGAAGGCTGGCATTGTGATGGCATCAGATCATCAACAAGCCTCTTGTCTCCCTCATGACCACATTCAGGATGGAGAATGTATAAACTAAAATGGCATAAATATGATGTGTTTCCAATGACTCATAAATAAACACAAACATGGTGAGGTGCCTTAAAGGGTGAGGGTTATGTGGTTTTGGGAATCCTAATTAAACTGAAAGTGAATGCATATATCCTTACTATGCCCCATTTATAAAGATGCTCCAGATATAACAGGACCTGTTATAAATGACATATGGCTCTCTGACTGCTTTCCAGTTCTTTCTATTCAGCCTTTGGGCAAGATATTCAAAGGGGTACCAGAAGTCTCCCACACTAGCAAACAATGTACTGTAGTCAACAGTCAGTAAGAATGACTGTCCTTGTCTTCATCATTTCACACTTCAGCATCTGATTTAAAGATTTAAAAAGGTACCAAATAACTGCCATATATTTTGTGGAGTATCCCAAAAATTCAACTGTAAAGTGGCTGTGAAAGTCAGATACTACGTTTACTTAACTGAGTAGCCTGGACAATGCCATAATTTGACAAAGACTTTGTGACAGTGGTTATGGAACAGAAATGCTTTCATGCATAGAACAAAGTGTTTTTTTCAAGTGTGTTTCCTGGCCTCCATCTTTAAAAGGGTCTAGATATATTTCAAAGCTAATGAATACATCATACATCATCAGATCAGACAGAGTGAGCATCTTGTGTACAAATACAGCTTAAAAGGTTGGTCTGGTTAAGTGATTTTTCTCAGCTTTGGAGTTCCACCAGTTTTCAGGGGGGTCACAAATCCCTAGAGAGTGAACAGACACCGGAGAATATGCTCATTTTTCTCTGGGGATCTTGCCAGGATGGCTGACAGTGTCCAAGACCACTCCTCCTCTCTGCTGGTAACCAGCATTGTGAACAGATACCTGCCCAAGTGCAAGATTGCCCAGAGCTACATTATACCCTAATAACTTCTAAATGAATGCAAATGGAGACAGGTTATGGTAAAAGCACCATTTGGCACACAGATTCATAGCATGTAGGATATGTGCATACACATAACTGTGTATTTAACTGGCAATAGAAACCTTTAGAAAGAAAAACACCCAAGATTCTGAAATATATCTCTTTCTCTACAAGAATATACCCAAACAAACCAGTAATATCTACAGAAAGAGTGAAGAGATAAGCATTGTACCATCATACAGTCCATAAAATAAGTGTATATTTTGCTATGGTGCATTAAGATGCCCCAAAACCAAATTCTAGACATTCCATATGTGGGAATGGGGCAAAGAATTAAAAACAAAATTGTCACAACTGTATTACAAAGTCAATACTGCTTACAAACTGAAAAACAGATTCAGTATTCCTTCTCACAGACTTTAAACAGCATTTTTCATGTCTGATTATTGAGAAGCCTTTCAGAATTGCAGCACAATAGTACAGTATACCTAATTTGGGCTTTTTTATTTTCTTTCCTCAAGCACTACAGAGGGTCAGGTACACACATCACTAACATGTAGCAAGAACATCTGAATAACCAGATAACTGAGGCAGTATGGAGAGCTGTTCTCCATCCTTTCATCCCTGTAGACAGTATTTGTCCCTTTGATCCCTGAGCAGATCAAACAAATCCACTAATCAATTATTTCCTTTTTTGTCTTTCAGATGCTGTCACAGGCCTTCAAATACTGATGGCTAAGTACTTCAGGAATATTTTATTTGTTTACTTTTATAAAACAAATGTTTACCACAAAGGAATATTTTTTTCATCTTATTATTTTTCCCACCATCCAAAGCCATAAATTTAAATACTCATATGAAAATATTTGTGAAAGCTTTTTAGTATTAATTGTTGTGAATATAAATTTTGGACACATATGGGAAACTTGTGGTGAGAAAGTGGATTTCTTGCACTGAAATTTTTCAAAACTGCTGCAAATTGGACTTGAGAGTCACTTGCAAAAGTCTAGAGGGTTTGGCTTGAATGCACTATTTGAGAGGCAGCAGAGGAGAAAACATGCTACTGTAAAATAGAATTTTAAAAGAATATGAGGAATAGCCTGCACGAAAATGATAATAAAAATCAGTGACTTGATCTGCCCACTTTTCTGTGGCATTTAAAGTGTCTGAGGGACTGACACCCTGAGGGGTCACTACCACCTATGTGTGGTTCCTTACACATGCTGTGTGTCCATCTCAGAGCACCAGTCCTCTCCAGATTCTGACACTGCAGGACAACCCCTCAGCCTAATCTAAACCCCTTTGGTAAAACTCAGAAATGTCTATTACAATTCTTACTCCCTCATGTTTTCCTTGTTTTTATTGGTGCTGCAGCTACAGCCCCAAAGGTTCCTCTTCAACTCCTAAATCAGAAAATGCTGATCTGAAAGGTTCAGTCCTGAGAAGTCCCATATGATATTTAGTGCTACCAATATCTCAGTAAACTTAGGTTTAAAAGCTCTATTGGTAATTAAAGATAATAAACACTTAAAACTTGACATATCATCCCATTTTGTTCTGTAGGAAGTTTATGAGAATAGAAACATAGTTTCTTTAGACTTTGAGTAGCAGAGATCACAAAGAAAAACGAAAATTTGATTAAGAGGAAGAGAAGCTGAGTTATTGCCCTGCAATCTTCAGGTCGAGAAAGGGTACACATTGAGGATGGGAGAAGTCTGGGCAAAGGGAGGAACTCTGAGTTGGAAGTGCAACAGTGGGACTGGGAGGAAAATAACCTGATAGCTGGAGAGGTTACTCACCATGTGAGGGCTGGGAGAAGGCTGGAAGTTGTTGTAGGTGGGTGTAACAGAAACACTAACCAAGGGTTAAAAGGAAAAGGTACGCAGCAAACTGAATAAAGCTCTGGTAACATATGAGGGGAATTATTTTAAAATAGTAGAAGGAGGAAGAAAAGAGATGGGATGCACTGGAAAAAATAAAATTCATAAAAAGTGTGCAAAAACTGTATATTTTTAACTGAAAAAAAAAATCTTTTATCCCACAAAAATGGGGATTACCATTACTACCTAACACATCTTTGGAAAATTTTCTATCAGGCTTCTAATTCTTGGATTTGTTTGAAACACTTTTAGAGTTCATGTTGATTATTTAGCAAATAAAGTTTACCCTAATAAATCCTATCTCAGCTATTTTCCACATATATTTTTCTTAAAATTCTATACATATTGATGTGATAACAAGAGAATAACAAAAACAATTATTCATTGTGAATAAGGTAAGTTTTCAAAGCAATAGCACAGAAGAGGGCCTGAAGATATCATTGTTTAAGTCAGATTTTTTAGTTATCTAAGAACAGAAATTAAGCACCAGGATGGAATTAATTGATCTGCAAAATGCTTTCATTTAGGAAGGCCTGATGGAGGCTATAAAGTCTAACCAGCTGCTCAAGGAAGGGTTGAGTTCAAAGGTAACTCAGATTTATCAGGATTCATACAGCCAGGTTTTGAAAATCTTCAAGAGTACAGAGACTAAAACCTCTCTTCAGTCACTTTCAAATAAAATATATGAGTTTTTCAAGGTCCTACAGACAACTTAAATTTTAACTTTACATGTTAAAATGCTATTTTTTTTATTCAGCTGTCAGAATTCACCCAGAGGATCATTTATCCCTACAGCAGCTGTCTAATACAGTTGGAATTTTTTCCTTTCTGTGGATGTCTATCTCACCTCCCTTGACACAAAAAAGGTCCCAGAAGAATAGTTTATGTGAGACAAGTAATTTTTACAAAACTAGAGTTATATAGGATGACCATAATGAGGCATTATGATGTTCAGGCCTGAGCTCCTTACATCTTCCTCTTATGTGTGGGCCTTTCCAGCAGTCTATATCACTCATGGATTCAAAATGGAATTTCTTTTGGAGAGAATCTTGTGGTGCATGGCAGGGACAGGTTCGTGCATGAGAGAAACCAAGCACGTAGAAGAAAACTATGGGAAATGGTGAAATGATTTGATGATGCCTTTTCTAATGAAGGAGACAGGGATTGCATAAATTAGACACAATTTTATCACAGGGAGATTAAAAGAATTAAGAATTTAAGAAAACTCCACTGAGACATAGCACTGCCCTGGCACTATGCTACAACTTTATAATTCCGTATGAATAAAGAGAGAGGCAGCAATATAGGTCATGGACAGAGCTGTCTATCCAGCTAGTGCACAAACTCATGCCATTAGAAAAAGAGCCCAAATACTCCTTTGATGAAGAATTACTGGGTCTGCTTGGACCAGCCATTTCCCACTTGCAAGACCTGTAGATTCATTGGGATTAAACCCCTCAGAATGTCTGCAGGCTCCAGCAGGCCCTTATCACTCTGATAAAGTTTTTGCTTAAAACACATTTAGATATCTTGGTGTCATCACACAGCTCCCAGAGCCAGAATCCATGCTGAGATATCCATGTCCTGTGAAGGTGTAGGTCAATTAGAGTCAGAGCTGTGAAGAAAGGGAATAGTTTGACTGGGTGAAAGGAGAAGTAAATTCTCCCAGTGGAACACAGGGAAGAAGGCATACTGCTTATAATAGGAGGAGGATTTTCAATGGCAAGGGAAAAATTCCCAGCAAACTAACTATAGGATTTCCACACATTTCAATTAAAGAAGCTTTTCTTCTGATCTATTGACATTTGTCCATTAAACTGCAACATATCTATTGTGCATTTTCATTTTCCAGACAGATGGAATGAGTCTAAAAGAAAAATAAAAGTGAAATTAAAAAAAAAAAAAAAAGATGATACAAGTACTCTAGTGAGGGATTTGGGTGATCATCATCTTTTACTTTATTTTTCATTGATCATATTTCCTTTTGAGTTTTAAAAACTAGCTGTAATTCAGCTGTAATCCCTATGGGACAAGAAGAACCTTTAACTGTGTGTCTGTGACAGGATTTTTTCACCAACCATATTTGAAAAAATTACATATGCTCAGTATTGCTTCTCCTCTGTCTAAACCAAGCCCAATTTCTGCTGTAAACATGTGACATTTATGAGAGTTCTTAGTTATTTGCTATGTCTTTAACAAATACTTCATTTAAAATAATTCCATCATATCAGCTACCTGAAAGATTTATAAACCTCACAATACTTGGAAGCATGTGCTGTTTTCCACATTGTTTATATGCATTCTCAATCTCTCTCTATGAATCAGAGAAAAGTAAATCTCTTCTTCTTCTTCCCTTGCTTCTCTCCCTGCAGTTATTTAGAAGACCAGTTCATATATTGTGTCCTACTTTGATAAGAAAGAAATACTATTGATATTTTTATTTCAGTTTGATAAAAAGCATGTTTGTTTTCGTTCACAGATTTAAAGCCCCAAAATGGACCAGTACCGTAAATAAAACATGCAATCTCATTTTAAAAATTTATTACAAGGAATTTTGTTTATGATTTCATGTTCTCCAGTAATAATTAATTGGAGGTCTTCACTGGTCCCCACAGACTAACTATCATTCAAAATGCACTAAAGGATGATCAACACACAGCAGCACATCTTCAGCAGTGAAAGTAACCATATGTATTTTTACTACCAGTTTAACATAAATTTAAAACAAGTCATTTTACAGTGTGTGTGTTTTGCAAACACTGCCCAAAAAATAGCTAATTTGCCAGTTTCTAAGTTTGAAGCTTTTTTACTGAAGTTACAAGGATTACTAAATACTTGAATGAGAATGCTTTGCACTGTTACTGTGGCTCTCATTGAAGCCTTTGGAAAAGTTTTAAAACTCAGCTGATTAATTAACAATAATTAAGTTCAATAACATATTGAAAGGAATTAGTATTTATTCTACATGATTTTGACTTCATTTAAAAACAACAATACAATGAAGGCAAAACCAGCAACAGTTTTACCTCCACTGAACAGAGAAGAAATTTATCCAGAGAATATATGGCCACTGATGCCTCAGGTTTTAGCTTTTATATTTTTCAGATTCTGTACTTCTGAGCTTCATATTAGGGGATGGTGAACTCTCTTCACAGAGTAGGGACACAAAATAATTCCTTCTCTAGCTGAGGACAAATGATCCAAATTTCAGGCCCAAGAGCATAAACAACACAAACTGAAGAGAGAAACACAAGGATGGGACTTCATAACCTAAAGCTGTAATTGGACAATTAACTCCAATGTTCAAAACGAGCAGAACTTAAAATAGTGAGTGACCCCGCAACCAGTCATGCATTTTGTAACCATTTTGCTGCCCTAGGTGTACCCATTGAGGCCTTTTGATAAATACCTATTTTATTCTTTAACTCCATCTACTCTCTGTTCTAGATCAGCCTTCTCAAGGCATCACCAGCCCCTACTTCATCCCTCACACAAAATCCCAAATTCTTAGACCAAGGATGAACTTGGTAGCACATGCCAATGAAAGAAAAATGCTCTTCTAACGCAGCAAGACCTTAATACCCTCTCTTACTGCAAGACCGCTCCTGCATGAAGAAGGTTATGAAAGTTAGGAAGCCTAAAGCAAACACTGAGGGCTATTCTGCATTTCCAAGTCAGACCTCACCTTGATTTTCACATACTGTAGGTGTGGCTTTTGTTAGCAATTTGAATGTAGTACAGAAAAATAGAACACAAAAGGTATCTTGGCATCCTGAGTTTCTCTTTTCCGAAGTGAATTATTTATCGATGGAAACAATCCTTTCATCAACCTGTATTTCTAGTTTTCCATGCCATTGCCTAGCTCCTTTTTATGCAAATTCTTGAATTTTCCCAAATCAGTCATATAATTCCCTGCATGTTTTTTTACAGCTTAAATAATTTCTTTGTTATTTGACCTAAAACTAATTTTGGAAATGTTAATTTTTGTTTTTGTTGTAGAAGTTTCCATGCTTTCTTCCATTGTCTTTTTGAATTTTTCTTCATTTTTCTGTTTATGTTGAGGTGCATGAACCAGTCGAGCGCACCTGGTCAGCGTGTCCCACCAAGGATATTTTGGAATCATGAATGTTGAATATTATTCTCTCTTCTTCACTGACAAGCATGAAGTTACATTTGCCTTTTAAAATGTTCAAACCCTTAGGCAGACCAGTGCTTTAACAAAATAAAATTCTCCCCAATCATTTCTATCTTCACTAATTCCACAGATGTCCATGCTAACTGGAGAATCAGAGAGCAGCTGAGGTGTTCTCTGATACCCATCCTGCTCAGAGCAGGGTCAGTTACAGCAGGGTTATGTCCAATTCTGCTTTGAACATCTCCAAGGACAAAGATTCCAAAACTCCTCTGGGCAACCTGTGCCAACATGTGACCAATCTGCTAAAAACAACAAAAAAATCCAACTGATCCTGGTCAACCAAGCAAATTAAGTCTTGTGTTGAATTTCTTGGATTTCAGGAAAGATGAACAAAGGAAAACAGATCACACCTTTTTTTTTTTCTCCTTTAGCTCTGATGAGGAACATTTGCTGCACACTAGCCCTTAATGTTATGCCAATTTCTATATAAAGCAGGAAGAATATTTCAGCAACACTAGCATCATTCTCTGCCTAGCATTACTGAGATTGAGTCATGACCTAAAGAACTACAAAGAGAACATATGATTATATCAAACAGAGTCATCTGAGTGTGAAGTATTTGTATTTTCATAGTACACACTGTGTGCTTCACTAAAGGGTCAGAGAGTTCTTGCAACGATTAAATGGTGTATTCTTAATATCAGCATTTCCCTTCTGCAACTAGTTTGTGTGACTGACTAAAGCAAAGGTTCAGCACTTCACTAGGAAAAGGATTTGACCCACTGACAAGAAAGAAAATGAGATGAAAAATAACAAAACATAGGACACCATCTAAAGAGCTCTTCATCTTTGAAATAGCTTAATTAGCTCACTGAAGTCTGTGCTGTGCACCATAGAGCTCTTAATGACTGGCTTGTGGAGCAAACTCCTACAATTTATTCAGGTTAACCACACTTTTAAACACATGGTATTTATTTAGCTAAGATTAACTGCATTTTGCAGAAGCGCCAACATTAGGAAAATGTGTTTTCCTAATGAAATAGTCTGTGATCCCATTCCTATTTTGCTGCTGCTTATTCCACCTTGTTTTTAACAATAGAAAGAAACTTCCATTATTGGTTGGCTTAACCCCACAAGGTACATAACCCTAAATGGTTTTAAGGGTGAGAGCTTTTCACTGATACTAATGAGACACCTGCTTAGTTCAGTACTAGGGAATTTAAGCCAAGAGCAGAAATGTAAATTTCCAAAAGTGTCTTGAATGTGCAGCAACCTTGACCTCCTCTTTCAGGGCATGATGTTCCATTCCTTCCTTACCCTTTATGCTTATATAGTTTTATAGGTTAGCTTTTAGTTAATGCTAATTGAGAAAATAGCCTCTGCTCATCAGAATTAACCCTCTAGAAGAAGATAGAACATATATCCTATGTATTTCCTATGTATTTCATATCCTATGGCTCTTACACATCCATGTTGCTCCTGCAGGACCCGTGTAGCATGGATTTGAACTGTGGGTTTATGAGTGAAAAGCTGTCATCTTCACGTGCCAGCCCTATCACTTTAATATTTATTAATCCCTGTTAATATCAAACCCTTTCTCACCATGCTTCTAAACCAAGCTGCTCATTCAACAGGAGCAGAATATGGAGTCATTGACAAATCTATAATTTATTATACAAAAATTAAATATTTGATATGTTACGTAACTTACTAGCTAATTTAGTCATTATCTTAAGAGATATACAACAGTTGATTTTTACCACACACATATGCATTTAGAAATTAAACCAAATCCTGTAAAACTTAAGGATGGTCTGCATGGAGTATATCAACTCTCCACAGCAACAGATTTTGCTCATTAATGACTAATTACACTCCATTTTAAGAACTGGAATAATTTAATTATTTAAGAATCTTGCAATACATTCACTACAAAGCAGTGATATTCGTAATTCCAATTTCGTATTATCTTTGAAGTTTATGCAGTTAGAAAAAAAAAAGATATTACAGTGAAATAAATGAAAATATGTTGTTAAGAAGACTCTACTCACCCTAATCTTGCCTCTAACCCTTCCTTCCCCCATCCAAAAATCATTTTCTTTCATTAATTTTATTTAGCCCCTTGCTGCCTGCTGACAAGCAGTGAATGTCCAACAAGAAGCTCTGGGAATGTAGACATACATCATGTAGTCTGTTTATTCACAGGGAATTTATAGAATGCTCTGTAAAGTTTATTTAAAAATGCATGCAAGACAATGTGAAAAACTTAACACTCTTCAGTTTTGCTGTGCAAACGTAGGCAAACCCAGTTTTATTAGTCACACTTGCCTTTTTAAAATTTACGATTTTTGTCTCTTAAGTTTGTAATGGATTTTCAGAATCTTTCTATTTCTTGTTTATAAGTATCTTGCCTGATAAATGATATAGCATTCAAGAATCAGGCAAGCTGGCTGCAGACCTCTATAGGCTATTTTGTGGTCAGAAAGATGCCATTTTATTCTGGAACATCAGATATCCAAAACGCACTGTCCTGGAGACTGACAATGTGGCTAGCATTTTATACAATATTAATCGGAAAGTACTGACAGAGTGGCAGCCATTCACTTACATTTCAAAATGTTAACCACATAATTGTACAGGAGGGATTCCTAAGGGCATCTTTCCATTTAAGAGTATTGCAGTGGAATTCGATGCTTCTGTTCACTCCCTAATGGAAGTCATGCAGGTCACAAACCCAGAAAATATAGTTTGGTGTTTTAAGTTCAGAGGTAGGTCCACATACTGCAGAGCAGGTTAGCTACACATTGTTCCCAATTAAATGGAAATTTTACTAACTGTACAGCAGAGATCTACATACTTTCAGTCTCAGCATCCATTTGCATGATTTTTTAAATCAAAGATGCTTTTGCTGGGATCTTCAAAAAGCCCTGACCAGCAACTACCAGACACTAAACATGAAAGTTTTCCCACATTCCTAATTGATTTTTACCTATCTTGTCAGAATATTCTCCTGTGCTAGAAAGGTCACCAGACATAAGGGGAAAATACAGTTCCATCCTAATTTTCCTACTCAGTCATCTTTCCCACAGCAGAACTGCTACCAACACACAGGATCACTTATTCACTAACACCTTTGGCCAAATACACCAGCACCGGCACATTGAGGATTTCCAAAGTTTTTTTAGTTTTCATTGATCATGACAGCTGCTATAAAAACAAAGAAATGCTATTTCATTCTGAAGGACAGCCAGCATGAGTATGCTGCGGCAATAGCTATCTTCTTACCACACTGGCTTCATAAAGCCATGTGCTCATTTCAAGCCCAGGTAGCTCCACTGATTGTGTGGGGTCTTGCTAAAGTCACAGCCAAAACTTTCTGCAATTTGAAAACAAAAGGGACATATACAGGCTGGGTGATAGAGATGAAAATGTTCTAGTGATTTGGTGCTGATGATGGCCATAAAGGTGCTCAGAAATCAAATACAGTAAGCAAGAGACCTCTGTAAAAAAGACCTGCCAGTTCTGTTTTACCACACATGCCTCTTCTTCCTTCTTGTTCCCTTGTTGAAACAAAATACCCTCTTAGGTATTTTACTCTTTCACTTAAACCCTTTACTCTCTGTTTTACTCTCTTAAATCCTTTACTTTCCTTTACTCTATTTTAGAGTAGGGTCATTTTTAAATGACCCTACTCTAAAATAATGTCTATTATTTTAAAAAAAGAAAACAACCAACTTTAAGTACTGTCTTTTTAAGTTGTTTCACTTAAATACCTTTAAAAAGAGAACACTTACTGCACTGTACAGACACATTCAGCTTTTCTGCCAATCCCTTACTATCAAATCCTTTTACAGTTCTTTGTTGTGAAACCAACTATAGTGTTACATTGTCTGTCCTTACACACATTATTGCTGGATAAAGCCCTTGGTTCCCCAGACTAAATCTGTGCTGTTCCCTGTCCTGGTTTCTCAATGCTATCTCATTGCAGCAGCTCACATTGAAAGCCTGCTATTCCCACACCCACCAACACAGCTCTTGGGATAAGAACTGCACCATTGATACAGCGTGTATTCTTTTCCATAGGTTCCCACCAGCATGTTGCTAACAATTTCCTGGGCCTTATCAAAAAAAAAAAAAAAAAAAAAGAAAAGAAAAAAAAGAAGGAAAGCAGCAGAAAAAAGCCTTTGAAAAGTGAAAACAAAGAATCAGACTCTATTGTTGCTCTACTTTCACTGCCCTAATCTGTTTTCCATCATACTACATGTAGAGACTACAAACATCACCTGATACAGATACCCCAATCAACAGTTTACCATGGGCAGTTATTGTTTGCTATCTGTAATCTCCCATCCCAGTGTTTGTGGTTTTCAAATCGTCCTTTTCATTCCCTTTTAGCAACCTGAATCGAGTTGAACCTCATCCCCTGCCTCCCCCAAAAGAACCTTTGCTGTCAGCAGGAGTAACAACTGAGTCAGTTGCAAACTTTGGACTTGATTCATGCAGGCACAACATACAGATCACATGCCTCTGCTACGGAAATTACCCAGAAACAAAAGTGTGGAGCATGCCACTTTGATTAAGTGTACAACTGGGATCCCTTACTTCTCAGCGTGAGCCCTTTCCCCGAGCAGCACTAAGGGCTTCTCAATCACACAAGGAAAATGCTGCTAAATGGGCAGGGGAGCACCAGGATGAAGTGTGGGGGAAAAGATGGTGTTGGCTCTGTTGCAGAAAATTATTTCTTTTAAAAGAGGGGGTCTTTCTTTTCTTTCCCTCTGCCCCCCTCCACCCCTGAAAAAAATCCCTATTAAAAGCAAGCTCACCCCAGGGGATATTTTGTGGTTCAGCCATCCTTCACAAGCCTTAATTTCATTATTCAATACATCAGACAACTCAGATCTAAAAAGTGATATAAAGCAGTAATAACATGCACAGTAGTGCCTCAGGGAACACTGGTCTTTTTTTTTTGTAAACAAAAAATTGGCAGGTAATGTGCTTAAGACCAAGGATAGTCCAGCTCAATTCCTGTGACTGACACAGATGTGCTAAGCAAACACAGCAAATTTAGCAACACTCCCTCAGCCTACATGTATTCATTCACAGAGCTAACAACACATAACAACAAATTGTTCATACACTTCTTCTGATGGTTATCGAATATCTCGCTGCTGGGAGATAAAGTCATTGTGATAATCCCTAAACAGACTGAAGGGGAAGATAAAAAGTTTAGATGAGGATGTTCAAACTTTCAGACTTCATCACTGAAATTGTAGAATCCATAACTCTCAACATTTTGAACAGAACTGCATTAATATAATATGAAAACAAAAAGAAAACCTTGTGTTACTTTAAGTTTTACAATTAGAACTAAAAATGTCATTGAATGATAAGGCTTTTTTCTAACAGCGATGGAATTTGGGAATGCATAAATTCTAGTACAATCCGTGCTCTTTTCTTCCTTGGATTGTGAGGGGAAATCTTCCTCAGGACATTTTTGAAGGCAGAAAAAATTAAAAACTGAGTTTCTTTCAATGAGTTAGTTTTGTCATATTTTGTGTACTTTTCCACTCAAATACAGGTGTATGCCCACACAGCCTGTAAAGCATGAGTAACATTTGAACCATGAGGTTTGTTTTATCTATTTCCTGATCATTGTTAATGCTTGCAAACAACCACAGAAATTATGGAGGCAAATTCATTCTCTTTGTTCAGACCGACGAAATATTTGGGAAAGATGCTTAAGCTCCCACTGCCATTTTTTAATTTTGTCTTGGGTTTCCTCTCTCTTTGACACCTTTCAGATTTTGAAAAGAAGCAATTTTAAATCTAAAGGTCAAACAGCACCATTTTCAAAATGGTGATAGGGTTAATGGGAGAAAGACAAAAAATTAAGTATTTTTAGCCCTCTCCCCATTAAACACTAAATTTTCAAGAAAGAAAAGAGAAAAATCAGAAGCGACAGATGCAGCTATAGACTGCTTTTCCTATAGAGACTAAAAAGTGATAAAAGAAAAATATTTATATTTGTATGGCAGAAATCTTATCAGAGAATTGTAAAAGTATTAAGTAGGCATATAAAACATGGCATTATTATTATACCACTAGTATAAACCTTATAAGAAGACTTCTACAGTACTTTTATATCCCATCCCCAATAACAGAATCATATAAATCAGTTGATCAAAAAGTAAAAAAAATAAACTTGAAGAAGAAAATACTGTGAGATTTTCCACCTCAGTTTATTATTTTTACCGGAGGAGATGCAATACTGTAAATTTTTAATCTAAATATGTGATTCATAAGAAAACAAAAATGACATGCTTGGCAGGCCACATAATAGCTGTGCACATGCATGTGCTAAGCCAGAGTCAAGTGTGGTTTTGTGTGTGTGCATTTATGTGTGAGCTGGAACAGGTGACAGGAGAGGACTTTTTGGGGTGAGACTCTTGGAGGACAAAGTCTTTAGCCGTGCTTTGTTCTCTGTGCATCCTGAGACATCTCTCAGCGTGGCAGGGCACTGACACCCGTGTCCTGCTGCTGCTCCTCTCGTGCCCCTGAGCAGCCCTGGGCTCTGCTGGGTGCAGAATTCTGCAAAGAGAGACTGGTTCCAAAGGGACAAGGGCCAGAGGCCACCTGAGTGATGCTCACTAAGAGCATGGGACCTGCTCTGCCTGTTTGACAGCCCAATCCTCAGCTGCTGCTGCTTTGGCCTGCCTGATTTGACTTTTTGCTGCCTCCAATTCTTTGCAAGATTTTAATAGAACTCCTTTCTATTTCTGCCCCTTCCTCAATGCTACAATTTCTGTCTGGAAGAATTTTTAAAATCCACCTCTTCAGTATTGTTTGCTGATCCTTCTCTTGTTTGAGATGCAACATTCAGCTTGAATGTTTCTTTTAGTCAGTTCTGTGAACACCATTTATTAAGCAAATCTTTCTCTTTACAGATAGAGCTCTTTTCCTTACAACAAAGGGGGACAGACTATATTTCTTGTAATAAAATATTTCTAGAAATAAACTAAAGCTTAAATAATTTTAAAGACTTACCACAAAACAAATATTTTTAATATGGCAGACAATCTGAATAGAGAAAAAATGCAATCCACACTCAGATTTTAGGAATGCTCCGTGTCATATTTGACTGACATAGTTTAACAATAAAACCTAGATCCAAATAACTTAAAAACGTTTGAATTACTTAAACGAAGAGTAGAAAATAGACATATAGTGTAAATGTGTTTAAAGGCTAAGAGAAATTGAGTGAAGGGATTACAACTGAATGCAAAGTTAAGTTGTTGCATTAAGAACGATTCAAACAACAAAGTGTGTACTAAAATTCCTGCAGTTAAGGTGACTGTAGGAATGTGGCAAGACCACACATTTACACCAGGTCCTTTGAGCCCATGAATTAAAATACTTTGGAAATTACTGCAGCATGGCTCCCAGCTTCCAGTTGTTTTTTGTGAAGAGAATTTCCTTTGGAATACCTGCAGCTGGTATGGCATGCAGCCCTGGCATAGTGGGCAAAGATATTTGTCACTCCCTGACTCCCTGTACCTGTGTTTTCACAAGTAGAGATATCAGCCCCAGAGGCTCTACTCTCACTTCCACACAGGCAGGTATGGATTTAAGATGCACATAAGCGAAGCAGTCACTCAAAACCCTGTATGCAAACCTTGCTGCAATTACCAAGGGGGGCAACTCGGAGAGCAGAATGTAGAAAATGCAACCACACAGCCCATTTATTGTGTAATAAATTCATCAGTGACAAAGACAGTGGGATTTGTGCACTCAGAAAATTTACAGATTGCTCCAGGCTGGGCAGCTGACACACCTGAGGAAGAGGACATCATTCAGAGGGACTTGAAACAAACTCAGGAACTGAACCCTTGGGAACCTCACAGGGTTCAAAACCAGCCAAGTCAAAGGTTTTCCACCTGGTTCAGGGCAATCTTTGGTATCAAGGCAGGCTGAGAACATCCCTGTAGAGACCAACTTGGAATACAGGTGGATGAAAAGCTGGACATTTGGTGGCAATGTGCACTCCCAGCCCAGAGAGCCAAAGATGCCCTGGGCTGCACCCAGAGCCCCTGGGCAGCAGGGCAGGGAGGGGATCCTGCCCCTCTGCTCTGCTCAGAGCCCACCTGCAGCTGCACCAGCTCTGGGGCCCAGCACAGCAAGGACAGGGACCTGCTGGGGTGAGCCCAGAGTGGGGCACAAAGATGATCAAGGGATGGGGCACATCTCCTGTGAGGAAAGGCTGACAATATTGGGGTAGTTCATCCTGAAGAAATTCTGGGGTGACCCTTTGTGATATCCCAGTACACAAAGAGGGCTTATAAGAAATAAGGGGACAGCCTTTTGGGTAGGACCTGCTGTGATGGGATGGGGTTAATAGTTTTAAACTGAAAGAGAGAAGATTCAGATCAGACACAAGGAAGAAATGTTTTACTCTGAGGATGGTGGGACAAGGAGAGAACTGGTAGATGCCTCATCGCTGGAAATACTCAGAGGCAGGTAGGACAGGACTCTGAGCAACCCGCTCCACTTGAAAATGTCCCTGCTCTTCTTAAGGGGCTTGGACTAGAGGACCTTTAAAGCTCCTTTGCAATTCAAACTCTTCTGTGTTTCTGTGAAATATGTTGAATGAATGCACTCTTTTCAGCACATGCTATGGTATTAACTCACAACCCTCACCATTCGCTTTCTTTTTTCTCCTCTCTTTTTAACCAATTTGCCTCCTCTTTTTTCCCCTTTCCCCTCCTAATGTTTTTCTTCTTTGAGGGAATTTCTCTCTCTGTGTGATAGATAAGGCAAATAAAAATGAAAGGGACATTAATTCATTTTATGAAAAAAATATTTTTCTCAGCACTAAAGAAATGGGAATGCCTAAGGTACTAAAGTAGTAGATTTATGGTAAATAATGATACAGTAATTTAAGTATTCTATAAATTGATGAAATGGCATGACCCTGAACTTTCTGGTTCAAGTTCATCTCTGGTATAATTCTACTTGATCCAAAATAGAGTTGCAAGAATGAAAATGACACTCAAGGCTTGATTAATTTTAAGCACCATGTGCTTAAAAAGGTACATTTTTGTTTCATAAGCCTTTTCTGAACATAATTCTTTAGCAGCTTCTGACAAGCTTAAATACTAGCAAGGTGACAACTTTTTATGTCCAACAGCAGCAGCTATAGCAGGACATCGACTTCTGCACAGAGGAGGAATTTAAAGATTAAAAGACATTGCTATTTGTTACTGTCATAAATGCTGTTGAACTACCCAGTATTTAAATTAATAATTTAAATGCTTGCCTAATGAACTGGACTTGATTACATTAAGACATTCTCAATTAATTCTGACAGATCATCTTCTGAATTAGAATACAGAACCAAAATGTTTTATGGATTCCTGGCCAAAGTGTTTATTGACTGAATATTTCTTCAACAAATTAAAAATAGCCCTGTTCTATAGCAAGAATGCTTAAAAAGCAACGAGTGAGGAAATTCAGAAAAAATAGAAACAAAAATAGGAAGCAAGGGTAGCAAATCCTCCTTTTAGCCATCCTTTCAGCTGGAAATTGGCAACTAGAGGAAGTAGAAACAAGAAGTGACAAGTAGTGGAAGAGGCATGCTACCTCTGGCAACTATTAAAAGTCAGTTAAGAGGTAAGAATTGTTTCTATAATATCACTCAGGAAAATAGCTGGAAGTTTTAAAGAAAGACAAAAGAATAAGCCACAGACCTCTGTCAAATTACAAGAAATCAATGCACAGTTTTGCCTCAAACCAACAATTTAGTGAGATGCATTGAGCCTCAGAACTACAAGCAGTTTTTTTTTAAAAAAAATATTAGTCTAGTTCAACCCGTTGTTCTTATTCTCTGCAATAGATCAGGTTTTAGAGGTGCTTTAGGTATTGGACTGGACCTGTGAGATTTCACTTCAGAGCAGTTTCGGGACCTCATTCAGGTCTTTGATTTTATGAGGAATTAAAAACTGACGCTAGTCAGAGTTAAATTTTCATACCATATGTTAACACTACTTTCTATCTCATTCTCTTATTCATGCAACAGTTTATTTTTGGGCACTCTGTGTTCTTTGGACAATCAAATTACTCTTTTTGATTTACACAGTTAAACGTCGAATGTGTACAACAGGATTGGGTTGTGGAACTATTACAAGAAGAGAGACAATCACTCACATCAGGGCCAGGAATGAACAAGGCAGAGACATGATGGTAGCTAAGAAGGCATGTGTAGATAGTTTTGATTTTCTAGAAAACTGTTTTTTTATAAATTATTCCCTAAATATTCTAGATTCAGGAAGGGTAGTTAGAGATACCTTATGAAAAGACAAAATAGTTCATAGAGAAAATGATCACATTACCAGAAGACACTTTCTACTCCTTGACTTAATATTATCTTTTTTACCAAACTTAAAATTTAAATACTGTCTTTCAGAGGGAGCAGACTCCTTATACAGGAGTTAAGTGTTTCACAAAAGTGTGTTTCTGTTGGCATTATGTCAATAAGGTGAGTCCTTCATAATCTTCATGGTGTTTTGTCTAATTTTGGGGAGGACAACAAGAGAGAAAAACCAAAATTACACCCCAATCTTATTCTTAAAGAATTTTTAGGAGGAAGGGAAAATTGGTGCTAATATTAAGCCACAACTGTCTTTCCAGTACCAGACAAGTAGCCATGTATTCACATACACATTTAAAAACTGAGATCGCGTAGGGAGGTGGGGAAGGATGCTGGAGAACTTTCTGTTCAAGAACATGCCACCTCCTACTCACATTTTCTACATCATTCATCATGCCCAGCTCCAAGCTTATTGCAGGTTTGCAAAAAAAAAGAAGAAAAAAAAAATCAAAAAACGAAGCTGTTCTCATGGTTAATAATTTTCTGAGCTATTTTCCTCTGCAGATCTCCACATCCGTGGCATTCAGGCAGAGCACTTCTCTGTGAATGCCATGCTGTTAATGTGGATAACTATCCTCCAGCATCTGCTAAACCAGCCTTGGCAACTCCTCTCCTCAAGCTGACGTGTATTTCCACCACTGAGAGTCACACCAACAGCCAGTGCATGGAGGCACTGATCAGGCCAAATTCAGCCCTCGTCTCGTCTCATCCCACCAGGGAACCTGACACATGGTGTCTTGTCTCTGGCAGACCAAGAAAGAGCAGCAGAGAGGCTTTGAGAGAGATGTTTGGGGACTGAGGATTCTGTGGAGAATTCTACACGTGTCAGAGCAGAAGAGCTTCAAAGCATAAAAGGTGCAAAGCATTTGTGACTTGCAGGAGGCCAGTTGAGAACTTTTAGCCCCCAGGCACTCCCTCACCACTGATGGGATGTTCTCAGACTTCACCTCTTTCTGCTTGTTTGTCTGGGCATAGGCAATTTATCATACCTGGCCTTCACGTGCAATCTGGACTGGGTGTGCACATAATGGTCACTGACACAACAAGCAAAATTCATGTGTCCTGCGCTCTTCTATGCAGGAACAAAGATGCTGGCAGGTTAGCAATGAATGGAACAAAAAAAAAAATCCCAATTCCCTACTTTATTTGTTCATCTTAATCTACTAAAAGTATATATAAATCAATTACAACTTATGGGGTTTTTTTCAAAATAACTAAACCACATTGTATTAGAGAACATCACTCTTTTTCTTTTCCCTATTTTTCTCATTTTTTAAAATCTGATTTTCATACTTGATTGGGTGACTTACAGTCAAAAGTGCTATACTATTCCTTCTATATTATAAAAATTTGGAGATATTTGTGGCATTGCCCATGAAAGAATGAGGAACTCCCAGACACCTAAAAATAGTAACTTTCTAATTTAAAAAAAGATAAACAACTACAATTACTTTCAGCAAGAACAGTCATTGAAAGACTTATAACACAGAAACACTGATGGTTATATCATATGAATAGAAATTAAATGTACAATACTGAAAAGTAAACCACAATAGAAAAAAGAAGAACCTCAAATAGAATCAGACAAGAAGAATTCAATATTTTAAAAGTGTAAGAAAAGCCATAAATATCAACACAGAAAATGGAAAATCTGTATATGTTTCAGAAAGAATTTTGACATATCTTGGGAAATACCGCTCAAGGTTTATCACAACTGTTATTCAGTTTCCTAGAGAGCAACACAATGCTTGAGGCATATTAGCACAAAACAATTTCAAAGAACAAGACATAGCACATAAAATCAAAGTTAAGAACACATGATTTCAAATTAAAAGTAACCAAATTTCATTGGCCACATTCACATTGCTAGCATAAAATTAGATAATGCAGAAGTAAATCAAGAAAGTATTCAACCATGTTTCAACAGAGGTAATTATTTCCTTTTAGTTTAAATGTGAAATGGGTCTTTTTGGGAAATGATTGATACCTGGGGTTCAACTCTGGAGCTTTTACTTTAACTGAAGACTCAATAAAGTGTGTCTTTTTCTTGCTCTTTTCCAAATTTCAATTTTTTAACAACCTGTAAGCATTTCATCACTATCAGTTTTATCAAAACACTAGTCTTAGTCTCACAGAAATTTAGCTGATGGGTAACACAATGAGACGACAATAATTTTACTACTACTGAGTCAATGGCAAAAATCCAATTAACTTTGAGTCATCATTTTCCCTGTTTCTGTGGATTTTCTTATACTTGTTTTTAGTAAAACTATTAACTCACATAAAAGATAATATCTATTAATGGGTAATGTTTATGATTAGAGAGTTAACATTAGCACAACCATATACCTAAAGTTAACGTTTTTGTACTACTTAACCATGTGAAGTATGGGGAGGCAGAGCTTGGCCCCAAAATCATAAACAGTTTCAGGGGGTTTTACCTCAGGTAGTCCAGGTCCAGCAATGTGCGTGACCAGGGTTCTCAAAACACTGAGCACTAAACAGCTTCCAGCTGCACGGTTTGAAAAGTTGGAGATTAAAACAGGAAACAAGTGAAAACAAGGACTCCTAATTATTGGTCACTTCAAAGTATCTGAGATGTGAGCTAGTGGATGCCTTGCACTTCTAAAAGTCTTACTTGGTCTGTTTGGAGGACAAAATACAGTGGCGAAACTGTGAAAATCAGCAGTGCTGACCAGGCACTTTCTATATAAATCTACCAGGCTAGATTTTCAGATAAGCAAGAATCAGGAATCAATAATAAACGAGACTTAGAAGGTTCTTCTTGGACAGATTTTTTCATCCAATTTCACATTCTACATACCCTCAAGCTCCCATATTTCAGGTGTGCAAGGAATGTAAAATCAGATCTCTGTTGTAAACTTCACAAATCATCCTCCCTCACAATCAACCTATTGAAACCCTTTTAATATTCCACACTGACAACATCGTGCCCAAATCCTCTCCCATTCATTTTTTATTTCATTAATTACAAAGGTATTTTCCAACGCCAGTGCAATACTGAAAATTAATATAAACAATTTCCAAAGGAATACAGATAAAACCAAACTGGCAGTTTTCTTTTTCTCTTTTTAAATTGAGTTCACCACATTATCCTAACTTGCAGAGCTGCCCTGCAGAACCTTCTCCTGAGTTTTAAACCTTTGATTTAGTTTTCTTACATGGACTCAGCTTCTTACTTATTTACAGGAAAGTGTGCTGTATTTCCATCTTCATTTGACTCCATTATCAGTTTAATTTATTTTCATAATGCTTTGCCAAAGCTACTATTTAAACACGACAATTTAGAAATTCTGTTTGACAGTTCCTTTCTGTTTGATATATGCATAACTCAAAAGCATAAAACGCTTGGCCATTTTTAAGCTTCCCTTAAAGATGTGATGACATCTAGACTGTATATTCTTGTATATTCTCCACTACCCACTGCCACCTACTGCAGAATTAGGAGCAATGCAAATAGACCTACTTTTGAAAAATTCTGAAGTTGAATTGTAAATATAAACTTAAATGCTTAGCGTATAATCTATGCAGATATATGCAGCGATATATATGCATTATGGACTATTTTAGACCTGAACTCAGTAGAATAGTTAGAATAACAAATGGTTAAGCAGTGTTAGCTTAGATCTAAAAGCCAAATTGTTTCTCTGAAGAGGTGTCACTTTTTTCCATAAATAATTAGTTGTACTGTTTCTAAAACACTTGTATAAATTATTGGGTTTTGGTTTATGTTTATTTTTCAATTTAAAAGTCCTTTGAAGTAGTCAACCTTTTCGTGCCTCTTTAGGGTTTAATGCATTTGATCTCTAAAATGCAATTGCAAATGTGCAACTACCCCAGCTAAGACAGAGGGCTTGTAAAACTACTTCAGCCCCATCTTCTCATCAGGTGAATAACTTCCTAGGCCTTAATGACAAATGCCATAGGTTATGTAAGTATATATGTTGATTTAGGCTTATTTTTCATATTAAAGAAACAAAAATCAAATTTTCTGGGAGTTAGACAACAATTTAAAATGCAATTTTCCTTTGTCAATATCCCAGTGATAAGCTTTTAGAAGCCTAGCAATGAATTAAAGACATTTATCTATGATAATAATGTAAGCTTATTTTCCTTGTAATTTTTTTTAAATGCATCTTATTAAATTAAAATTATGTGACAAAATGGATCTTCCCTGTCCTCAAACCTATAAGTTGTGTTACATTCTTCATTTTATTTAGTCTTCAAAAACATGAAAAATTAATTGGTTTGGAAGTCAGTTATTTTCTATAAGGTGTGTGCTCTTCTAGGTACAAACGCTTGACAGATTAATTTCCCATTTCTGGTCTTCGTGTTGGAATACACATCAGTTTTGACTTCCTGCAAAATTGTTTTTTGTTTTTAGCTACTTTTTCAGTGTAAAAAATTTAAGGGAGATTTTATCTTGCACGTTTAAGAAAATGATATGCTCAGACATAACACTGGCAGAATAATTGTCAATCATATAAAGAATATCTGCATTAAAGCTGCTGCTTCTGTTTAACGCCTACATGACTACATCACCAGTACCTTGGGTAAGAAATAGCTGTAGACCAAAGCTTCTTAACTACAAACTGGTACTAAAAATTCCTTTAAGATAGAAGAAATTTATTTTTTTTAGTTTCCAGAACCTAATAGATTTTGAAACAATTTTTGAATGGATGAAAAGAGATATGTTATAAAAACCTTTTTTGAGAGCTCATAATTTCATGTTTGCTATTATTACAAATGCCTTTAGCTTAAAAAGCAAGTAATAAAACACTTCATGTATCCTATATTCTTATCTATATTTTTATTACAGATTTTAAACCAAGTATCTATTCATTCTCGTTGCAGTTTCCTCTTGGTGAAAATTTTTGTTTGGAAAGAAGGAAAAGAGTTTGCTGCAAACATAAAATTTTCTTTAATTCACCAGCACAGAACTAGTAAAGACTACTTAATAGATTTGAGCAATGTTAGACTACACTAACTTCAAAGAAACAAGAACATGTACACTAAATCTTAATCCCACTGGGCTCAATGAAAACTTTCCTCTTAACATCAAAGAAATCAGGATTTGGCCTTTATGTCAACATTAACCCCTGTACCTCAGTTTTCCCACTGGACTTGGCACAAAGTAGTACTTCTGTTGAATGTATGTGTAGAAGTTTTTGGGCTTCATACGTCAGAAAATTGTAAGGATCATGCACAAGGATGGATTATTTTGTTTTTACTGAATGCATCAAAATAGTTTTCCTTTAATTTTTTTTTAACTAATAATTTATTATAATTTTCACAGCACTTCATGTGAAGCAACATGGAAATAATACTGAGTCTAAAGTCACAGAAATATGTGACCACAATTCTCATGGGACATCCACAACTTCTCTGGGCAATCTGTTCCAGTGCTTCACCACCCTCACAACTTCTTCCTAATATCTAATCTAATTCCACTGCTCTTTTCATGAAGTGTGATCAGCAGGGCCAGAACTCGCGACTGTCTTCCTCCTTTTCCACTTCCCATTCCCTCAGACATTTGTCCCTATCCAGAAGTTAAAACTTAATCTCTGGAGATGTTGGCTTATTCCCACCCACCTGTCAGGCTTTTATTTGCATCCATTGGATTCTATTACACAGCACCTTGGAAAATAATTAACTCCAGGATGAGGACTGCTAGAAGGGGCAGATGAGGGAAGAATTCTAACCCTCACCCTGTGAATGGGTACCTTCCTTTTGTGGATCACTTTCTGGCTTGTTACCTTCAGTAACACCTGACATGACTCATTTTTTTCCCCTAGTTGCTGCCATAGGCTATGCCCAGTGTTTTACACCTCCTGAGTAGCCAGTTAGTGGTTATGAAAAATAACTGGGGAAAACAAAGACCACCTTTATAAATGTGGATCAAGGGCTCTTTCTCCCTTTCTTTTTAAAATTGCACATTCCATTACCTAAATAGGACCTACTGGAAAGACATGGAGGGACCTTTATAAGGAAGTGCAGCAATGGAACAAGGAGTAACGATTTTACACTGAAAGAGGTTTGATTTATATTAAATATTAGGAAGAAACTCTTTACTGTGAGGGTGGTGAGGCACTGGCACAGGTTGCCCAGAGAAGCTGTGGGTGCCCCATCCCTGGCAGTGTCCAAGGCCAGGTTGGATGGGGCTCTGAGCAGCCTGGGACAGTGGAAGGTGTCCCTGCCCATGGCAGGGGGTTGCAATGAGATGATCTTTAAGACCCCTTCCAACACAAATCATTCTATAGTTTTATAACTACAATTTAAATTTACTTCCTGCTTCCAAGCACATCTCCCGTCTCTGACATCAATTTCTCCCCAGTTTGGATACTTAGTTCATCTATTTTTTCAAGAAAGGAGTCATTTTGAAACAAATTCCTATCCTGCCTCAAAACTGTTTTTTTCCCCTGTGTTTGCCTTTTAAAGAAAATTTAAATTTGTGTTTTACTGCTTTTTAATCAGTATGTTAAAAAAAATGTTAAAATAAAATGTCTTGATGCATTCTAGTTTAATTTAGATTCACATGAATTAAAGTTTGAATTTGCAGTAACAAGTCTGCAAAACTGCAGAGATTTTGATGATCAAGAGTGTTATGGTATACAGATAACCAGAGTACATAATATACTGGCATCCTACATTTATCCAGCTAATCTTCATCCCTTGACAAATGTTTAAACACAGTATTTTCATAAAATTACTTTTTAAAAAATGTAATGTGCTTAGTGGATACAAACTACATGATAAAGACATCAAAGTATATAACCTTTAAAATATATTCTATGCAAAATTACCTTAAAAATATGGTGGAGTCTCAAATGTTCAATGATTGTGCTCATAGAAAGCTTTAAATTAAAAATTAAGGTAAAAAAACAAAAGAAACAAAATCTCTTAGGAAACAAGCTAATACAAACTATAATCATGTCTAACAACCAGATAGCAATAATCTTTATTGCATTTATTCTGATTCTTGTTTACAAAGGTTTTGGCATTCCACTGAATTTGTCCCCCCACCATTTGGAGAACTTAATTTTGTAGATGTGGCCATCCCTGAGCACTGCACAGTTCTTTCAGGGGCCTCTTTTCCAATTGACAGAACAAAAGTTATAATTTCAGTTTATCTTCTGATGTGGAGTTCTTGGAAGAGACAATTTTTAACAGTTAAAACTGTTAATAACCCTACTCCTCCGTGCTTGTTTTGTGTATTTGCCTATCTGGGACTCAGATAAGAGAAAAGCTGCTCTGCCTTTTGGCGTTAGATATCATCTCACATCTCACTGAATGGGAAACTGAGAAGCTGAGTTCAGGTGCTCTTGATTGGCAAATAGAGCTTGTCTGAGTTCCCTTCAGTTTCTGCAAAGCTTCCAGAAAGACAAACAATAGTTTTATCAAAAAGCTCTGGGGTTGTGTCTCCTTCTCTTGTAGAGAATAACACATTTTATTGAACAGTAATACTTGAAAATATATGTGCATATATACATCGTGAAATTTCCTATCTTTTGCAGTGTTATTTTAGATGAGAACAGCTTTAATAGTCCTAGCTTTTGACTTCAGATATCTTATTTTGTAAATCTCTCATTTTACAATGTATGCTTTCTTAAGGTTTTATTTTCTCTCTCTCTCTCTCTCTGTAGGCTAGTGTTACCTAGAAAAAAATATTTATAGAAACATCATTTTTTGTATTTTGCAATAAAAAAATAGTATTTTAAAAGCATTCACCATGATGCAGTGGTAGGAAATAGAGACTCATTCTTTTGTGTTTCACTAATTTAAAGATTGACTGCAGCATGGTTGGCTGTATGAATGCGTATGAATTATACTTTCTTGTGCTGCCAAAATTTCCACAGTTCCATTGTGATCAGTGGGGATCACATGTCAGGTCTGTCCTTTCCTCTTTGAACATCCCCACCACAGCCTTGATCACAGTAACTGAATTGGCCAGACAACAACTTGGTTTCAGAAAGTGCAAACTGAACACTGCGTTTCAGATTCCTCTTTGTCCAGGTCATATTACAGGGAAAATATCAAGAACAACTCTGAGTCAAAGTGAAAATACTAATAACAGCCTCACCATTTTTCTGTGATATGGATAAAGATTTCTTTTTGCTCTATAGAACTGTAACTGTATGGAAGAATCTTTTTTCCTAGTGATTATTATCTGTCTTCTTCAATCAATGTGGGAAGCATTCTTTATGGTAGCCTATACTTCTTTTAATCAATGGAGAGAAAATTGTTGTGCATAAGTTACTTTTACAGTGTGTAGTTGAATATCAGTTACAGACTGGAAACAAGGCTAGAAAAAGACAATTAATATGACTGTGAAAGATGAGAGCTATAAGAAAATAAAAAATGCAAAGCAAACCACAAAAACCCTTAATCAGATCAGAGTTTGACTCCTGTCTAAGTCTCTGCCATGCTGCTGTGCATATGAGCTGAATATATATTTTCAGACTTAATGTAATTATCTACAAAAATTCTTAATATTACATCCTGGAGTTCTGCTCTTTCAAAAGAAGATTTTCTCCACAGCCTGTGTTAATAATACAGCTTACTTTTTCCCCTGTGCAATACTTGAGTTTATCAGATAAAATCAAAACCATTGACTATGGAAATACTGAAAGATACATTCCATACCCTAGCAACAGTTTATTCCCACTAACATCTCTCAGCAAGTGAACGTTAAGTTGAATGTAGCTGTTTGGCAAAAAAAAAAAAAAAAAAAAAAAAAAAAAAAAAAAAAAAATTTAAAAATCAAGGCATTAAAAAAGCATAAGCATGTAGCTTAGTTGTGAAAAATCAGGAAATTTCTAAAAACACTTGGAACTGCCTTTCATTCTCTAGTGAATAGAGAAACGCACACATGCATGCAAGATCATCTTTGCTCCCAGGTCTCCTGCCTCTCCTGCAGTACATAATCCTTGTCACCTGTTCACAAAGCACTGAAAATGTGTCAGCCCCTTCACATGAGCATCCTGCCTCTGCCACGACAGTAACCCTGAGTGTGGGCATTGCTGAGACCTGAGCTTGATGCAAAGTGTTTCTGATCTCAGATGTACTCATCAGCTGATAATCTCTTAACAGATGTGAGGCTATTTCCCTCAGCTAAAGAAAGATAAATCTAGATTTAGCTAATTATGGTGGCCTGCTCTAAAAGGAGCTAGCTATACAATTGGCAATAGCAGCAATGAAAACTTGCTATTGTTCTAGCCTTCCCTTTGCATATATATTTACTAAAACACATCTGAGGGACAAGGCATGTTTTTAAAAAAACAAGCTTCTCCTCTCAGATGAAAGGGAGAGAGAACTGAAACCAATTCATGGCTTGCAATCATCATTCATCCTGGAATAAAAATGCATGTTTGCTGGTTGGCAGTACTTTGTAGTTCAAAATTCAAGAATACAGTAGATAGAGCTGACAATGAAGTAAATGTTTCATGACAACTAGAATCTATAATACTTAAAGTGTGTGTATGTATGCAGCTTACTCAAACAGAGCATTGCATTAGAAAGCTTACACAGTTCATACTAAAACATAATCAGATGGTCCAGCAAAAAATCCTGGATCTCATCAGCAAGGATACCATGCATTTGGTTTGCCAATTGATCTTTTCCTAGAGGCAGATTCAAGCAAACTTGCTTGATTTCACATTGTTAGTCTTAATTACAACCTGAAATGCAGGACAGAGTTAAAGGGGGAAATGAGTGAGGGGGCAGGGGAGAACAGGACTCATGCCTTCAGTGTTTGGATTGATTTGTAGTGCAAAGATACAAATCTCTTGGTACCTTTGCAAAGGATTTTTTGCCACTTTCAATCTTGTAGCATGCATATCAGGAGACTCTGAGAAGCCAGCCAGCAGGATGAGGTTCTGGGGTAATTACAGGTCAGGAATCAGTGGCAGCCCTAACAGCTGGCTGTTGATTAAAGATGAAACTCAAGCCCTGTACAGAGGGCCTGAAAAAAGAGCTATACACGACTTCAAACAGTGCTTGAGCCCTGAACAATGTAACTGCACATTTGTAAAGCCAAGTGCTACAACAGCAGTCTCTTGTAGAGCAAACCAATCATTCCTTGCACTTCTTGTACTTAATGGCAACTAAGGGCCTGAACCTGAATATGACACTCAAATTCTTTTTTTGGTTTAGTAAATGCAAAATAAAAAATGTTTTCTAAGACAAAATGTTTGATCAGATTATGAATTTGAGATGTTGTTTTGCAGAGATTCACCAACAGAGAAATAAAAATTTAATGCCTTTTTTTCCCTCCCCATCCTGTGTTAATGCTACTGCATTAATTTATCTTGGTATGTAGAACCTATCACCCTATTTTCTAATCTGTTCATCCAGATGTAATTTTCTCTTTGAAATATATGTTCAAGTTCTTCAATACAAAAAGAGTAGAAGCAAAGTTGTAAACACTTCCTACTTCTTCCAGATAGCACAGCAGGAGCTGGAAGTGATGAATGATGCCCAGAGTATGGAGCGCTGTACGTAGAGGTACCATGGTGAGCAACTCACAGCCTTTATAATTATCATTCACAAAGGGCAATAATATCTCACTGACAATAAAAAGTAAACCAACAAAACAGCCAGAAGTAGGTTTTCTCCTCTATTGCCTTTTCCATGAGGTCATCGTGCCTCTTTATAGATCTGCCCACCAGTAATAACGGAATTGATAACAGGATATGAAAATTCTGGATTATATGTAGTAATGGTCTCTACCTACAAATGATAGCACCAGTTCCTTTGTAGCAGCTTTCAGAACGAACCTTTCTAATGTTCTATATTCCATCACAGCAGATAAGAACCAACCAGAAATACAGCATAAGGGACAGTATGTACTGAAGCATATCCTATACACTGATCTTAGAGTACATACAGGAGACATTTTAATTTGCATACTCTTTTGTAACAGATTTGGGAATCACAGTACATACACAGGAACAGCAAGGTACAGAGGCACTTCACTGGCCCAGGGATAAAACCATGCATTTGTAACTGATGGACACAAGAACATTCTGCTGAAGACTATATATATGAATGTTTTATGTGCAAGGAGTCTGAGAAAGAGGGATGAAACACTGCATTAATGTTATAGATTAACTTGACAAGACAGCTGATCCCATTGTGCTCACATTAAGTGAATATGAGGTTCACTGAATGTTAGCACAAGAGAAGGAATTATTTTCTGTAGACACTGCACAGAGAAATCCTGGTCCAAGTATAATTACCCTTGCATGTGAAAGCAATCTCTTGAAATGATATACAAGTTGTATTTTCAATTTTCTTTATTTTTTTTTCTGACATTGATCTTATTAACTAGTGTTTAAAGTCTACTTTTGTAGGGCATTTTGTAATAGTACGGTAAGTAAGATCAGGGCAGTGATTATCCCCCTGCACTTGGTACTGGTGAGGCCACACCTCGAGTGCTGTGTCCAGTTTTGGGACTCTCACCGTAGGAGAGACATTGAGGGGCTGGAGTGAGTGCAGAGAAGGGAAATGCAGCTGGTGAAGGGTTTATAGAGTGAGTCAGTGAGAAGCAGCTGAGGGAGCTGGAAAAAAGGATTCCCGGGGTGACCCTATCACTCTACAGCTGCCTGAAAGGAGGATGAGGCAAGGTGGGGTTGGCCCCTTCTCCCAGGCAACAAGAGAATACAACAGCCTCAAGATGTGCCAGTGGAGGTTCAGGCTGGATATCAGGAAGAATTTCTTCACTGAAAGGACTGTCAAATACTGTAATGGGCTGCCCAGGGAAGTTTTGGAGTTACCATCCCTGGAGGTGTTTGGAAAACAACTCAGTGTGGTCTGGTTGAACTTGATGATCTTGGGGTTCTTTTCCAACCTCAATGATTTTGTTCTACTTTTTCATATTTTGTGTTCTTTATCAAAGTGAAAAAAAAATGTTAAAATCACGAGTAAAATTGTGTGAGTAAACTAAATGGGTTTAAAAACTCTCAAGTAAGTAAAAAATAAAGAAAAGCATTAAATAACTATTTTTTAACAAGTTCCATTTGGGACTAGATACAATGAATAGCAAGGTAAATTTTAAGGAGAAGATTTGTATAAGCACTATTTGCTAACACCTAAACTTATTCATATACACACTTTTCATAGTCACAATGGTATAAATTATTTCCCTTTGGCTTGTTGTCATCACCTTTGGATATTGAGAACTCTAAAACATGTATGTTTATTTTTAATTTTTCTAGTGAGATTACAATTACAATCCAGTGAGACTACACATGATGTTGAGCTAGGAATGAGCTATTTTTGTGGTCATATATCTACTCTTTACTAATACTTTAGGTATTTTAATAACAGAACATGGAAATTAATTGCCACAATCTTAGAAACAATTAGTATTTTAAAAGGAAAATACTGTAAATTGTTTCTTAAATAGTCTTACCATTATTCTAACTAGAAGCTAACATAAAAAGCTGCAGATCTAGATGGTAAAACTGTATAAGAAAAGTATCATAACTTTTCAGTGTTCTGGGCAACTTAATAGCCAAAACAAACCAAACAAAAACCAAAACTGCCCTGAACTTGTTCAAGACCTGCTGCTCCAGCTGGATGCATCAAGTTATGGGGCCCAATGGGATACATCCCAGAGTACTGAAAGAGATGCCGTTGTGTGACCCCTCAATCCATGACTTTTCACCGCTCTTGGGAGTTTGAAGTGGTCCCAGTCAACTGGAAGCTGGAAAATGTTTTCCCAGTTTTCAGTAAGATTAGGAAGGAAGACCCTGATAATTACAGGTTTCTCTGTGTCTGCTAAAATTTTTGAGAAAGTTATTCCAGGATTTATTTGAGAGACAATGCCACCACTGATGAAAGCCAATATGAGTTCATGAGGGGAAAGTCCTGCTTAATCAACTGAATTTCCTTTTATGACTGGGTTACCAGTCGAGTTGACCAAGTGAAGTCAGTAGTGGTGGGTTTGGATTTCAGTAAAGGTTTGATGCTGCCTTTCAGAGTAACCTTCTGGACAAAATGTTTAGCACTCAGGCAAGTCCAAAATATGCTGGGTGAACAACTGCCTCACAAATCAGGCTCAAAATGTTTTAGTAAGTAGGATTATGTCAGGCTAGTAGTGGGCTCCCCCAGGCTCAATTTCAGGGCTAGTGCTCTTGAACACTTTTATAAATGGTCTGGGTGCAGGAACTGAGTGTACATTGAGTATAGCAAAGACAATAAAGCAGGAGGAGCTGTGGGCTCCTCTGGGAGGACTGAGAGGCCTTACAAAGAGATCTGGATAGACTAGAGAGCACGGCAATCACTAACCATAAGAAATTTGAAAAAGGATAAGGGCTGGATCCTCTACTCAAGGATGTAAAGAAGACACAGCCAGGCTCTTTTTTTGTGGTGTCCAGAGACAGACAAGAGGCAAAGGGCACACACTGAAGCATAAGAGCTTCTATCTGAACATGAGGAAACAATTGTTTACTGTGAGGGTGACTGAGCACCAGAACAAGTTGTCAACAGAGGTTGTGGAGTCTACACCCTTGGAGATATTAGAAAAACATCTGGACATGATCCTGGTCAGACTGCTCCAGGTGGGCCTGCTTGAGCAGTGGGGTGGCACAAGGTAAACTCCAGAAGTCCCTTTCAACCTCAAACATTCTGTGATTCTGTGACTGAGTGAGAACTGAAATGAAAACTACTGTTGTAATTCTACTAAAATTATATGGTGAAAATAAAATTCACCAAGCTCATCAGATTGGACAGATTTTTCTTTGAAAATATAATGCAACACCCAATGAAAAACTTAAATGTATAATCAAAAGTGATCTCTAGCCCTGAGATATAGGATAACTCTGTTCAGATCTTCAGCAACAGGTTATAGAGGTGATATTGGAAAAACTGTTTAATATTTTAATCTCCTCTTGCTCTTTCTTATGGGCAAAATATAGACAATTCATTGAGAGCAATTAGAATCAATTTTGCATCGGTAAATATTTGTATCTGCATATGCTTGGTTATTTAAAAAGGAATAGAATAATATCCCTTTTGACAATTTCAAACCCCAAAGTAAAAATCATGTACAGTAAAAACACCACTGAAAAGCTAGAGACAGGTCACAGTAAAGTGCATTTCTCCTTGCACACCAGAATACACTATTCATTGTATGTTTCTTTTAGGCTCACAGTAGCATCACACTCAACTGCACGAGTACAAAAGGAAGAGAAATGGAACAAGTGGTTGATAATGGAAGCTGCTTAAACTGTGACCCTTTACAAAAAGTTGTGTTCAAGAAACTAGAGCTCAAGGTCTGAATCATCCTCTAGTAGTACCTACTTCTCTTCTTTGACTATGCTTATATCAAATGTGATTAAACTCTTTAAATATACTTAGTCTAACACTTAAAGTAGCCATGGCTTATGTTCTCAGCACTTTCATTAAGAATAAGTTAAGTGGCACTTGCTGAAGTGCTAGGGGTTGTTGGGAACAGCATTCTGTGGGATGCTTCTGCTCATTTTTCTCTAGCAGAAGCATGAGCCATTCAGGGCAGAAAGCTGGAAAACTGTGACATTCTTTCATATCTCCAGAAGTCTTCTCTGTGTATCAGAAAATCTCATTTCTAAGGATAATTTAGGTAGAATGGATACTAAATATTAACTAACAAAAATCAATACTGCTTAAAGGGAAAATGACACTCAGCTTACTAGAAGAGCTTTCCAAGAATCCTAATCACAAATGTGAGCAATTCCTCCAGAAAAATAAGCTGGAGACCCTTCTCCTTACTTGTGTCACGTAACCAGGATGCAAATGTGGTGCATGCTTAATACTCCCTTTCTTGGATATGACTTAACAAGATATGCAAAGACAAAACAGGCGGAAGACAAAATGGTTTCACAATAGAGAAGGAAACAAGCTGCCATAACCTTTTTATCTACAGCTATTTATCATACTCCCCAGCAGCTATGGGAAGGGAGCAGACAAGGTCTTAAGTTTCACATGGGTCAACTGCATTTTCCATAACAAAAACTTCAGAATAATAAAAAAAATCGTGGAAAATAACAGACAAACAGTACAGAACTTGATATATTGAAAGCATTTACATGCAAATCAACAAATTATAGATTTATATTGGACAAAGGTTAAAAAAGGGAAAGATAAATGAATTGACAGTCATAATTGCTATATGCAAGGAGAAAACAGGATACTGGGTTCACTATGCAAACAAAATCATGCCTAAGCTTGGGACTTCCCTTGATTTATGAAAAAATATCACTACAATATGGTTTTAAAATAAATTCATCTTTTTAAGTCAACTGCTTGAAATCAATTGATGTCTGCAATTCAAAAGACATCTAATCCCCAATCTGCAGGAGACAGCCTTATTTCAGTGATGGAACCTGATTTATGTGACAGGCTCAAATGCAGCCCTGATACCTCAGCCCATAATCTGATTCTCTGTTGCTTGGTCAGGAAGGCCCTGCTTGACACTCCATTAGAGAGTTTTGTCCACCTGAGTTAGTTTATCAGCCCAAAGGAAAGCTCACACACCTAGCTGCAAAAGCACCTTACTGTTTCATGGAAATGCCCACACCTGTACTGAAGAGAGACAACCTAGCTACCTCTAATTCCCTGACTACTCCATAGAATGGAATACCTACTGTTTGTCACAACTTCCTGCTGTCACTCCAACATTACACAAGATTTAAGGGAAAAATAAATGTGTAGATAGTCTAAGAAATTGATGCTTAAACTCTTTAGTGACAGTAAGAAATGCAGATTACGAGCAGACATACTACGAAGTGAGACATGGCCAAGATGGTGTGCTTGTATGAGAAGGTCCTATTGTATTTCATATTAAGAAAAGGAAATGTATCTTAATCCAAACAGTCTCCCTTAGAGGTGTAGAATTCTGTATTTCCACTTTGGTGTGGCAGGGAAGACGAAAAGATCTGAGTTACAACCCAACTTTCAGAACTCCCTGTTGATGTATTAATACAAAACTTTGCACCACAGTTCAGCTGAGCAAAGCTCAGTCTTGCCTTTCCAATGTAGTTTGAGGTTGCCTGTAGAAGCAGTGTGTTACCAATTCAACTCAACTAGGTTGAATTCTCACAGGGTCCAAAGATTTAGGAGTTCATTCCTCCAAAGCGATTCTTGTCCAAAAGGAAAGCAAAATGCTGCCATACACAAACTGCCCTGGCATAAGTTGGAGATGAAACCTCAAAGAGCTTCTTTTGGAAAAGACAACTGTTACCCACTTTATGAGTGAGCATTCTAAACACTATCCAC
Organism: Zonotrichia albicollis; assembly: GCF_047830755.1. Taxonomy (NCBI): domain Eukaryota; kingdom Metazoa; phylum Chordata; class Aves; order Passeriformes; family Passerellidae; genus Zonotrichia; species Zonotrichia albicollis. Next base: position 43,324,366 of record NC_133824.1, read on the forward strand.
TGCTGTAAAAAAGGAGGGCAACGTCAGAATCACTGCCTTCACTTTAAAAGGAAGGAGCAAGATTGGATCAATTCACTAAAGAATGCCTGGAGTCACCTATTTTCAGCAGAGATGAAGGGTCTAATTTCCAAGGGAACTGAGATCAGATGTGAGCCTGGCTCAGAGCCTTAAATGTACATTTTTTTGACATTCTCCATTTAGATTCCATAGTTATAATTTATACCATTAGCTGTTTCTTAATCCATGAGATATAATTCATACTATAGGTTGTTTCTTTATTCATGTGTTTCCATCATGATATGCCAGCCTTTCTCATCCAGTGTGGGAATACAAGCAAGCTGCTATTCTCAACACATATTTGTGACTTTGGTTAAAGTTAGGGTATTTTGATTCCTTTAGGATGCCAACTCTAATCAGTCATTAAACAAGTTCAAACAAAAAATTCCATGGCTTTCAGCATTAATATTAAAATAACAACTGAGGATAAAGAAGCAGCAGCTTTTAAAATTAAAATATAGAAGATATCTGCATGAATAGAGATATTTGCTGCTGCTGTGAGAATCCACTGATTCTAGCAAAGGCACCTGAAAAAAATTAGGTCCAAAATGTTTGTCTTATCTGAATTATGTTCCATTAAACACCAAACCTATTTCAACCTCCCAGGTCACTCTGGTAAAGAACTGATGGCGGTCTGTGCTTAATTATAGAATATTGTCTGACATAAACCGAAATCAAACCTTTGTGTGTCTCTGTTAACTAATGAGATAGAGCAGATACATTTACTTCCCTCTCTTGATTTTAGTCAGATGTTAGAATGAATTTTTAAAGCAACTGCTAAAGTAAATAAAAGCGAAGAGTTGACTGATAAGGCGAACACTGAAAGAATCCTTTGGGAATATCAGCACCAGAATGGGTGGAACATCACTTACAATTCTGACCCATATTTGGTATAATAGCTAATCCTTTCCCTCTGTTTGAAAAACTGAGCTCTCATCCATCTACCATGAATTTAACTAAGAAAGGAACTGGGTACTATGCAAACAAACAACCTTATGAAACAGAGATCCTCAGATTGAAACACTCACCTGTTTCAAATATGTCTTGAGATAAAGAAGTGCTAAAACACTGTGGCATGTGTCATTGCTACTCCTTCTGCAATTCACTGAAATTAACTTGTGACTTAACTGCTTCATAATACCAGCATTCTTCTCTTCCTGAGCAAAAATGAATGCACTGCACAGTAGAACATATTCTCCTATTATGAGTTTTCTTTTGTACTCTGAGGTTTATCTCACTGTTAAAGATTAGAGCAGTCTGAACCTTTCCCTTTTTATCCAACAGAAGTTAATAGAAACAACTCCATTACAAAGTTTTGAAATCTTGAAAAAATGCCATAGGAAACAAATAAAAAAAAAAACCTCTGGCGACAGTTTTCTTTCCAAAAACATCTGATAGAAAACGTGTTTATCAGCCCTAGTGTGTATTTATAAGCTAAAATAATTAAAATACAATATCAATTAAAGAAACAGATGTAGATGTGGGAAAGGACTATAGCATATGTTTGGAATCATGTGAGCATGTTCCTATTTGTGAAAGATACTCTGTCAACATTTTTTTAAATGTAAAGCCAGCATTTCAACCACAATTATTAAATGTGGCTACAGTCAGAAAAAGTTACTAGGCAAAAGTCTTATTCAGTAGATCTGTTTTCCATATGCAGTCAGTCCAAATGTACTCACTTAAGTGATAAAAATAAATTGTTACCATTTTTTACTCCTGTTAGCTCTGTACAGCCAAATACAGCTAAGAGGAAGTGAGCTGTATTCTAACTCCTGCTCCACCACCAGATGATCTAGATGTCGGATCTGTATTATTGATGATACCATACCAGCCAGAAAGCACACAGCTTGACTGTGCAGGAAGACATGATGCAAAGGATGTGGTTTAATTAGGCAATGGCTTTATTAACTCATCTGGCAGCATTACCCAGCAATATGTCATACAGAGCAGGTCATCGCTCTTTCACCGATTGTTCCAACCCATCTTGAAGGTTGCTGTCAACTTTCCCCCTTCTAGACTAATTCCAGCTGCTGCTGGGGCCTCATCATCTCCTCATCTGTACCCTCTAGGGTGCTACCTGCACAGCCCACTGTGACCCTTAAACAGGTAGGCAGAGGCTCCAAACCATTGGCTTTGATCAAAGCGTGTCAAGGAGTAAGGTTTGTTTTTTTCTTCCCCCTGGACCTCATGGGAAGCAGCAAACAGCACATTACATATAACAGGTCAGAGAAAGTGAATTACTGAGGGTTTCCTATCTCAAGAGAGCAATACAAGAACTAAATATGGTTTCCAACTGGCAGTATGTATGTTCCAAACTTCCTTACCCATAGATTTCAAACAACACTTCTAGATTTCACTTTGCAAATGGGCACTGGGAAATGGGTTTATGTTCTCTATGTGAAGGTGAATGCACATTAGCACATGCTGCCAGGGAAGCTGTGGAGTCTCCATCTTTGGGGATATGCAAAAGTTGTCTGAATATGGTTGGAGCAAGGGGTTGGGCAAGACGACCTTCAGATGACTCTTTCAGCCTCAGCTCCTCTGTAATTCAGAGTGCAAACATGAATTGGGTGTTAAGTGGCAAAATACATACATGGCCTCACAGACAAGCTGCCATTCCCAATTTTATGCTTTCCCCAGCAACTGAGAAACTCAAAATTCATACATTATCATAGCAGTTAGAATTCCTGAGGAATTTTTGACCTTTTGTATGGATAATGGAATGCAATTGACAACTGAATGAGAGTCAATTAGCAGCTGGCCAGAAGTAACTTGATAGATTAAGAAAACATGAGCAAACAAAAATTCACACAGAAAATCAGAAATCAGATCTTATGGCAACCAACTTTTTGCCTCAACCTCATCTATTATGCTTGGAAAAAATATTTTCTTCCTCTCTATTGACTATTTGTATGTATATTTTTATATACATATATAGTGCATTCCAGTTTTTGATATATATAGGAAAACATTGCAGGCACTAGTTTGGTATTTGAAGCTTGTATTTAGAAGCCAGTTTCATGTGCAGCACTGCTGCTTCCCTCATGACATATTAAAAAAACCACAGTAGCTACAATATGCTTCCACATGCTTAAGATGGTTTGTGTTTAACTTGCTGTATTTTCAATGAGGTACATTTAAAAGAAGAGGATGCCTGGCACCACATGCATAATTTTGATGAATAGACAAAACATTCTCATCTGAAGTATGCTCACTTTATTAAAAAGAGTAATCTAATCTTAGCCTTTATTCTGTTAAATCAGTCATGTGTGACCCATTACTAACCCACTAACATGGAATGTAACTTGAGAGCCAAAGAATTATTCCCACCATATTGCTTATCAGAGAACTGAAAAATAGGTATATACTATATTTTCTTGTTTAATCATTCCCATTGGTGATTTATTGGCAAAGACACTATATTTGTGCATCTCTCTGAGCCTCACTCTTCATCTGTTAATTCTAATTATCTTCTTCCTATGTTTGCCTCTTTCACATGCCTTATTTGTATAAAGTCATACAAAGCCAGCATGCCACCAAACAAATATGAAAAAACTATTTAGTGACTACCCAAGCAAAAAAGTCTGACACTGGAGGAAAGCCTGGCACTGTTTCCAGAAACAAAGATGAGAATCAAACACAACCTTTTTTCACCTGTTCCAAACAGTCAATTGTCTGGAATTTCTAGACAGTTTTCCTGGGGTCCACTGAAGTTCCTAGAAGGTCTGGAAAATTGATACTAGATTTCTGAGTTTATGGTTCAAGAGGAAAATAAAAGTCCTAGTCTTGCTGAAGACAGCAGTTGCACTTATTTCTTTGCAATTTATAAAATGCTTTGAGACAGCCTTAGAAGAGATGCACAAGAAAAGCTTATTACACTCATAGCAGAGAACTGTACAGTTTACAGATCTTTGGAAATCACAGAACTGCTGCTGTATGTCAGGCTTTCTTTTGGGGATTTATTGACCTAATATCTGGCAAATGAGCAGACTAATATCGTGAGACAAATATTCAAAACTAGAATTCTGAAATGTGCTTTTAAGACTGTAGAAGAAAGACGTTCTAAGGGACAGCTAGAACAAATCTGAATGAAAGAAAAGTTGCTGGTGGTGTCTTGGCTTTTTCTTTTATTTTTTTAATTTCAAAACATAATTTAGACATTTATCAATGCTTCCTTCACCTTATCCTAAACCAAAAAGAAAATATTTTGGTTGCTTCAGTAATGATCTCAGAAATTGCTTTTGAACAGAGGGACCTAGGAATCTTCATACAATATAAAAGTTAGGTCAAACTAACCTACAGGTTTCTGATGAAGAGATACCATGGATCTTTTCTTTCTTAAAGAAACCAAAAGCAAAACAACAAACCAACCAAAAAACTCCCAACACAACAACAAAACCAAGCTGTAAAATGTGTTCATTTTAATACTAAGTATCTAATTCATATGAGGAAAAAAAGACAATAAAAATTGTTTAACTTAACAATGACTGTGAATAGACAATGTTTGCCAAATGTAACTGAAGTGTTTCTGCCTGGACGGGATTGCCTTAAAAGACAAGCTAGAGAAATGTTATTCCAACTCAGAAAGGCTTAAACTCTGCAAGAACTTAAAATAGCATTTATGCATCTCTAAGAACGCCACTACACAGTAGAAGTAAAATAAACAGGATGAACAGGTTTCCAGGGTTCTTATAGAGAGAGATGCATTACAACTTGTAGTGGAATCTTTTTAGCTGTTCTAATCATTAGAGCTACAAGAGACCCTGCTATTTATTCAAAACAACTTAAAGCAACTCTAAAGGTCCCAGTGTGATGTTTTCGCTTCTAATTTTCATAAAATGTTGATAAGAGTGGAATCAAACTAGTTAGTTATCAGTCTTGATGTTGGCATAATGTGACTGGAAATGTACAATTTGTAATTACTTGAAAGGAAACAAATTACCTTTAAGAGGAAAACCATAGGTAGAAATTGCAGAAATTAGATGTGTTAGGCTGCTCTTAAAAAAAAAGTACCTGTTATTTAACTGGTATTCTATGAGAAAGAATATGTATGCAAACCAAGGGCAAGTACGTAGTAGTAGAAACACGCAGTTGATGGCTGAGCAGACACTTTTTATCTATAATTTCCATTAAAAACACTAACAGCAAGTGACTTTTTCATGAGATTTATTCCATGTCTGAGTTCTTAGAAACATGATAGAAGATGGAAGAATTGCCTGATGTCAAACTTTCATTTAAAACCCCTCAAAATCAGAGCTTTGGAGTTTAGACTTTGAAATAAAGCTCAGACAAAAATCTCATGCAAAATCTTAGGTCACAAATAATTAAGCATGTGCTTAATTTTAAACATATTTTCAGTCCCTCCTAATCAGTACAGTTAACCTTTAAAGGCACATTCTGACAGATTTGAGATCCTATGCAATCCCTTGGCTAGGTGGGAATGGATACGAAGGAAGAACACAGGTCTCCAATTGTTCCTGGACTGAAATTTGTCATGAAAATAGACAAGCATTTTTCCCGTCCAGGAGAAACACAGAATTTTGTACAATGAGTTTCTTGGTTGTTGGAAAAGCAAATTTTCCTTAATTGTCTCTTCTACCACTACTATCTGCCTAGCAATCTTAAGGTGGGCATGTAGAATATGTTTCCTGAAGTGGAATCATCCTGGTTATTGTATTTTATGTTAGCAGACAACCTAAACAAGGAACCACTTAAAGTAAATTCTAGTCAGTCACTATAGATCTCTAGACTCCAAAAGCCAGAAAGAATCACACTGATTATTTCATCTGACATTTTTATAAATAAACCATAGAATTTTCCCCAGATGTGTAATTAAAGCAAATAATTCTAAAAATTCAAACAAAAGAGTCAGAAGAGAGGAAATCTTAATCTAATAATCCTTAGCCAAGATTTTTTTTTTAAGAGCTGTTCATCTTTCCTGAGCAACACGTAATTAAGAGCAGTAAAATGATGGCTGGGGCACAACTCCCCTGTAAAGTATGGTGGCTGCAAAGGGAGCTGAACACGTTGAGGAGAGTGTGCAACAACAAGATCACTGCATGGATTTTTTCCTGGATGATAAAAGGGAGGGACTGTTCCAAAACACAGCAATTGCATTCTACCATAACCACCCCAGCCCAGCCTCATGCTGCTGAGCACACAGGGCTGCTCAGACACTTTTCACAGTGTGGAATAGGATGGAAATTATGTCACATTGCTCACCTCCCTGTGACAGACTACTCACCATGATACTCTGTTTTTCCATCACACATTTCATACTTTAAATGCAAAATATAGCCCTTTGCTTTCCCTAAGCCAGAGACTATGACTCAAGAGGAACTTGAACTGTGCAACCACCTCCTTTCTATCTCTCATTCTTTGCTTATTGATTGGAAAACTACGTAACTTCAAATCTAAGCAATTAATTAAAAAATAATCCCAGCAACACCATAATCCCAGGACACTTAAGAGCAATTTTTTTCCTGTGTGAAAATACAACTGTCCAATCTTTTATCTCTCTGAGTAACAAAGAGATAAAAATATTACTTTACTCTTCCCTTCTTGGTGCCTGTATTTCTTCAGTGTTGACCCTGGCGTTCCCCATAATGGTATTTAGTGGAACAAAGCACCACGGATCCTAAAATCTTAAAAGCCAGAAGTCTAAGAAGGGATCATCAGCAAACAATATAATGTTCCGAGACAGAATACCTGAAGCTAAACTTCCTTAACCCCTGGCCTGTACCTAAACTACAGGGAAATTCTCCTTATCAAGATAAAAAAAGGTTTAGTGAGGTGATAATAATAATAGTCTGCTCAGAGCAGAACTCATTTTTCTGAAGAGGATGTGGTTGGAATGATCTCATGATGGAGCAGGAAATCTTATTGGTTATACCTTTTGCAAGAGGAAATCTGTACTACTAGGGCAAAGATTCCTTCAGACACAAATTCAAATCCCTTAAATATCATAGTCCCACTTCAATATATTTACAAAAAAAAAAAAAAAACGTGAAATACTTATAGTAACAATAGAATCAATTATACTGATGGAAAAAAGGGAAAAAGAGACAGAAAATACCTTTCACCAATATCAAACTTGGTTTTTTTGGGTTTTTTTTTGGTCAGCCTTCAAGATAGATCTCTTTTTAGGAAAAATGGCTACTGTTAAGTGAGGTTGTTGAAGTAAACTTTCTATCTAGTCTGGGTAATACCAAGGTATTTATTTTCCTTACTTTCTAAGGATAAGGCTGTTTCCTTTGCAATGACCATGACCAGACTGGCCCCACTTTAATCACTTCCTATTGTTTCTGTACATGGGAATGTTTAACAACTCATAGACTCTGTTGACTGAGAATTGGCTCAAAGGAAACAATCTAACTCATCAAGTGTAATCAGCTGTTAATTGTAAGGAAGTGGAACTTTAAAATTGAATGTCACCTTCTACTGAGTCAGTATAACAAAGGCTGTTTATAGGTTCTGTGAGCCAGAAGCTCTTCACAGACTCCAAACTCTCCTTAAGAGTGGACATCAGTAGCTTTTTGGTAGCAGAGAATACCACAAGTATTCCTGGAAGAAGCATGTTTTACTTGGGAAATAATTTTAATTTCCAAAGAGAGCAATCACAGGAAACAGGCAGATCAAAATGGATACAATTGTCCTGAATTCCAGACAAGAATGGGCCTAAGAGGTCTTAATAAGAAAATGTCATAATAACTTTAGTTTCCACAAGTCATTCTGCATGTCCAAAACAATTTCTCTTAATAAAAGATCAACCTTAATATTCTTAATATCAAGAGACAGGACAGCTTCAGGACACCCCATCAGATCCACTTCTCCATTGTTTGTGCATGTACTGAAAGCTGTCTCCAGTCAATATCTGAAAACCATACTGCATGTCAGTAGTTGGAGCAATATATGTATGGATCAGAATTTAGTTTTTATAAAACTACTCTGCTTTCTTTAGAGAGATTTAAGCAGAACACTTTTCAGAAATCTCTAGGAAAGTCTTTTATGACAATCGTGTACCTTTAACATACACCACCCTGAGTACCAAAAGACAGTAATCACATTTGTGCTATTAGATCCTTTTTTTTTTCATTTTCCACTTGATTCATGGCTGTTCATGCAGACCAACTTTTATTCATGAGTGAAGTGAAATGCTACCAGCCACCATGTTAAAACCAGCAAATTTTCATGAAGTAATGTAGTCTGCTCCTCAATTCATGAAGAACATTATTATTCCTATTTTTTTACAAGGAAGAAAAACAACCCAAACCAAACTCCTAATTCAGGGAGTCCTTCAATATGTATTTCTGCACTTAGAATAAACATGACATGTAGAAATAGCAACAATGATGGTATTGCAGATGTTCTGTCCTATATCAGGTCTTGGAACCAGAGACACTTTGTGTGGAGTATCTGCATGTTGCTATGTATATATGCTAAACACATATGATGTCCTCAGACTAGAATGTGATGTGAAAGCTGTTGTGGGAATAAAACCAAAACTTTATGCAATTTAGCTGCAATGAAAACTACAATAAATTATAGCCTGAATTAGAAGAATTACTCATGGTGCCCTAGTATTAAAGGTAGTAAAAACATATCCAGCTTTTGAGAAAGAGTAGATTTTAAAAAGGCTGTTATAGCAAATCTAGAATGCAGGGATGCTGCTGGTTTGACAAGAAAATTTTATGTGGCAAGTAAGGAAAGGGGTCCTCAGACATCCCAACCTACTCTAGCACCTTTCTTCTTTAACTCAATTAAATTTTTTTCAGAAAGTGTTAGGGGGATTTATTTTCACTCCATCAAGGAACATATGTGCTGAAACTTCAGATGTTGCCACAAAATTAGATTTTCATCCTTTGGTCAGATCTACCATAATTTCTTGCCTGAATCCTTTTCAGCAGTAATTGAAAACAAAAATGTTAATGATTACATGCAAATGTCTTTTTTTAAACTGTTGGCAGTTTAAAGGAAGAAAAGTTAGGGGTGTATTGCTGCTAACCAAAATTCATATGCTGTGTTAACTTTTACTGCTTGACTTCCTGAATTTTTTAGCAGGGGAAACTTCTTGAGACAGTGCCCATAACCACACCATTTCTGAATGAGTGAGATTCATATACGAGCAGCTTTCTAGAGCAAAAATGAAGGCTGGCATTTTGAAAAAAAGAGCTGCTGTCTTTGTGAACAAGACACAGATACAAGAAATATTCAGAACTGGATTTCATAGGTATTTCAGTAGAAGAAGGCTCCATGCATAGCTCAATCTACAGAGAGGTTGCCAGAAGTGTGACCTTCTCTCCAAAGAACACAATAAAATTTACATCATGATTCGATGACAGGGAACTCAGTAGCAATGCTGGTTTAAAAACTCAAGGCTTTTTTCTTGACTCTTGGCAAAGTTTGCTGTCAGTCTCATTGTGTTGACAACTCATGGAACTGTGCTGTGAACATTTCATAGAACCTGAAAAAACAACCCTCTCCCTCTTTTTTCCCCAGATTTTTTTTAGCTCTTAAGTTATGCACTCTGACTTCCTGCAAGAAACAGAAAATGGGAAGCAAATCTTCACTGTAGTACCCTCGATCCCTAGTGGGCTTTTAGCTATGGGACTGACACAGACATCATGTCCTCTCCAATTTCAGACAATATCAGCCTGAAGAAACAGGATGATAACAGCAGACAATGCCTCCCGAGAGCAGGCATTGCTACACCCCCAAACAAAACATGACACCTACTTCAGCAATCACATATTGCTCCATAGTCTCTCCACAGAAATACAATGGCCAGGCTTTTCCATCTCCTGCAGCTCTTTCAGAGAAGAGAAAGAACATCTTTAGCCAACCACAGACACCAAAAAAGGGGTGGCATGAGATGAACCACATAGAGAACATTAGGGATTCTTTTGGAGAGTCCACTAGAACAGGGGGAGGTAAAGATTCAACCAGCACTACAAGTTTCTGACAGAAGAGATAAGAGGCACTGCTCACACTATTAAATATTGCAGGCACCACCTGTTTTTTTCCATGTACTCATCCGTAACCAGATCTTGAGGAAGGTGTTTTTTCCATATAGGCAGCAATTTTTGTGAGCAACAGATGAGAGAGGACCCTCTCAGACCCAAGTGTCCTAGCAGAACATGTCCCCTGGGGCTTACATCAGAAGGTAAAAAGTAGGGTTGTGTGGAGAATAAGGATAGAACTGTACTGCATTTGGTGATTCAAGCAGGAACCTTTGTGACACTGTTATCAAGATCAGTCCCTGGAGCAGCCTTTCAGCCCAACCAAAACACAGATAAGACTGTATCAACTACCCTGATTATTATTTGAATCATAACAGAAGATTAATGGTAATTTAAGTGAGACACTCTGCAGAAGGTGCCTGATAAAAAAGTGCATTCTGGCCTGAAAAGATGCAAGTCATGCTGTTGGAAGACTGTTTTAACATGCAATGGATCTTCAAGGCAGTGAAAATAAAACATTTATGCACCTTTGATGAAGATGGTTGTGGTAGATTTACAAAACTGTTATATTGGAGATTGATATAAATCTGCTTCATTCTCTACAGCTTCTGCACAAAATAGTCACATAAGAATGATCCATGAGTATTTGCAGCTAAAGGTTCAGATGAGGTTAACCTCAGTTGTGCATTCTCTTTTTTTGCTTGTTTCTCATTTCCTCAGAGGGCCAATAAAAAGTGGAATAAAGATTTCTAAAGTGCCAGAACCACCAACTCAGGCTACTGGCTGTAGTTTTACGTGGAAAAAAATGAAAGTTACTTTTCAAGAGAGCATCATTGCTATGGAAAGTTTTCTTTCAATTAAAAGCAACTGACAGAAACTCTGAAGGACAGCTGTGGACAAAATTATCCATCAGGAGAACGCTACTTATTGGCATGCAAGGGCAAAACACAAATGCCTGTGCAAAAGGAGGGGTAAATATTACCTATTACAGAGGGAGGGTTTTGTTTTATTTCCAAGTTTAAGATATAAGAAATTTTTACTTTAAAAGTTTAAACCACAACATCCATTTAATGAGAACACAAAAAAAAGTCTAAAAGGTACAACAGAGGATTAATTTCTAATTTTATTTGTAGTAGTTAATCCTATATATTTTACACCACAAATATATCATCATTCTATGACCAGAAAGAGAACACTAATTTTGCTGTAGAAATGCTTCTTCATATCTAAAAGACAGAAGTTTGCCTTTAAATTAGAAAGTCAGCTCACTGATAAGGGAACAGTGAACAGGACTTCTCAGATGTAGCTGAATGCAGTCATATTAAAGGAGGAACAAAAAGAAAAAGCCTACTTCATGGAACCATTTGCAGGAAATAATGTGTGATATATTCTAGGAGATCCATTGCTTATGCAAAAACACCCATTTGTTAAATATGAATATGTTAATCTTAATAGCTTCCATTTTTCTTAGGCTCTCCTATGTTCCAAAAGATTCTGACTAAGAAAAGGACAGAAGATTTGTTATTATGAGAGTGGCCTAGCTCATAAGTGCTTTAATTAAAGGAATATGATCAACTTAGAACAGCTTGTACATAGATGTATAATAGATTGTTTTATCTGTTGTCCTAAGCAGCATTTTTATAAATATAAATTAAAGGTTTTCTTGGGAAACTACAGTGTATGCATTTTGTTTACTTTGTATATTTGACATCTGTTTGGTTTAAATTAATTTCACCAGATATTCTCTGTGTAGCACTGCACAAGTGGGCTCTCCATTTCTCATCTTCAGGTAGAGCTCCCAAAAAGTAACAATGTGAGAACCCTTTTTTCACCAGAAAAATTACCATAAATCAGCAAAAAGTGCCACACAGGCTAAAGGTCAGAGAGAGTACCTGTAAGTTCTTTGAACAAAGTTGACAGTATTCTTTTTATCTTGCAGTAAATTTCAACTAAGATAATTAAACTGCTATTTTTAATGCTTCCAGCCAGTGTATGAGAAAAATACAGACTAGACTGCTAGCCTGAAGAATAGTGTCCAGAAGCATTTTGTTACCCTTGACCTTGTCTGAAAGCTCAGTTTCCAGAGACCCCTTGTCTTCTGAGAACTTCCTAGCAAAAACGCATTAACAATGAGTTCTGCTCTGTATCATCCTGCAACACCACTCGTCTTGCACAGAAATGAAAACAAAAATGCTTTCTTGCATAACCCACAATGCCATTTTCTTTTTGTTCCCATGGTCTTTGGTCTTGGTTAATATGCTTATCAAAAGAACATTGGAATGTTACCAGCTCTGCTTGAAATAAGCAATATGGCCTCTTAAAAGAAAATGAAAGGCTGTCCACTTCTCCCTTGATTTAGATATTTATTTTAAAACTTTTTTTTTTGTACTAAGTAACCAACTAAAATCATAACTGACAATTCAAAAAGTTAAGGCTGAGGCTATTAGTGATAGCTCACCACAGGTAAATTTGGCCCAAGCACTTCTCTGTTTTGGTATTTGCAATAATATGTTCTAAATAAAAGCTCTCTACAGCCTTGGACATAAACTACAATAATTTCCACTGATCTGAGAGTCTGACCCAGAGCATCTGCTTTGCTGCCACAAGGGCCTCGCCCAGGGTTAATGTCATTTGTGTGGCTTGATCAATACTGAGAGGAAAGATCATTTTTTCCCTGCACCCATGTTTGTGAACTCTAACTGGAGCTGTTCTGAATTCTGCTGTCATGGAAGTTGAGGATAAAGTTAGACTTTTCCCTGCCATTCCAGTGCAGTGCTTACACCATCCTGTCTGTATGGCAGATCATCTGGCCTATATTTAAGCAGTAAGACATGACAGGCAGTGCATTTTCTGAGAATTATTATATGCTTTGGATAGTGTGATAAGGCAAGAAGCTGAAGGCTTTCCTTTAGGTGTCTTTTTGCTATTATGAAATGGAGTTTTTAAATCAAAACGGAGAGAGAAAGAGTCAGAGTCCTGCACTTAGAGGGCATTATCGACACGGCTGTGACATCACTGACAGCCAGCCAGGAAGCTCTGACTATATTCAGACTTTTAAAACCATTCCATAAACAGAACCAAAAGAGATTTTTGCCTTCAAACTTCGCATGAATACAGCAGTGAGAGTTCACAATGGACTCTATGCCTAATTTTTCTTCAGATACTATCAATGAAGCTGGACACAACCAAGGCAAGGCTTTGATTACTTTTGCTTCAATAGTGTGAAATGGTGAGAGTTTTATTATGATTAAGATAGAGCTACCTCTGCATGCAAAGCTTAATCTTTAATCCCCATGTCAGCCAGTACTAAATACAGAATACACAATTAAACTTTTGCTGGAGCTTTTGTTGAGGTTTTTCTAAGAACTTCAGTGAAATTTATGCTGTCTAGAAAATTACTGCTAAATAATGCAAAGCAAAACTTTAGGCTGATGAATATGCAGAAAACTGTGTTTGGAAACTTATTTACCCATAATTTGTTTTATTAAAAAGTTTCAGCTGAGTTTACCCATTCAGCTACATATGCTATGGAATACAGTTGTGCTGTTTGTGCAGATACTGTGAATATAAATGAAAAACCAGCTGGGGTTTTCCTGGTCACTTTTATTCATTATCAGCAATATTAAAAAGAAGAGATTTTGAATATAAAAAATTCATTAATCAAATTGGAAATTGGAATACAACAATGTTAACTACTTTCTTAGATCTCTGCCTGGGTGGCAAGATAGCCTAAACTAACCATAAAATATTGGTGTTTTTTAAATTTCATTTTATTCTTTTGTTTGGGCTTTGTTATTCACAGTGTGGAATCTGACAGAATTTAGAATACCAAATTGCTTCCAATTGGGTTTTCTAGCTAATACATTCTCCCTGCACATCTCCTGTCACTCCCCAGTCCTTTATTATGAAAGGTCAAACAAAACTTCTCCCTCTGGCTTATGACATATAATTTTACCATCAGGATAACCTAAAATTAAGCTTGTAGTCTGCAACCCCATTTAACCAAAATAAATTATCCTGCAGTGAGCCAGCATTTCCATCTGGGTTCTGCAGCCACTCTGCAGGACTTGGCCCACCACAGAGCTGGGTCATGATGAATGCTGGCCACAAACATTCCAGGAGGTCAGCACCACAGAACTCGGCTTCACAGGGGAAGAAAAATGTTGTTTTCCTACAGCTGGTAGCACTGGCTTTCACTTCTGACACTTTTCCTGAAACCTGCCCAGAGGAAGGACGTGTGACACTTTTCTGGAGGAGTACTGCTCTACAAAGAAATTCAGCTTGTACACAATACTGCCAGTAAAGCATGAGTAGGAGAGAGACAGCTGAAATTCTAGAAACCTCTTTCAGAATAAAATGTCTGTTTATCTGTAGGTGGGCCAGAATTCCTGGTAATTTTCAGCTGTCAGATCTTAGGAAAGAAATTTTCTCCTAATCTCTCATAGGTGAAGTCCCAACATTTGCTGAAGTCTTAGGGGTTTTTATTTGGTTTCCAAATAAAAGAAATTAAAGAATTGTTTCCAAAAGAAAGAAAGTGAAAAAGATTCTTTGGCTTTCTATATAGATCTAAAATACATTTATCATTGCTGAAGATTTGCCACTAAATTAACTTCAGCAATTGAAACAAAAACCTAAGCAAGTTGAACAAGGACTCTGGTGTTGCCTGAAGCATACCCACATATTTACAGTGCTCTAACAAACTTCTCTTAAGCTGTTATATCTTAAATAAAATTAACTACAACAGAACTTTCAAACTAAAGTTATGTCATACCCGATGTCTTATATTTTTCTTAGCATCCCTAGATCTTCCTCTATTGGCTGTCTTAATGAACTAAACATGCACATGAACCTAAGATGATTTGCCTTAAAACAAACAGCTACAGGACTAATTATAGGTCCACAAGTCATTTAAGTGAGGAAATAGCAGATATTGTGGGAATTAGTGTGAGGTGAAGAAGCAACATGAAATAGCCAGTAAAAAATGGTAACACATGAGCAAGAAAAATATTAGGTGAAATATAAAGTGAGATTTCTGGGTTTACCACTTCTTCCTACAGAATACTACAAAATTCCCTGGGTCCAGAAGGATCTCATTGATAGTATTTTATTTTCTAACCATCTTTGATCAGATATCGTCAAGCCTACCCAGTTTGCTCTTTGCAAACCAAAGGGAAACAACCAAAACTATCTTCCTCTCACCATTTTGCACAGAATTGCGGGTTTCAGATTCAGTCCAAGCTGCCAAACACAAGGCCTTGGCATTTTAGCTCCAGACACACAGTTCACTGTGTTGAGCATCCATTAGCATGAAGCTACACACATCAGTTCCCATTCACACGTGTAGGGAGTAGATGGATCAGAGTTTGACTCTTAGTTACTTCTCTACAGACATAAATTTTGCATATTTTTGAAACAAATTTTCTTCAGCTTGAATAGAAATTTAGACATTACCATAACACATATTACTCATACAAAGTAAGAGCCTTAATAGTTTTCAGTGCAACACCCACACTACTTCAGAATTCAGTAACAATTGGGTTTTAATCTAATTTTTTTATTGGCCCATTAATGCCCAAAAATGAGGCATTTTTTATCTGAATTTTGTTCTTTTAGAGAATACATTACCTTTAGATTGGACAATGTGATGAAGAATCTATTTTTTCAGGCTTTTTACTTGGATGGGAACCAGTGTGTTCCTATAGAAGAGCACTGAATAATCATGTGCAAAATAGGACCACCCAACATCTGTCTATATTCACTTGGAAGTCAGTTTTATATTTCTCTGCTAAAGGATTTGCAGGAAATTTATACCGAATACATGGGTGGGGTGGGATAGAATCCTTCCTCTTTGCTTAATCACATTCAGGGAAAAGTGATGATCCATTTTGTCTGGTTCGCTCCATTACTCTTTCTAAAATTAACTCACATCTGACATTATAACATATGTTAAATATTATGTAAGTGGTCTGTTCTATATTTGGTTTATTCAGTCATAAATCCTGGCATGCACGTACACACACACACACACAAAATAGTGCTGTGAAAAAAAAAAAAGAAAGCCCACACCAAAAACCCCCAAAACCTTGTGCAGACAAAATGAAATTGGTAAAAGTTGGATTATTCCTCCCAAGATCCTCAAGGAGCTGTAATAATCCACTGATATGAAAACTCACAAGACATCATCCACCAGGGAAAACATTTTGCAGGTGGATATGTTCTTTTACTTGGTAGAAATAGAATTTTCACAGTCCAAGAGATCTTAAGTGCTACAGTAATTTATGCTGCAGTAATTTATGCTGAACCAGGCTCCAGTCTGGCATGACCAAGGTGTGTCTGTGAGCATGGGAAAGCCAACACATAGTGGCCACAACAATGAGTTAGGAGCTCTCTCCTTGCCTTTCTTACTGGTCTTATTTTCTACTGGTTTGCCAAGAGTATAAAGATATCTGTACTACTGCAAAAGTACAGCTTTGTCTAGAAGTAAACTTCGGTTTTTTTGAACCAGTCTCTCAGCTTTCCCAGCCTATTTCCCAAAAGCTGTGCACTGTTTAGTACAAAATTTCCAGCACTGTTTTATATCAATATTATTGGTTTCATTTGATTTGGCATGTCTGAAATAAAATACAGACACTAAATTATACATAGAACACCATTTGTATTCTAAGGCTTCTGACTTCTCTTTCTAACCAGTGTTTTGAACTATTTAAGAGCTGAAGGATTGTACCACAAATGCTGGAGTGAATGTAGGCTCTAACAGCTGCAGAAACGCTTTGACAATGAGAGGTAACATAAAAAGCTTGTCTTCCCTTCTGCTCCTTAAATACCATTTTCTGAAAATAGCTTGGAAGAGCATGCTTACAGGGGTGGCCCTCCAAGGACAGACAGACAGCTACAGCACAGCTGGCAGCAGCACACAGCTTAAGGCTGTTACAGCCATTTCAGCCAGCTGACAGCAAGGTGCCCAAATGCCTTCAGCAGAGGACTTAGATTGTCCAGTCCCTCTGCTTCAGGAGTTGCCAGGGGCGAGAGCAACTCAGAAAGTGAGACATTGTACAGCACTCAGCTCTGGACCAGAGGCAATTATCCAGAAATATCTGCTCTCCTTTTCTCCTGGCAGCCCCCAAGGCCTTGTTTCTCAGGAAGGTGTGCTCACTTTTCCTCATAAAGCTCCAGTGAGCAGTTTGTGTCTTTCTTTGATACAGATGTCAATTCCTGTGGCTCCAGACCCAAGCATTTTTCCTGTGCTTTCTGATGGTATGAAGGACTGATCCTGATGCCTCAGGCTTCAGCTTTCATATTTTTCAGATCCTGTACTGCTTTAGTGTGTGGTTCTGAGCTTCATATTAGGGGACGATGAGCTCTCTTCACATGGAGAGCTACCTTCTGAGTAGGGAGACAAAACAATTCCTTCTCTAGCTGGGGACCAAGGAAAAACGATCCAAATTCCATGCCCAAGAACATGAAAAACAGTGGACTGAAGAGAGAAAAACAAGAAAGATGGGACTTCATAACCTAAAGCTATAGTTGGACAATTAACTCCTATATGCAAATAAACCAGAACTTATAAAAGTGAGACCCCATGACTGGTTGTCCATTTTGTGACCATTTTGGTTCATTTTGGGTGTAGCCCTGGCTGGGCTCTTGTGCTGCCCAAGGTGGATCCATTGAGACCTCCTAATAAATCCCTACTTTATTCTTTAACTCTGGCCTCGTCTCTGTTCTAGCTCAGCCTTCACAAGGCATCAATCCAAATGCTTCTAACTCAGGAAAATATTGTATGGACATTTAAGCAACAAGGGCAGAATATACAGATCTGTCATAGAAACTTTAGCAAGTAATTAAAAAGCTTTGAATCATCAGGAAGGTTATCTCTGCAATTAATTAGTTCCTTCTATCACAAGCCCTGAACTGAAAGAGCTGTTCTTAAAATGTGAACAAAACCACAGGTAAATAAGATTTTTTATGTAGTGAAAGTTATCCCAAATCTACATTTACACCTCCTTTATATCAAATTATCTCATAGCTATAATTATCTCCTAATTACATGTTTATTTCTGAATTGAAGTAAGTCCAAGCCACATATAATTACTTCTTCTCTTGGTCACTGGTGCTGAAAAAAAACCCCAACTTTAAAATGTTTAAAGCCACAAAGAAATTTTCATGTGCCAAGGTTCACACTGAGAGACACCAAAGCTCAGTTTCAGAAGAGCACCAAAAGCCTTATCCTGACCCACACAACAAAGCAGGACATTGTGAGAGCCTGGTTATACTCAGCAGCAATTCAGGGCTGAACGGATGGTTCATATTCTAAAGTGATTCCATCATGCTGAACTACAGTAAAAATATTGGAAAACAGTGCCACCATCATTTGGAATGAGAAATATTTTGCTTTTTTCTTACTACAATATGACAGATGATGGTCTAGCATGGCATTACAGGGCAGCAGAGATCACCATATGCTTATATCACCATCATATATGCTTAAATGTCCATTTTAGCCAGCACAGGCTGCAGGAGTGAACACCAAGCACGTCTTAGCCAGCTCTATCTCCCTTGACAGGCAGCTGAGCCTTCTACCAATGTTATTCTCTTACTACCATAGGAGATACTTCAAATCAGCATGTGTAGAGCCCCCAGTCCTCTTGTAGCTGGTTTTAAGAACTGAAACTACCTAAGCTATCATGTAATATCATGCAAAAGCTACTCTTTAGTCCCTAAAAGTTTTTCATTCTCTTGTTACCCAAAATCAGCCAGAGCCTCTTGCATGGGACTCTTGAGTATGTGGAAAGCTGACAATTATTATTAACTGACCTAATACTGATCTAGGCTCTGTTGCTGCCTAGTGGGTTGAGTCACACAGAAAGGAGCTAATTACCATAGGAGGGAAAGCAGAGATTAGAGATACTATTGGAAAAACAGCATTGAAGAGCAATAGCTTGAAAGAACAAGGTATTGTTCTATTGTACCAAAGATAGGTAAATACCTAGAGAAAGAAAAAAAAAAAGAATCAAGAGTTCTGCTTTGACTTAAAAATAAGATTGGTACCATTAATCAATCTGCTATAGCATCTTATGAACAAATTTCATAATATCAAAGAGACTATGCATTCCAGCTTCACATATAAAAATATCTCAACATAGCTCACTGTAGAGGGGGGAAAAAAAGAGAAAAACTCCCATAAACTTGTAAATTAAAATGACAGAAAAAATTATTTCTTTTAAATCCCTGCAAAGTATATTTAATGCACGATTTGAAATCACAGGAGGCGTAAAAATTGAATATTTGCAGTATGGAACAAGTGAAAGGAACAAAATTAAGCCTGGGTGGGTAGCCTTAGTAGGGTGGAGTGACAATGATGAAGAATTATACGAGGAAGAAGGGAGCTCACTACGTCCCTAAATAGTTCACATCCAGATGCTTCAGTATTTAGATTTCTTTCAAATGTATAGAAGGCTTTTAAAGAAAATGTAATTTTTATTAAAGGAGTGGGATGGAGAGAGCAGGAAAAGGAGTAGAAGCAGTCATTGGGTGGATGCCACCTAAACCAGGCATTTAGACTTTGTTCCATTTCATTGAAATCATCCCTCTCCACCCTGGCCCAGCTGACAGACACACACAAACACTCAGACAATGTACAACACTCACAGGAGGTGGTAAAAAGCTGCTGGCACAGGTGTTATTCCAAACATACAGAAGGACCTTACTGAGAGCCTTGTGAGAGGGCTAACTATGCTGAGGAGCAAAATCACAACATTTTTGGCAACTGTTATACTAAAATCAACAGAGCTTCTCTAGCCCAAGCAAAATCACAATCAAAAAAGCAACACCAGAAAGCTGCATTACAGGTTCATCTGCTCCAGGGTTTCAGCTAAAAACATCTTTCTACTGTTTTCACTCTCTCTCTCATTCATCAGCTACTCACATTAAGACACAGTGTGCCTTGAAGCTCTTTGTTTAAGGCTTTTTGTACACACAAAACCTGTATTCCTTAGTGATTCTGATGTAATAAAAAGGTGTAAACCTGCTCTTCCTCAACATATAGACACACATCCTGTGTACATATACTTCTATCAGTCTAGCTTCACGCCAAATGGGGAAAAAACACCTGTCAGTGGCATATCTACATTCACAGATATGGATTATTACATTTGACTGCACCAGAAAGAGTCAAACCTGAACCATCCTACTGTAAGCCTAACTAGCTATACCAGAATACAATGTACACAGACCACCTTAATGCAGATAAAGGTATGTGTAGGAAGATATGTATCCTAAAACCAACAAAATGCCATTTCCCAGAAAAAGCTTAGTTAAAAATAAGGAATTAATTAAATTCTGCTAGAAAATAATACAGGAAAACAATAACACCCATTATAACTTTTTTTAAACACAGAAGTCTCCTACAAAGAAATTATTTAATAATAAATTTAAAACACAGCTCTAGGGATACCAATAATCACACTGGTTATGAAAGACTCAGGAAAAGGTAAATTTCACAAATCCACACCCAGAAAAACAGAATATTATCCAACATTAACAATGCTCTACTTGTATACCATGTCCCTCAAAAGTCTGATCTACTGAATAGGTGTAATTGACTGACAACAGCCCAGTGCCACCTTCAGTTGAAGCCCATCAGTTCAGGAATATTTACAAACCACATTTTTGTATTTCTCAGTAATAATTTCTAAGTAATTATGATGTTCTTGGCAGAGTTTATATTTTTACTTACATTGGATTCTTGGAGTATTGGATTCCTATAGCAGAGTACAGCACAAAAATCTGTTCACGTTTGATCTCCTGTTCACTTGTACAGCAGAGGTTTGCTGAAAGCAGGATCAAAGATTACTCAACTTTTTTTTCCCCTTTTCCTGTTTTCCCTGATGACAATTCCACACCAGTTTTTTTTTGTTTTTTTTTTTTTTTTTTTTTTTTTTTTTTTTTTTCTGGTGGGCAGCAAATTATTTTGTACTAGTCAACACCTGAGCTGAATTTGTGAAGCTAATTAGCAAAACATCTACAGGTGTGGAGCAAACAAGGCAACACGTTTTAATTTCCCAAGAATGTTAAAATTCAAGGAAACTCCCAAGAAATGAAGCTCTCAAAGGCAAATGAATCCTATTAATATGATTTCCACTATTTTGTGTTGATATTGTTAAAATAAGTTTTAGCTCACTTAGGTATAGTTCATAGTGGTTTCCTTTACTAGAATGGAAAATATGTAGGTTAAATTAACTTAGCACTTTACAGTGATATAGTCTTTGTATTTGTGCACTCACAATTAAAGTGCAGAAAAATGGATTTATTGTTTCAGTAAAGAAAAAAATAGTGAAAACTGACGGTTCTGGTTCTCTTGCAACAAAATCTGGTGGTTCTGGATGGCCATTAGGTGAGAAAGCAGCCTTTTTTATGCAGGTAATGCAAGTATAAAAAAGCCCTGAAAACAGACTCAGGAAACCTGTACTGTGGATGGACCTAACAAAATATTTCTAAAACGAAATAATTAGAAAAGCAAAATAAATTTTATTGTCTCTTTCAAGTGCAATACCTGCAGATCCTTAGTAAGCTTTGAAATAGTGACATTCATGACATTCAGCATTTTTAATGTGTTCCAATGAATGGTACAGTCCTGTAACAGGAGCATATCTTGTTCAGCTTTACTGCCACAAAAATGATAAGTTAAAATGAAAAAGAGAGGAGAAAAGAGTGGATAAAATGTAAATTGCATGAAATAATAAATCAAAGATCTAAAGTCTGACATTTTGATTTCTGGTGGTCCATATGTTTTACATATTATGAAACCATCCCCATAAACAATTCTTGCTAAAGAATACAATTCACATTCTTCCTAAACCATCCTATCTCATTTGTTTACAGTTTTCTTCTCAACAGCTTCATTAAATTGAAGACAGCATGAGCAAGTTGAAACAATTCATAAAGGAAAAAAAGGTCTCTATTAAATAATGTCAACATCAAAGGCAACAATAAGTAATCTCCTACAAAGGGAAGGCTGTGAAAGCATCTTTTGAGCTGGTTAAAAACTGGCAATTATCAATTTCATTTTGACATGGATGAGAAGGAGGAATGTTCTGTACATGCTTTAATCTTCTAACATATATTTTATAACAAAAAAAAAATCAAAACACCTTAAGATATATTTGGTGAATATTTAACTAAGTCTGTACTAGCACAAACAAGTTTGCACCACTGAAAGCATTATGCCTCATGTCTTTGCTTTATCCTTTAGTTTTTGTAGAATACATTTTATGGAATGGTTTTGTTAGCAGACAGTGGTCTAGTATTTATTTAGACAAAAACAGATCCATTGGGAGAGGTCACTGTGCAGGAGTGCAGGTTGGTCACAGGGTGCTGAGCAAGGGCTGGGGAGAGAAAACACCACGTGCCACCTTTCCTTGTCACTGTAAGGCCCACAGAGTTTAATAAAACAGTCATGGAATATCTGATCTAACTCACACTCCATCATTCACAGGACACTATTGAAGCTGTTCTATCCCACCCACAAACCAGCTGATCCAAATTTTCCTCATCTTTAATCCCTGATAATAGTTATGGAGTGAAAAACAGAGGAAAATACAAATTAATTTTTTTTCACTCAGTTCTAATCACTATTTTATAATAATATAATTTTTTCTTTTCATTTTTCTCTTATCTACAGA
Source organism: Zonotrichia albicollis (assembly GCF_047830755.1). Taxonomy (NCBI): domain Eukaryota; kingdom Metazoa; phylum Chordata; class Aves; order Passeriformes; family Passerellidae; genus Zonotrichia; species Zonotrichia albicollis. Next base: position 43,347,062 of record NC_133824.1, read on the forward strand.
AGAAATTTCCAAGACAAATATATTGACTGTAGTTATCTAAGGACTTTCATATTTCAAAAATGTTATATTAAAATTATGGTGAAATAAATAAATGTTTGCAAATTTAATATCTAATAAAATAACTGTAAACAATAAAACTATTTGTTTTCAATTGGTAGGTGTTAAAGACCTCTCTATACATTGCTCATCTTTCCCAAGCTGTTTAACATATGTTTTGCCCATTTTATAATCATATTAAGGAAGATTAATAGTAATGGTACCAGTGTGATTCTATTTCTTCTGCAGATTCATCTTCATACAATACACAACACTTCCCTGGAAAATGTGTTTTAGCAAAGCTGATGGGATGGGATCAAAAATTCAAAAATTACCCCAGACAAATTTATCCTATTAGCAATTTAGGAGACGAGAATTTACTGTGGAAATGAAAAAAACCATGGTGGTCAGCTCTGTCAGATCTGGAAAGATTAATTTAAAACAATAATTTTGAAGGGCTTGTGTGCATAAAAGCTACCCTCTCATCTTCAGCTCTCTCAGCTAATTTAATAAAGGGTTTTTTTTCCCACAAGCCTCACTAAGGAAGGGTGCCAAATTAGCCTTGCACCTCAGTCATGGCCTATGCAGAAATATCTTGAACCTCACCAGGCTTTTCATTTGACATTCAAAATGGATAGGATTACCTCATTTAGATAACACAATTGGCACAGCAGAGCTACTTGCAGAGAATAGCCACCCTTTTCTTCATCTGTTTTATATATAAATATATAAGTGCTATTGCTTCTCAAACCCCCAGAATTTTTACTTTATTATGCTACATTTACATATGACTCAAATGGTTTAGATGCTCTTTGATCAGTGTTGAACTTTGCAAGGACCCTTACAACAAGTGAGAAGATTCTCTCCTTTATTTTTTCTGAATCTGGAAACCCATGCATGTAGAATAAAAAACCCCAAAATAGCCACTTTGCAAAGCTCTATACAGAAAGGCAACTTATGTTCTCATAATTTGTGTGTATACATCCCACACACTTTATTGGGAGGTCAATCTGAGTCAAAAGCTGCTCCATTATATGAACTTTAATTTGCATTAAAAAAGTGATTTTATTTGAGTCAAAATTGTGATCACTGCACGATCTAGGTCAAGAATCAGCAGCCACTCAACATTTTCTTATAAACACATTAAGTTTTCAACCATTTTGTCTTTAACTCCCTCTATGTAATTACCTCCTCCTTATTTCTATGCACACTAATTGATTCTCTAAGGATCCACATTTCTATTTTATCACATAGGCAAGATAAAATGGAAAAATACAACAAATCCTTAGTTTTTCCTAGATCTCTCTCTGCTTCCTACAGTATTCAGTGCTACTGTTTTCACAGCACAAACTGCCATTTGTGGATATTATTATTACTGCCATTTATGGATCTGTAAATGTAGCCCTTCTGTTCTCCAAGTTTAGCCACTTGTCTATCAGGAGTGAATTGTTTTAGGAAAAACACTAAAGAAAGTAAAAATGTACTGCAGTAGTCACAACATATGGATGAAATAACAAAAGCTGGCAGCCTCAAAGTAAATAGTGATTTTTCATCTTTTTTTTAACCAGACTAAAACAGGTACTTTTTAGATTTCTTATTAAAAAAATGGATCCTATATATCACAAATTTATCAGTGCCCTCTAGCACTTGTTACCAACTCTATACCAAAGTCACTTTCTACACCTCATCACTTTTCTTTATGCAATCATTTAAGGAAGTGTAGAGCTTTCTATTCCAGTTACACTGATGCAGATGCTTAGGGTAGGTGGCTGTAAAGTTGTGGAAAATATTTTTGTCACTGTATTACCTGACCTTTTCCAGACTACAAGGAGAAAATAGGTTCAAAACAGACAAAGATGAGAATATAGCTCTAAATACTCTTAGTTTGAATAAAAGCTGTTTAAAGATGGAGGAAACCCTTTTGCAGTATTTTTATTTAGTATAGTACAGTACAGCAGGAGCAGTGTAGACTCTTCCATGCTGCCTGGCCAATGTGTCTGTTTCTCACTTGGGAGAGTAGGAAAGTTCCATCTCTTGGGCTATTTAATCCTCAGCATCTTTGCCAAGATCGCCAGCAAAGCTATCAATTATCACATCACAAAAAGAGAGTGAACAACCATCCTGCAGAAGCTGGCATGAAACCATCAGCTCTTTTCACATACCTCTTCATAGCTTTCAGATGGTAGTAGTTTTGGGTTGCTACTGAATTAAATACTTCAAGTGCTCAATTTTTTGAGGAAAAAGAGAAAAGGAAAACTTAGTCCCAATGATGTCACAAGGTCTTACTGGAAGTCCATTGCATGACATTATCCAAGGCTCTGATGGCTCCCACATTTAGACATATCAGTTTCTGTTCTTAGTGCAGCATCGTGATGCTTCCCATGAATTTCTAGGTGGGAGCCCAGTGGGTCAGTGCCAGGAAGCACGCTCATGCTTGTTCACCGGAATCCAGAGTGCTGGCGAACACTGCGCTGAAACTCCTCTTAAGGGTCTCAAGTGTATTTCAGTACACTCAGGGTATTAGAGCTTTATATCATTTGAAAGAATCCTTTATTTTTAGTGCTAAATCAACAAAGCTGTTAGTGTCATTTTCAGTCAGACTGTCATCTACTGGGAATTCAAAATTACACTCAGCTGCAAACTATTGACACTCCTCTTAACAAAAAAATGTTTTTAATAAATCTTTACATTAGCCTATGAGATAAAAAAATCTTTACCATGAAATATACAAGTGTGTAAGTGTTTTATGAAAGTTTTATTAACTTTACAAAAGAAGAATTGGCAGTGAACCATGAACATCCTGTACTCCTAACACGTGGTTATAAATTACATGTTCTTTCCAATAACATCTGAAAAAGAGACTGTAATTTAAATTTCAAAACCACTTGGCATACCTACTATATAGTGCTGACATGAAGTAAAGGGAGGATCTGGAGAGACTCAAACAAAGAGTGAAAATATAAAGACATCCTTAGCTAAAAAGCTGCTGATGAATACAATTCCTTTCCAGCTGGACAGGGATCAAGTACTTGCTTGTCATATCATTCAATGCACTGTTCAATCAGGGATTCTTCCTTTCAACAGAAAGAAACTTAAGTGCTGCTAATCATCCCTTGTAGAACTTTATCTTGCAGATACCTTCTTTATGTCAGGATTTCTCAATGACCATTGCCAACAGTAGAAGGATCAAAGTTGTTATTAAACAAAAATGCCTTCACTGATGGGGAAAAGCTATCTTCTGTTCTCACACACAAGATTTTCAGCTACTAGCAGCTTAATGATATTTGGTGTGAAGTAAAGAAAAATCCGCATGAAGACTCTGAAGAAAATCTATAGAAAACATTTTACTTCCCATTTCTAGATGATGATGATGACTACTCAATATAACCTCTTTATTCTGATTTCCTGTAGGAAGATATATGCCACTTCATCCATTTAAGGATGTACTTTAAAATGATAACACATTCAAAACTGACTTTTTTGAATAGACCTACAGTTTGCTGTGCCACATAGCAAACCATATTCTCATATGGTATGGCATTTTTAAGTCCTAGAAATGTCTTTAATAACAGACAATGCATATGCTGACAGGAAATGTAAATTTTTTGCAAGCAGACTGGATAAGTAATTTCATGCAACTCATCCTCACAGTGCTGTCTGGATAAAACTGGATTTTGTGCCTCCCAGCAGTACGTGAAAAGCCAGAGAGAAGCTCGCTGCCAGTTGGTTTAGTGGCTTGAATGGAACACAAGCCTGGAGAGAGAAAGCCAAGCCTCAAATAATCATGCAAAATCAAGATTCCTTAAGACCAGTCCTTAGCACAAAGCAAACACAAGAACACTCTTGAGAGGATCAAGAGAGAAATTAAAAAGCCCCCCCAAAAAAATTAAATGTCTAAGATTAAAAAAAAAAAACACTGCTGGCATGCAAATCTTTTGAGAAAAACAAGTAGCAAGATCACAAAGATTTTCCAACAGTATACTCACCAACTTTGCTGAAATATTGTTAATTTCCAGTTGCAGATCTACTTTTGTTAGAAAAGGGTAAAAAGGCCAAGACAGTAAGAAAAAGACTTCATTTAGAAAACTTTAAACAGATTGGGCAAGCAACTCTATTTTACTCCAGCCCCTACAGTGATGTAATATGTTCTTAGAACCATGAAATGTCCAGTTTGACATATGAGAAAGCACCAGAAGACAGGACCAGTTAATTGGATAGTTTGGGTCAGGTAGGAAAACAAATTACAAAAAGAAATATAGTATTACCTCTGAAGAGTGTGTTGGGAAAAATGATCAACATCTAGTAAGACCAGGGCACCTTTCTATGGTGCATCAGTAACATGCTGGAAGCTGAAACAAAATTCTAATTCATAGCAAAGATTCACAACAATCGAGTTAGCAGCTACAGAAGAAGCCTGGATAGCAACTGAAATACAGGCAAATTTTTTCAAAGTCTATGTATATGAGACCTGATGCTTTGAGTCCTGCAAATAACTGATGCTTATATCTATCACTTATTTTGAAGAATAAAAAGAATAGCTCAATTTCAAACCATAATTTTAGAAATGTGTGTTAGTCAAAGAGTTGAGGACGACAGCATTTTGGTCATTAATGTTTTGTTCAACATCAGAATCAAAGAAGTTTGGCAAAGCTATCAAAATGACAGATTTTCATTTGTGGAAATATGCTTGGGAAAGTGGGTTCCTCTCAGATCAGTCACATTAAAACATGGCTTAGGGGACAAATATCAAGATGTGATTCACAAAAATATATCTAGTAACAGAAACAGTTTCTAAGATGCCTTAACTGAATTATAGGGCCAACAGATATAAACTGGATGTTAATGATATTTTGATATAGTACAGTGACATGAATTGGAACAATAACAGTGAAATAAAATATGCAGATATTACTCAACCAAAATACTTTGCAATTCTGGAACACTTCAAAATCCTAGCTAAAAGAGAAGAAAAACGTTGGGATTTCCTCAGAATGCAGTTCCTTTACCTTGCTGGTTGTATTACCTTTACCACAGCTCTCAGTCATTTTGCTTAATAACTATTGCTTTTTTCTAGACCACATATGTTTCTGTGTTGATCCTTCATTGAAAGCTTAATTTTGAATTACTATTAGAATAATATATGTTGGCAATGTTAGAACACCCAATCATATAGCACTTGAACAACAATGTAAGATTTAAAAAAATATTTCCTAATTTATTTAATTATATTAAAATTACACTCAATCTCTAAAAAAAAAAAAAAAGTTATATTTCTTGATTTCCTGAAAAGATCGGTCCTATAGTTTTCTCATTTCCAATATGTCAAATTAATTTGCTATTTTCTTATATAGTCATCACGTCTGAGGACATGGTTTGACAATGCAAAGCTGATGGGAACAATACAATTGAAATGGTTCCTGTGCACCTTTTTTATACAACCATCCCAACTTCTGAGCTGAGGTGCCAAAACTCTTTTTGGAACTGCTCTGAGGTAGATCAGGGAATTGATCTAGGTTAGAAAAAGAAGAAAAAACAAAGGGCTGAGGTAACTGAGGAGAAAGAGGAATGACTTAGGCTGAATGATTGAGTCATGGCTCTGCTATGAGCACCATTGTGACTTTGCCTTTTTAAATCTGTCAGGAGCTGCACTGAAACAATCAACATGGGCACACTGGTGAGTGTGTCCAGCTTCCATTAGACAGCTTCAATTTAGTCTCTGCTACACTGCAAGGGGACAATTTTCAATTGCTTTAGGATGACAGAACATGTCAAGCTTAATCTTTATTACTATGATGTTTAATATTTTATTTACTCCCTGTTTATTGATGAGAGAAACAAAAAAATGCTAAATACATAAATAAAATGAAGCAAAAAATAACAACAATCCAGTACTTGAAATCTTTGCAACAAAAGGATTTGGATGCTAGGAAATTATCTGCCCTTGATTGAAGACCTTGGAACCTTTGACCGAATAAATTAATTTTTTCCAGTTCTGAATAAGTGATGCTTGCTACAAAGTAGAACTTGCCCTTCTATGAAATGTGTTAAAGGAAAATATCATGCATATAGCGAGAATGTTGGATTTCAAGGGCATGATGTTAATCATAGCAGATCACAGTGCTATGCAGAGACAAAAATAAAAGCAGCAAAGACAAGGAGAAACATGTACCACGATTTAAAATAGAACTCCCACGCTTACAGCAGGATGAGATTGATGTATTAGACACAAAGAACTTCTGGCAAGTGACCTCTAACACTTATTATATGAAACACTGTACAAAGACTGTTGGCAAATGAAGTTATTTAATATAAAAATTGCTCCCTTTTTAAAAATCTCTGTCAGAACAACTATCTCTAACAATAGCTCAGAAATATTAATGATAATGTGAACAAGTTACAAGTAGGAAAGGAAAAGCAGAGAAGCATTACCCATGACTTAGCAGCCTGACTAATAATTCTAGAACTGGAAAAGTGCAATAATGAAAAATAAATGGTTGTCATAGCTTTATTAAATTTTAATTTAGGTTCATTTTGGAAGATATAGACTATAACTACTTCTGCAAGTGATAAATGAATTTATTCTCTGCTTGGTCACAGGAAGCTTATCTTAAAAACAAAACAAAAATATAATAAAACTTATTACCATTGAAAAAATATATATGGAAAGTTAAGGGTCAAATAATGCAAACACTACAAAGTCTCTATGACCTTTGGTTTCAAATTCCTTATCTTTACACCTGAAAATAGCACAGCTCCTCTTTGCTATTATTCCAGAAAAACAATAAGTAAATGACAATGGCTTAGGAGTGCAACTTGTGAAAAAGAGTTATTACAAAGTTTGGAACTAAGATGAGCTAGACATTTACTTCCTCTGAAAAATAATCCAGTCAGCATATCAGATTTATCACTCCTTCCTTCCTTAGGCATAGATACTTCACACATGAAGGGAAAGAATAAAAATTATCTGAGACACCAAGAATCAGATCAGATTATTTAAGATGGCTGCAAATCTGAAGGAGAACAAAACATGGCACAGAATATTCATGGATACAGAAAACAAAGAGGATTTACAGTACCACAAGTCAGCTTCCTAACAACAGTTAAAAAATATTTTTAAGCAATATCCAAGTAAAATTCTTGGTTGAAAAGTCCTCCTTACCCAAACTCACAACAACATAATTTGTGCCATATCTTGATGGAACTCTTCTAGGTGAGATTTTTTTTCTAATCTCCTATTTTGACTTGAAATAATTTCTTTGAATCTTCCTTCAGAGGAAATGTGTCCTGGACTTCACTATACAAATGGCAGCATCCATACACTAAAAAATTAAATTTTCTCTAAAATTAAAAAAATAAATTGGATTCTAGTAGTATAAGTATTTTGGATTTGAAAATTTTATAACTGTGGCCAGTTGCCAAGTTGTAACAAGGTACTGACTTGTGGAATATCATTGTTTCCAAATCTTTCAAGGAAAGATGAAAAATAACTTGGTAGTTTAAAACTTGGCAACATCAGTGGTCCAAAAGCAAAGTAGGTAATGAGGAGGAGAAAAAAAGCAGCCACAGCTGTTCTAGGTGGCCCGACAGAGCTTCTGCATAAAAATGCAATCAAATGTTCAGGAAACTGTTCACAATTGTTCTGCAGGAAAGTTAATGATGCTTTTCTAAACCCCTGCCTTCTCTCTCAGTGTAAGATGACAGTGGAGCTCATAACAATTCCTTGTAGGAAGCTGGTTAGCACATCATGTGTCAGTGAATACTTTATTGCCCTCTGTGATATTACTGATACAAGAGCCCATCCTCTTTCCATCTCTTCTTATCACTAAATACAAAAATCGTAATAAAAATATTGCCTTTCTTTCAAAATGGATTCAGATTTGAGCTTCCACAATCAGAATAAAAAAATACTAAGAGAAGGCTTTCTTATCACAGGTTCTCAAGGCAATCTACCCAAAGACTTTAAGACACCTTTTATATTCCCCTTTGCCTGTCCATAGAGTGCTGGGTGACCAATTTGAGGACATTACAATGGTAACAAATGCCACCAACCAACAGTGACAGCATCACCAGGCAAGGCTATACTACCAAAGCAAATCACAAAACTGAATTTTTGTCACTCCTGACCATTTCAGCATGAAATAATCAAAATTATTTTCAGGAGTTCAGTTTTGCTTCCAAGGTACTTTTTATTTATGATGATCAAGTTGTACACAAATATTTCGAACAAATATTAAACATCTGACATAAATTAAATAATTTCAAACAAATGTTAGATTTGATGAAGTTTTGAATAATCAAGATTTTCTTTCAAAGTATTAATGAGAATAGTTTTTAATTTAGAAGGGAGAACAATAATACAGAAATTGAAACCTCCTCTGAACATTCAACTTGTTCTGGCTTTCTTTTGTCTACTTTACAATCCGTCAAAACCACTCCTTTTACTACTTTTGTTTTCCATGTCTCTCCAGCTGTATCTAGCAAGGTTAGTGCTCCTTATAAACTTCAACATTCATTGCAGCTGTCAGATTATTTCTTTCTTATTCTATCCATGTTTATATATCTTCTGGAAAGATACCATTTCCCAGAACAGGGGTATTTGATATTATTTACTTTTTATAACCTTCTACCTCACTCTTTTTCTCTCTTTTTACTTAAATCTCCCCACCTATTCTTTCATTCATATCTCTTCACACGTGAGAGAGGACATTAATTCCAGAGCTTTTTAAATATGTTTTTATTTACACCATGGAAATGCACAGGTCCTAGACACATGCCATGTCAAAGGAGAAGCATTTTCCAGCAATAAAAGAAAACACTCACATAATTCCACCCTTTTCTTTGCAGAAGAAGACAAAGGCAATGAGGAAATGAGGTAAAAACCCTACCCTAGACAAAATATAACTGTGACTGATAAAGCTGACTTCAAAAGTGAAGCGAGGATATTTTAAAGCATTACAAAATATTCTGGAACTGTATAGGTAGTTGAGAATGTTAGTGAGAACACTGTAATCTTGAAATAAAATTCTGTTCTCCCACATTCTGACTGGAGTAATTTTATCTCAGATGTGTTTTGCATAAGATGTGGAGTATGTTTTAATCAGTGAAGCATTTTTTGTGTGTTCTTTTTAACATCATAGAAAACAAAGTACAAAAATTAAACATTCACTACAGTAAAACAACTGGAAATATCTATGACAAACAGTATCAGTTCCCCTTCTCCTTAAATTCAGTTACCTTAACAACTTCATGCCATTTAATCAAGAACATCACACAACTACTTAATTTTATTCTAGATCTCATTAATGCAGTTGATTTTGCCGTCGTCTTAATTTATGAGTCATTTTAACCACATCAGCAGACCCATGCTGTGAATCACAATTTGTAACCTTTATTCTGGTTCCAGTTACAAACAGCAGAAAAACAGCCAGTAGCTTTCATATGAGTTACTTACCAGTAGAGTGGAACTTCCATTTTTGGAGAAAAAATGTCCAGTTAGGAAAACATTTCTTCCAAGGAGAAATATTTGCTATTAAAAGGCCTGGAATGGAAACAAAAATGTTTCATCCTGCTTCCCATTATTATCTGGATACAAACTAAGTTCAGAGCCTAGATAACACTGCCTATGATTTAAGTCAGGGAGAATTAATGTTCTTCATCTTGTTTATGTCTCCTGCTACCACAACACTGTTCTGCTCTTGACAGCGTCAGAAGAGGCAAATATGCAGGACAAGATGTGTCCAAAACCCAGCCATTACTACTGGAAGAACAGGACACAGAGAGGAAGAAGGTTTCAAAAATAAACAGAGAGAACACTGAATCAAAGCTAAAGGGAATTTTATGTAAGATGTGGTCAATAATTAGCATTTGAAGCTGCATAAGGGGTCTGGTTCTAGAAAACATTAATAAAATGACACATTCTGGGTTATTAACTTTTCCTTGCAAATATCTGATCTTTTTTCCAAAACACCATTTTAGGTGGTTCTGATTAAACATTTTCTCAATATGTATAAAATAATTTCCCTATTTTATTTTTAATTTCAATATACAAATTCAATATATATTTGCATGTGGTCAATATCTGACAATGTATCATTTCAATAAAATCACAAGTTTGAATACAACTGACCAAGTATGAATATTTACTGAAGATGAACTTTGAATAGAATGACTCAGCAAGGTAAAATTGAAAAGGCAAAGGAATAACTTCTAAAAATATGAGACATTTTAAAATAAAATTACGCCAAGTTTAGATATGCAAACATATCTAAAAAATGAAAAATGTTTTATGCATTCAGTAGTGCGAAATTAACACTTTGTTTGTGAGAAATTATATTTATCATTTAAAACCACTTGCCTGAAAACCTCAAGGAATATTGCCAATTCAATAGACTGGCCACTGTTACCAATCTGCATCCACCAAATGCTGCTTTTTCTCCTTTTTGTGCAAAAGAAAAACATTTTCATTTCCTTTTACTAACTTGCTAATGGATAACCCTATCAAGGCAGAGTTACAAGGTTAGTAAAGAGCAATGAAGGTATACAAATATAATATTTTTCCCATGTTATTATGGTGATTGCAACAGATCCTTGAGGGGAATAGAAAAGGAGAGGGTAATATGTCAAATAAATATTACAGTGAAGGGCAGAACTTTGCTAATTTACATAGCAAGAGAACCTCCATATGCTTCTGAGTATTTGGCAGGGGAAACCTACAGTATTCTCCTGATAAAAACTCACTACCTCAGCAAGTTAAACAGAAATTCTAAAATTCTTCTGGAAGTTTGCTCTAGTGGCCTCTAGGAGAAATTCTCTCCTCAATTTTCCTCAGCTGCAACACAGGATTTCACCAACTCCATATAAAGAAAATGCTATTTTTCTGAACACTTTGATTATGACAATTCCTAAGAGAAAAGTAAAAATTTCAAATGAAAATACTGGATGAGATGAAACTCATTTTCTTTTCTTTACCATAACCTGAAACCAGGTCTCCAGGGCTGAAAACTCACCTACTATTTCCCTCCAATATTTCAACCCTACAAGCAACTCAGTGGAGAAATGCAGACAGGTAAAAGAAGACATAAAAATGTCAAAACCAAAACCCACACTTTTACTTCTACTGCAAGCTTTAATTCCTATAGATAGGATTTCCAAAGCCTGCTGGCCATGGAAGTTGACAAATGCTGTGTTCTGCAGATGTAGCTGCAGTAACACAGCTGGATATAATGCTCTGTGCATCTGGTGCACAGATGTTTGATTGTGTCCTTGGTAGTTAGCCAGATTTTGAAGGATCCATTTAGTTCTTGGAGTGAAATTGAAAGAACAAGAGAACAGTCCACTGGTAGTAATAATACTCCACATTTCTCTTAACTGCCTTAACCACTCTCACTTTCCCTATTAAGCTGAGTCATGGTAGTTTTGTATTACCTTTTCTGAATGCAGGATCTAGAAGAGAAAAATTAGTTGGAATTGAGCAAGCAAAAAAATCAAAATTCCACCTGAAGTTCTTTGCTATCCCAGAACTCTTATTTTCAGCTCCTTTTTGGGAAGAACTCCACCCAAATCTCTTTGGAGACAATAGGGGAAAAAGAAACTAATGAGCTTTGAAATCAGCCTGGAAAAGTGCAAAATGACTGTTCAACTGTTCAACCTGAGCAATTTCAGCACTTTTGTCTCTGCTCAGCTCTGTCAGAAAGAATTTATCCTCCTTTAAATTACATGCTCATTTTACCCTGCATAAATTACCTACATTTTACCAATGTTTTCTTCAAAATGTTTCAAACTTTGGTTTCATGCTGGTTTTGGCTGCAGATTATCCTTGAGCTTTGCAGTGAGCTGTATGCAGCATTCCAGAAATATGTGTAGCAACATTGGAATATAAGGTACCTGTTTGCTCCTGCTAATAAAATCTCTGATTCTCTTCCCCTCACCAGAGGTGTCAAATGTAACAAATCAGCAACACAAACAGAGTTTAAAAGTCAGGAGTTTAAAAGTGTCTACTCCTGAGTTTCTGGAAATACTATTTTTGCTTTGGATCATCCATTTTTCAGCAAGACACCTTTATCCATGTGATGATGTTGGCCCTGCAATAGCAACTACAGTTCAATTATTAAATAATGGCAATGGACAGAATGGTATAATTATGTGAATATAGGTCTAAAATATACATGAACAATGATGTGAAATGAGGTGCAGAATCACAACAATGTATTTTCACAGGGAAAAAGAAACCAAAAATTACTTACTTGGACCTTTCATTATTGGCTGGACTGAGATATTTTTCTTTTAGCAAATTTTGTTTCAATAAAAATATAATTTTGGATGAAAAATTATCAGAGGAAACATTTTAAGCTAGCTTTTATTCATACAACTGATCCCATAAGCAATACTAGGATCATTAAGAATATAACAATTACCTTGCTGTTAAACAAATCCCTTCTAGCTTCTGCCAGCTCCCTGTCTCACACGTCATGGTGTCGACCTAGAAAGACAGTAAAAAAAGAAAAATCCTATTGAATAAAAAGTGTCAGTGAGAATTCCATGCCTTCCTTGCCCATCTTGGAAGCTGTTTCCACTGCTGGGTACTGAGCTACATTAGCTGATAAAAAAGGGGAAGTTTGTATTTGGACCTGACCTGTCCCTTTCCTGACTCCTGACCTGTGTGCTGAGACAGAAACCAGAGAGCTGAGTGGGAAGAGCTTTGTTGAAAAATGGATCTCGAGTCAGAAATTGTGACTTGGCACTCAGGCACGTGAGATGTATCGTTTTTGAAATTCATTCAGCCCTCAGACTTTAAGAGCAGCTGAAGAACATTGCAGTGGTGGCTTTCATCCATAAATAAAGTCACACATGTAACAGTTGGGAAAGAATGCTAAGTGAATGCTAAACATCCAAGGGGAGAGGGAATTTTTACAGAGGGGAATCTTACTTCCCTGAGAACACAAGACTCTGGTCAGAAGCTTAGAATTTATTAGAGTATAATCTAAACCCTGAAGTTTTACATTCTGACAAGAGCTCTTCTCCTTTCAAAATAAAATCAATAAAAAAATTCAATTTTTCCTTCTCTGAAGTTCTATGCTTAGATTGCATCATTCAAACATGTCCAAACCAAGAAATAAAACAGATAAATCTGAGTGATGACAAGAAAGCAGCAGTAGCACAACAGCAACTTAAACGTTGCCCAAATTTTACTCAACCCATTTGCAATGCTGGAAACTGAAATGTTTTATATATTTCCCATTTATTTATTTCTGAGAGTGAGATCTTGTCCCATTGAAGCCAATTTGAAACACAGCATTGTTTTAACTTGAAAAAACAATTCTCTGCATTAGCAATATAATTCAGTCTGCTCATGGCATAACATTCCAGAAATTTTGGATATGTTTAGGTTAAGTAAATATATTACCTTCCAAAAATTAAAAAAAAGTCCCATGAGAGAGTGAAAAGTAGGAAAATGGAAGCTGGGAGAGTCTTTCCTTTTTTGCTCCACTCATTTTCTCACTTTTATCCCAAATTCTTATTCAAAAGAACAAACTAAAAATAGATATAGATGCATAGAAAATTGAAGGTTATGTAGAATCAGGGGGTCACCAAGGTTGTCTACAGGACAGATTAAAACAGTTTCCATACTATATAAGGGTAAAAATAATTTCTCAGTTTGAAAGAGGCATGAGAAAAGTTTATAGAAACAGGAATTAAGAGGAGAAAGTGAAGAAGAAACAGTTGACTTCTCTTTGAAAAAATACAGGAATAAAGGAACAGCTCAGAAAATACCCAAATGGGAGATTTAAAGTAAGTCAGGGTACATTTCCATGGAGCACATTACCACGCTGCAAACCTCATTGCAATGGGATGCTATGGAGGTCACACAGATAAAAAAAGATTGGACAAGTTCATGGAGGATAATTCCACTGATAAACCAGGCAGGGATTGTGGGGCAGGATATCTGCTTGCTGCAGCTGGGATGCTGTAACAGCAAAAGAATGACTCCACAGTGATCCTTCACCTAAAATATTTTTTAGGTGTCTACTATTGGCCATGCTTAGAGACTTACGAATGGTTGCTCAGCCATAAACTAATCTCTTAAACCAGCAGATTATGGGCATATTTTTAATTATTGCTGTTTCCTCAAATAGATGAGAGATACAGCCTCCCTTTTTAGCCATAGGAAATTAATACAAGGATGACAATCCAAAATGAAAGGAGATGCCACTTGGAGTATTTATTCCATTTATATGCATACATCTATAGAACACAACATATATAAAACTTTAAGTAAGTTTTTCTCCCTCCAAAATCTGTTCAATTACACTAAAATGAGAAACAGCACGCTCCTCTTTTGAGCCTTTGGAGTCTCCAAATCATTTGAGAGCTGTTCTTTTAAAGATATGGGAAACCTACCAAAATACCAGATGTTTAATCAATACTCTTAACATTTTGGAAGTCTAGAGTGTGGAAAGGAAATGTCAATTGAATCGCTCTGGAAAATCGGATCTTTTGATTTTCACAGTCTGCAATGCACAATATTGACAGTGAGAAAAAGTTGGCTTCTTTTTCAAAAATACAAATCTGTGAGCAAAACTTTCACCATCTCCATTCCATAAATATATTTGCTTAAAAAAACCCAGCACCATAAACAAACAAGATCTTGCGGAGTTTCTTTGGAGCATTTTTTCTGCATCTTATGAAATTTAAAATACTCCATCTCTTATTTCTTAGGTGGACACTTGCTTAGAAAGGAATGTATTTTCAGCTTCTGAAGGTTAACAATCTTAACTTTTCAGATTTATATATCTTTACAGAAATGAAATAATATATGTACAGAAACATGCAAAATATAATTCATGGCAGAAAATTTTATATATGTGTTTGTATATATGTATATACATGAAAATATTTTTTAAATTAAGTTTGAGAAATCTCGTTCTGTGTTAATGCATAAACCAGATATTTTAATACATTTTTGTTTAGTTAATACAAAACAGCAGACTTATTTAATCATTATCATTGCAAATTTTTATGTTGAAGACAAGAGGATTCTATTATACAGATTTTATTTTTAATTAAAAATGCTTTTTAAAAACATTTTTTTCTTTTTTAGATTGGACTTTAACACCAGGACATCCTCTTATGCTTATTAACAGATGCCAAATGACAGTTTCTGACTTCAAATAGGTCAGAACAATTTTTTGCTGCATGAAAAAGTCTCTTTCAGTTTATGCTTTTTTCAGAAACATCTCTACATCAAGAATTTAATTCAAAGACTTCTCCACTTTCTAAAAACAAGCCGTATCATGAGCATATGTATTCTTCCATCTAATACTGAAGCATCATTACTTCAGTCATTTGATATTTTCTTCTTCCATTGATAGCAAGCCAAATTATATCGTGCTAGATTTGCATGAAACACTAGAAATATCTTTGTTAAATCCACATTTAATCAGTACAGGAAGGAGAAAATATATTCTTATTCAACACATCAAACAAATGGCCAGAAACTGAGGTGGAAATGAAGAAAGGAGGTTCAGTGTGTCTCTTTGCTATGCCTTTTTAACTTGTTTGCTTATTTGGTTGACTCATCTTTTCAATGCATAATCACAGTTCGAAGACATCTCCATAATTACCTTAACAGGATAAAAGCCAGCAATGTTGATACTGGGGTTCTTTACCAGCATCCCCTAAATAACACAACAGCTGTCTCAAATTTCCTGGTTTTATTATAAGCATTTTTTGGTAGATTCCCTAGAGGCTGAGAAAAGTTTAGCACAAGAAAGTATGACAACTCTTTTTTGTTTGCTTAAGAAAAAAAAAGGAGGACTTGGGGTGCTGTGGGTGAGAGCTGGACATGGCCCAGCCATGGCACTCCCAGCCCAGAGAGCCAAAGGTGCCCTGGGCTGCACCCAGAGCCCCTGGAACAGGTTGGCCAGAGAAGCTGTGGATGCCCCATCCCTGTAAGTTCCCAAGCACAGTTTAATCGGAATGCTGACAACCTGGACTAGTGAAAGGTGACCCTGCCAACAGCACGGGTTTGGAGCTAGATGATCTTTAAAATCCCTTTCAAACCAAACCATTCTACAATTCTATGAAATATAGTTAGAGCTGTGGTGATGTGCATATGTATTCAGAATTCTATGCTTCTATGATAAGATAATTACTACTATATAGAAGGATATAAAGAATAAAGGAAGCTAGTTTTTTTTAAAAAAAATCTATCTAGCTGCCACCTCAGTGCTCTAGAATTATAGATCCTTATAATTCTGTAACTGAGGTTCTAACAGTAACTTTCTCCTGGGCATGTTGACACTGCCTGCACTGTGGTAATAATCATAGATCTAACATGCTTGTGTCTTGCAAGGATTCATGAAGTAGACATTCCTCTAATTATTCTGTCTCTAGGCTCTCTTGTGGAGGGCATTCTCCAAACCTACTTAAACTTTCCAAAACCCCGCCATATCCAAATAACTGTTTGTGCCCAAACAAAACAGCATAGGCAATCTGCCCTCAGGATGCAGGAACCCTGGGGTTTCTTAGTCTAATAATTACATCTCTATCTCAGTAAATGTAATCTTAAAGTCCAAATCATGGGATATTTCTCAAGCTATGAAGACATAGATTACATCACATGATTACTTCAATTTTTTTCACATTTCTATGAAACAATAGGTCCATGATCCTCTGGTTAGAAAGTTCATACTGGAAGGCAGAGGAAGACCTACAGTTCCTGCTGCCCAAAATATCTGAGAATTTCATATTAACTATTAATGGAAACAACAGGTAGAGCATTCATCCACCTAATATTCCCCACTATTATCCCAACATATGGATCATGAATTCCACACTTGTTTCCTTTTTGGCTTGAATGAATATTTAATTATGTCATGGTAACAGAACACGTTCCTTATAAACTGCTTCTTAGAGCTCTCACATGTCAGACAAAAGTGAAGGAGCCAAACTCCATCAGGAAGTGGTTTATGCACCACTGCATCCCACACACCTTGTGTTGTTACTGCCTGTACAACCAAATGCTTCCCAAAATTAAAAATTATCTATAAAAGTAATGGACTAAAGAAAAAGAAGAAAAAAAGAAAAATGCTATTTTTATAGTATTTTCTCTCTAAAATCTTACACCATCCCTAAAATGAGAAACTTTAGAGAACCACTTCTAGAAGAAGCATCAAGAATAAAATAAGCCACAGCCATCTCAGGTAAGATCTGCAGATCTAACAGAAATCAGGAGAAACCATACACTGAATGTTCAAATTTTCTAAAACTAAACAGGCAACCTCACTAGAAAACATAAACTTCTTTACATATAATTATCATCAGAAATAGGAGATTTCAGATTCATAAGAGATTACTTAGTTTTTGTCTGTCAGTGTGATTAAAATAAATGGCAAAGTTTTCACAACCTTAGATTTTGCCCAGGCTCAGACCTGAAAATAACCTTTTTCTGGAACAGATAGTGGGAAATAATCTACCTTAACTATAACTTGATTCTCTGCAATAACTACAGTCCTCCTAGGCTTATTCAAAGGTGAAGAACACACTCCTCATGTCCGATTAGAAGAAGAAAATAGATAAAATACTCAAAAATACTGATGCTTAGCCCAGTTTATGTTAGAGCAAGTGATAGTAATCAGCTAAAATCCATGAACATCAAGTATAAGTTTATGAGCCTTAAGCTTGGTTTTAGAAATGCAGGTCTATAAATCCTGGTACTATTTTTAAAATGCTTGTCTCTGATTTAACATTATTTATTATTTAAAAAGAAAAAAACCCAAATCACATAAAAATAAAATAGTAATCATTCTTAACAGCATCACTCCAACATTAGCCACCTCCAAAGAACAGCAAATCTTGTTGCTTTAACAACAATGAGGGGATATTTAGACCTACACAGGGCTTTGTTTGAAACAACTCTATTCCCAGACATTATCCTGTCCCCCAGCTGCAATTCCAGACATGAGGGGCACAAGACTAGAGTGAAATGCAAGAACAGAATCTTGATGTTTACTATGGACTTGGGCTTCAGTCTCCTTGTTTGCCTTAAAACAGGTGCTAATCCACACTTCTCTGCTTGCGGCAACCTAAGCTGTATTGTAAGCCTAAATTCAGTGAGGGGAATCCACTACTTCTAGAAAAAGTACTGGCCTCTCTTACAGGACCTTCTGAATTTTAAAATTAATCTCAGCTCTGTACCCTTGCTCTCCTTGTCTAAGATCCTAACTCTAACTGAAAGATGCTCCTTGACTACAAAATAGGCACCCACAAAAGCCTGAAAAAGAAACACAGCTACACAAGGTATCACTCACTTCACAGCACCTTCAAAAATTCTACAGTTTAACTGGGAGACACTTGGGGTGCAGAAGGCCAAATCTCATAATTAACTTTAGCATTTCCCAAGACAATTAATCTGTCCCAAACTCCTGTTAGCCACTGCAACCTCATGTGAGTGTTTTTGGCCTGAAATCAACAACAACTTGTGCTTTGTACCTGAGTTTGCCTCCCTTTAGCCCAGGCTGCAGCACCGACCCGAGGATGGATGCAGACCCCTCTCTATTGACAACACTCAGTTCCCTTTAGCAGAGCTGCCAAACCACACAAATTAGTTTGGTCCTGCAGCCCTTCCTTCCTTAAACCCAGCCTTCCCTAAGGACTGTGAACACCATCATGCCTGCAACTTACAAAATGTGGTTTCATATCAATTGATAACCATTCACACTTTATGGTTCTGGATGTTGCTGAAGTCATCAGCAGTACATGCACAGTGGACACAAACTTGCTGAGCTCCAATACCATGCTTGACTAAAAAACCTACAGCTTTCAGCCTTTGAAAACTGAAGGATAAAAGCTATATCAGTTGATGAAACTACCTCAGATTTTAAAAAATCAGAAATACCCCCCACCCAACATTGCTGACTCTCCCTCACCCTAATGCCCATCTCCTTGTCCCCAAAAATATAAAGCCAGAAATTCATCACTGCATAGAAATTACAAATCAAACATGCATATCTGTTGATGTCACAACCTCAATTTAAATCACAGAACTCTTCAAATAACTGTAGTAATTCAGAGGTGTGATCATTCTGCACAGAATAATAGTCCAGGATACCCAAAGCATTGAAATAAGTTATCCCAATCTTGATATCTGCTCAGATTAATCATTAAGCAGTGCTGAAGTGAAGAATGAGCCCATGTTCTGCACTTCCAAAACTGCTTAACAATAATCCGTACTCCCAGTTGGAGCACTCACATATTTAGTAGATGTATCTCTTTTCTTAATTAGACATTCAAACCCACTGCAATCACCTTCACTGTAACTTGCCAGATTCTCTGGGATATCTGGTTGTATTCCAGATTCTGGTTGTATTCTGGTTTTATTCCAGATTCTCTAGAATACAACCCCAAATCCCGTCCTCAACTACAAAGAAATGATAGAGGGGTACCTTCAGCACTTATATTTGGGAGATGCAAAGTCCTAAAGATCAGAGGTACCATTTGAAAGGAAGGCACTGAATTTTGCCAATATTTTTCAGGGCATGCTTACCCTGACCTTTTTTTTCTTGTGAAATGGCCTATTTTGCCCTGTTGCCAGTTTTTTTCAAGGATGCTTGACACTTTATATTTGTTTTAGAGAACTATAATTGTTATAGAACTATAGATTTATTACAGAACCCAGGGGGTTTAGGCCCTTTTGCCAAAGGACTGAGAGTTGGTCCAGAAGAAAATCACTTTTTAATCTTTCTTTAATCTTTCTTTATAATCACTTTTTACAACTGATTATAAAGACATTTCAGTTAATTGGCATATCTGACACAATTATTGTATCGTGCAAATCCATTCAGCCCTTCCCACTGTGCAGTTCCTATAGCCAAGAGTAAGGCAGGTCAAAGCAGTCTACCCGAATGAGCTGTGTGTCCTTCTACCAAAATTCAACATATTATTGTGCTACTTGAGCAACCCTAAACAGGCAATCTAATGAGTCAAGCCTGGCAGAAATACACAACAAAAACTGCCCCACAGTGACACTGATATCCCTAATTTTAAACAGACTAGTGAGATCAAGGATGACAAAAGTATTATGCAGGATTTACAGTGAGAATGTGTAAATACAGAAAGAGGTTTATTCAGGTCCATGTACTAAATTAGTGGCCAAACCCAAAAGTAAATACATATTTCTTCTCTCTATGTTTGTAACATATCTAAGCTAGTTTGACCAAAAAAAGTCCAATGTCCTTTTGTTTTCAAAGTCAGATTTGGGTGCCTGCAAGTTGAGTGAGGCAGTAGCTAACATGGGAACTTGGAATGATGTGTGAAAAATCTTCCTTTTATTTTCCTTTAGTGGGAGTCAGATTTTGATTGCATCAAGCAGCGAGAGTTAAACCCTCCTTGGCTCCTACTGGACTTTGCCTCACTATTCATAAAATTCAGAGAAATCACAGAATGACCAGGTTGGAAGGGACCTTAAAGATCATCGAGTCCAACCCATGCCCCTACACCTCAACTAAACCAAGGCACAAGTGCCACATCCAGGCTTTTTTTTAAACACATCCAGGGATGGTGACTCCACCAACCTCCCTGGGCAGACCACTCCAGAACTTTATCACCCTTTCTGTAAAACACTTTTTCCTAATATCCAAACGCTATTTCCCTTGGTGCAGCTTGAGGCCATAATGGAGGGGAGGAGGCAAAGCACAGTCCCATTCCCTGAGGGGACATTGTAGCTGTCAGCTGGAACTTCATGACCAAAGCTGAGCATGGACACAGGACTGCATTGCTGCCCTGACGCCTCTGGGAGGCCAGGGCTCACAGCATCCCTTTCCCAGAGGGGTGGGAATTTGCCACTCTGGCGATGAAGGAATGGAGATATGTGAGCTTGGCTCTGCTTCCAGCTGAGAAGTGGCACCTGGTGGCTCAGAGGCAATTAAGAGCCTCTCTCAAACGTGACTCTTGGCTGCAACTCAGCAGCTGTTCAAAGAGTAGAACAGAGCTGAAGGAAGTGGACAAACTTACCCCTCACCATGGGAGCCATGCAGGAAAAAGCTGTAACGAGAGCTTAGGTAATCTGAATATTTGATAAGTTGGAGTACAAACTCTGGCTTTAGCAGAGGACATAAAGTTTAAATCTCAGATCAGTACCCTAACCAAAACACCTGTTTCCTGTGGCAGTAATACTTTGTTATATAGTACCCTGACAACCAATCCTCAAGAGAACTCAGCATGCCAGCTTCATTATAAAATTGATGAATCAAAGGCATTTAGCACCTTACAGGACCTATGATTGGTAAGAAAGATTTTGTCTGTCTTGTTATCATGACAGACAAGAAACTACAAAAATCACAAGGAGAAAACAGACCATCAGTCATCCAGTAATTATACAGCAACTGCAAGGCCATTTAGTTACTGTGGGATAAGCAATAGAATGCTTAATAATTTAACCAATTACCATTCATTATAATAGCCAGGTTGGCATTTGATGATCCACAGGGGTCTTACCTGCCTCCTCACATACCCAGCACTCAGAGTTGCCATAGTAACATTGGTCACACCTCTCCAGTTCAACTTCTGTCGTTCCTCTGTACAAATTCCATCTTCTAGAACCATCAAGAATAGGTTTACAAAAGAAGTACAAATTATATGAGGCACTGCTGAAGGTGCCATAAAAATGGCCTTTGGATTCTGACAGGTGTGCTATTGCCTCATCCATGGGTCCAAAATTTGTTTTCAATGTGTTGTATTTATTTGACTGATGTATTTAAGACATAAATGTGAAGGTACAGTTCTGCTGGCCACAAGACTAAAATCTACAGCACTTACATGGTGGTGCATTAAAATGACTGAACAAAGCCTTCATCATGTTTTTTACTGGCTAACCTATGCATAATGACAGTTTGCCTTTTTTTTTTTATGGCTGTAGTGATTACAGTCACATCTGGTGGATAAATATCCTACTGCTGTTCTCCTATAGAAAATAGCAGTTAAATAACACTCAGAAATCTTTGAGTGTATCTATTTAAACTAACACAACATGGCAATGCCTTGCTTCAGATTTATGGGGTTTCAGTTTTTTTACTCTTTTTTTATTTGTTTTGGGGTTTTTTGTTATTTGTTTATTGATTTGTTTTTTCTATTTATTTTTTGGTGCCCAGGCACAAAATAAAGGACACATGAAGTATTTATACCCAGATTCACTCAGTCTTTCCATTGTCTTTGATAGATCTAGTGCAGTATTCTCACTCAAGAAAAGACTCGCAAGAGATAAAAATTATTTCACTTCTCTAACTTCTTAATCAAAAAGGAAAAGGCTGCCTGCCATTCCTTATAAACATATTTACATTTTCAAATAAAGTTTTTAGTCTCATCCCTTCTGTTGTAGCCATTTGGGGTTAAAAAGCCTGAAATTTTGGACAACATTAACTTTGGGACAATTTGTGTCTGGCCACTGACTTAGTTATCCTGGCTCAGTTGTAGCTCAAGATCTGTAACAAACCTGAAACCCAGGGCAAATGTGTGAAAAAAGTGTACAGAGGTTGAGTTAACCTGGTCCTAACTTTATCAAAGACGTTGATGCAAGTCTTTGATTCAAGTCATGTGAAAGGTGTGAAAATAAAGGAAATAATTCTGTCATTTCACTTTAATGTCTTAGGTAAAGTTTAAAGAAAATGGGAGTCTGTGAATCCAGAGGGAACAAAACTAAAAAAAGCAACCAGAAAATAAAATCACTACTATGACAGGCTAAAGAGTATGCTTTAACTTTTAGTTATTCTAAAGAATAGCTTTTAAGGTTATTACCTAGATTATGGAATTTCAGGAGTCAGAAAGGACAACAAAATTCTGTTAACATGTCAAGGTGAAAAAAGGCACCTGCTAAATTCAGTCCATGCAATCCCCCTGGTTTACATGCATTCCACAGTACCCTACCTACAAAATTTAGAGCAGCAGCTAGTGTGCAAACTCAGGGCTGATAAAGAGCTAAAGCTGGGAAAAAGGCAGTTTAAAATGGTATTAGAAAATGTGAAAAGAGAGAAGAGAGATGGGAAATAAAACCTTTAAAATACAGACAAGTGCAGGATGTCTCTCCCCCAAACTTATTTTGGCTTTAGAGATGCTAGCAGGTGGCAGATATGTGACTGTGCGGTTGTCAGTCAGAGCAGAACTTTTCCTAGAGTTCCTTAAATGAAGCATCTCTCGGAGGAACCATACAAAGTAATTATGGTAGGTACTTAAGCAAATGGACTGTTAATAACTAGATAGAGGTGATAAGCCTCCCAGGCCAGCTGGAGACCTGTTAGTGAGAAAGAGAAAGGAAATGAGGAGTAGAATCTGTTTTATTAGAGAAAAGGATTCTGTAAAATATTTTCTAATCTAATTTGTACAAAAATAAAATTTAAAAGAAACACCAAAAAAGTCCCAACAACTTGTCATCAGCAAATGATGTCTTTGATGCTGAAATCTGCTGCCTATCTTCAGTCTACTGCTTCTGAAATGCTGGCTGAAATAATTTAGGACTGACTTGTTTTGTTGTACTACGAGAATTGATTTTTTTTAAAGTTGAAGAATGACATGACTTTCAAAATTTCTTCTGTTCTTCATAGTTTATCTTAGTCTCTGAGGAATTCTAATTGCTATGAAAGGATATTTACTCAATTTATTTTGTCTTTGAGAGATGATCTCTCTAATGAGCCAGAAGTTTTCAGAAGAGGGTTTGAAATGCTAAATGTGGAAATACTGTGAATCTTTTCCAATGTGGTCCTTAACAGCAGTGGAGAGAAGAAATGGAAAGTTCAATGAGATCCAGGTTCCCACACAGAAACAGCAGATATTAGAAATATGTTACTGCACTGCCTGGACAGCTCTAGTGAACTACAGAAGGGACACAAGGATCTCCAGGACTGGAGCACTGGATAGGAATCAAATTAATTATATCAATATAATTTCTTACCAGCATATGTTACTCTAGAAAATCTGAATAAGATTTTTGTGTCCCAGTTTCTATTAAGTCAAACTGAGTGGATCTGGTAACAAAAAAATAACCTCTTTAAACTACTTCAAAATTACAACAAACCAGTCTTGTTGAGAGGTCAATGAGTGGTAAGATCTATTCTCATGCTTTCTTCCCTTCTCTTTTTTTCCTTACACATTTTCTTAAGTGCTGCGTAAGTGCTAGATTGCTATAGATAATAACGACCAAAATGGCTACATACCTGCTTTCCATTGCAACAAAATTTTTCTGAAATAAACCTCACATATATATATTTTAAACCACCATCATTTGCTGTCTTTTCCCACTGATCTGGCCCAAGGTTCCATAAGAAGAACCCGGGTTACTGTGACTTCTGTAGGGGCAGGTGGTGACAGACTGAAATCTCAACTGGCCCTTTATTCATGGGTGGCAGACCTAGCAGAGCTCCTCACCTAGCCAGCCTTCCCAGGTGTATAAAAAACCCCACCAAACTTGTACATTACTCAGTAATTTTTTTCACTTTCCATCTTCATTTGAAAAGCATTAAGAAAAAAATCATCTCATTTTTAAAGTGATTTTATCAAAATGAGACAGTGATTGTCTCATGCATCATACTTTTTTTTTTTACTTCAATATTTTCAACAATATAAACCTCTAGGTTTC
Organism: Zonotrichia albicollis; assembly: GCF_047830755.1. NCBI lineage: Eukaryota > Metazoa > Chordata > Aves > Passeriformes > Passerellidae > Zonotrichia > Zonotrichia albicollis. The sequence continues at coordinate 43,371,720 of NC_133824.1, forward strand.
CAGGGAAATATTTAATGAAAAAACTTTATTCTTTCTTATTATTTGCACGTTGAATTTTGAATGCATTATTTTACCTTTCCCTCTGAAAAAAACAATGAAACCAGCATCTTCAGTGGGGCTGATAACAGCACAATGATACATATTTTTGTCTCTCCTTCCCTCAGGATCTTGATCTAAATGAAATTGCAGCTAGAATATATTTGAAATTGACAGGATATTAGGATATCACTGTTTTTACACATCCCAAATTATATATGAGTAAACAGTGATATATAAATATATATACAGAATGGTCATTGAAATTTAATGAATTTGCTTGAGCCAAACCTGACTTGTTACATGTTATTCATTCTGTAATGACCATTAAGAAGACTCAGACATAAGCAGGCACTGGAAAGAAAAAGGATCAAATTGAAGGCATCTAAATAATAATAGTCCAATTCCAAATATGTTAATTCACATGAAATAATCATTTAAGCACTGATCCTAAAAATAATGTACCTTAGTTTAAATTATACAAGCTTTGTCAGATCATATAAAATATTTAAAATATATGTCCACTACTTTTCAAGATAAGCATCATTACCAACACCTTTTTAATTAAAGACTTTTAGTCAGATTTTTGAGTCAGACTTATGACAAAAGGAATTTAAAATTTTGAACTTTGACTCTAATCACACCTATTCTGAATATTTCTTTTTTTTTTTTTGCCTTTTCTAGTACGCCCTGTTTTCTAACACTTACATGGAGAATATTTTCAAGAAATGCAAGTTATCTATCTCTGATTTTAAATCTCCAAACAACAGCCCATAGGAAAAAAAAAACTGGACAAGAATTTCAGTAAATAATTTTGGCTAACATACATCAAAAACTTTGTGACCTTTACGTCCTCCTCCAATAGGGATAAATATAAGCCTGAAAGGAGAAGAGGAAAAGAAACAGACAGTTTGATCCCAAGAAATCATCATTTTTTACAAGCTATTTCTTCCATTTTTGCAGTATGCTGAAGCAACATAGACTTTGGAGTGCATAAATATTTCTGGAGATCAGTGCTTCTGACAGTGCCTTGGCAGATTATCCTTACCCAGTCTGTGTTTTCTGAAGTAAAACCGAGTAGCTGTGTGTGGGAAAACTCACTGTCAGATGTTCTAGAATTGTTCTTCCAGAGTATTGTGGATCACTTTGTAAAGTAAAAGCCTGAAAATGCTGGATAATTTCAGAGGCTCAGCACTGGTCTGCTAATATGCCAGGAAGAATAAGCAATTATGATTTTCATCTAAGCAACATATGCTGTTTGCTGTCCTGTTCTGAACAGCTGTAGGTTAGATGCTGTTAAGATTAGGCCCCTTCTCTCCTCCATATTTCAAAATTCAAATTAAACTAAAATAACAGCACCTGCTGAACAAAAACACTATTTCAAAATGTGTACTTGCACACAATTACTATGAAGAGGCTGGCCACCATTGTTACCAGTCTATTCTTTCTGAATGGAAATGGCAGAGAAGTTTTCGATGCAGCTGCAGCTCTTCAATTGTATAACTAGTGCTGGCCCCAAGCCAACTCTCAAGAACTCAAGTGGCACCAAAAGATACTATATTGATTTGCAATCGAACATAATAGGCCATCAGCTTAATTATTACTGAAGTGACAAGGTTCTGGATATTTCATATTTATATTTCTGAGGCCTGTGAAAGATGAATGTAAATCTTTTAAATGCCTACATTTGCATATCTTCAGAAGGGTTGAGTGCTCTTACTGTATTCATAGCCTGTGAAAGACCTAAAGGACTGGCTATTCAACTCAGGTTGCTAGATGACACAGTCACTTACTTGCATAAGGAAACAGGCCTGTAAAACTAAACACATTCCTGCAGGAAAACATCCCCAGATCTCCTGTGGACACCAAAAAAATGCATGCTGATCACTAATGCCATCCCCATGCACATTTTCCTGTCCTTGTTGCATTTGGAAAAAGACTGCTTGGGTGAAAGAGAGTGAATTGACATCATCTTCCACTGTGAGCATCTCCCAAAACACCTACTGACAGACTCTCACCTTTGCTTTATGGCAGGAGGTCTGCAGACAGCACTCGACATTTGGAAGAGCTGTGTGTGAGGGGAATTCAGGAACAGCAACAGGAGAGACAGGCAGACCAAAATCCAGGATTTCAATGCTGTCACTAACCAGCTCTGCCCCTCTAGGCCATCAGCTAGCCAGCTCCTAATGGTGTGCTTCTGTTTGTTAGGAGTACACACTCTTTTTCCCAAATCCTACAACTCTACTTACTTAGAATCATTTAGAGACACCATTTTAATTATATAAAGAACCACTTCTATTTTCATGACCCTAAAGATATTTCTTCACATGCCCTGTACCTCTCATCTTCCACGCAGGTTGCTCCATTGTTAGGTCACAATTTTTACTGAGCATATACAAACACATCAAGCAGTGTTTCCTCTTTTATTCCTAGTCCCTGAGTTGCAGTTGTCCTCAAAAGTGTCCTCTTTTTCTTACCATTGGTACTTGCTCTAATTTCCTTATTGCATATGGATTCCTTCTATTGTACATGGATAGCTGAAAAAGAAAATTATTGTTTCTCCTGTTCTCAGGGAGATAAACAAGCTATAAGTGAAAACATGGTTACAAATACAACACCCATTTCTGGATTTGTACAGCATGGGGAAAGATTTGTTGCCATGATTATCCCCTGCTTCTGACATTATTCCCAAAGAACTCAGGTTTATATGCTCAAGTATCAATGCCCTCTACTGGAGGGAGTATGCCTGAACTCCATATGGTGAAAATTTTTTCTAGCGCTATCCATTTGGTGGCCTTTAATCACTACTGAAAGAGAAAGCCAACAGATGACTGGAAACTGGTTGTCACCATAGACCTACTGGATGCTATAAGGCAATAACTTCATTAAACTTTTCATATGAAAGAAGTACAGCACTTAATGTTTTCACACACACAAAAAAAAATCAACAAACAAACAAAAATCCCAAACCTAAGCAACCAAAAAAAAAAAAAAAAAAAAGAAAAGAGAAACCTGTTTGGCAAACAGAAATGGAACAATTTTGCAGGAAAATTTCTTTCTTCATCATCCGCTGATGTGCTCAAACACAACACCCAGCACCCTCCCCACCAAAAAAAATCCTTCTAACAACACTCCCCTCCCCTTGCCAAACTCCAATCTGCAAACTCAAGGTTTTCCAAAACATGACTGTGCTCTTTAGGAGCTCAGTTATGACACTTTGATACTATTCTGAAATGCAGAGCAGTTTGCACATTTCCACTTGGTTGTTAATGTAAACACAAACAATTTCCTAACTGAAATCCCATTAAAAAAAAAAAAAAAAACAGGAAGACGTAAAACACCAGACACGAATTCAGCTTTGCCTTGAGCAGGTGTTAACTTGTGTAAAATTCCTGGCACAATATCTATGATGGATTTGGTAAAACAGAATGCATTTTAGTCATATCCCTGTAGTGCAGAGTTGTCTTCCCTTTATTTTTTCCTTCTCTTTCTAGTGTACATTGATGCTGTCTGATTACTCCATCTTAATCGTATCACAGTAAAGGCAGCTCACACCACACCTGCAATCACCATTCATTATCAAAAGGATTTAAACCAAAAAGGAAGATGAATTCTCAAGTGTAAGGTAAGCAAACATTATCTGAACCACTTTGTCTTCACACAAAAATGCCTAAATACAAACAAATCATTCCTGTGAATGAGTGCTGAGAAAGAGCAACCCAGATACAGGATAAGTTTGAAAATTTCAATAGTTTTTCCCTTGTCTAGCTCACACAGCTACAACTTAGTATGGAGAGGCTTTTCTCCATCTCCTGGAAACAGCACTGTGTTTCTATCTCTCTAAGAACACAGACATGCTGTGTGTGTTCACAAGAAAATACAGTGAGATCTGAACCCATCAGTTTTGGTCAGGATTGGTGATTGCTAGAAAAATCTGTTGGCTTTGTGTTTCATTGCTAATAGATGTAATTACTTAGGCAGAAATGTACCTGTCAATGCATTGTTAGGGGGAATCAACATCATTTTTTCTCACTTATCTTGAAAATAGAATATGATTTCCCAAGCAGAAACATTCCAATTTTTCCTGTCATTTTCCTGTCAAAAACAGGACAGTCATGAGGAAAAAAAACCCAGTCAGATATAGTGCTTTGGAATGTGAGATCTTTTGATGATGAGTTTTTAGCCATACATGTGAAAGACATGAGAAGGGAAGGAAGAACATAGAGAGGCCAGGAGAAAGGTAACCCACAAGACACATAACTAGCGAGGGAAAAAGGGCTTTTCCAGTTTGGAGGCAATTTCCTGCGATTTCATTTGCACAGCTACTTGCTACAGAGCTAACAAAGTATTTGAACACAGTCAGAAAGCTGCAAAGACTCCAAGTGATTCCAAGGGGCAGTCAGACCACCCAGGCACTGAGAATGCTCCTGGATGAAGTGGTCAGCAAGGAATCAATAATTCCTGACTTCTGCCAGTGCAATCCCTGCAAAGGATGTGTCCTGGGCTAAAATCAGAGTGATAACAAACCACAGGCTTTGTAGTCATGTAAAGGGAAAGAGAGCTGCTCAGCAACCACCTGCACAGGCAATTTTGAAATGAAAGGATGTGAAGATGAAAATTGGGCCATTGTTACCAAGTAGTTGAGAATACAGCTGAGGTTTTTGTTGCTGTAGTTCAAAGGAACAACAAAAGAGCACTTAAAATACAGATAGGAAGTATCCAGAAACTAATAAGTAATTATCAATGTCCTTTCTATACTACAGGGCCAAAAGGTATCTGAATAATATGACATATGGCTGCTTTCTAATTACAGAAAAATTTCCTGGAGTAGCACAGAATAATTTATCTCTCTCTTTAAAACAAAGAAAAAAACCAGGCTCCTTTATTAGACTTTTAAGTAAATGAGAGGGTGCTCCTTTAACAAATTTATCCATTCATACCTGCACAATGTGATCACTAAGGGATTTAGATTTTCCCCATTTCTATTCAGAGTGATAGATAACAGGTGATAAATATGTACAGCTCAGTACAGAGATACAAAAGTAATGTAATCTCTAATGGAGTTAAGCACTGTTAGAACATCAAAACATCCCAATCAATTTTGGGAATTTGGAATAAAATCTTCAGATTTCAATAAGACTTAAAGGTTGGATTTTTGAAAAAATTGAAAACAAATATTGAAAACAGGAAAATTATAAATTAAATATTTAAATATTTTGTCATAGAATCAAAAAATGAATGGATCAAGTCAAAGTGCTGATACCATCCCCTGTCTCAATATAGGCTGGGTTCTGAAACAACCTTTTCATGTTGCTGAGCAGTTACTCCCAGGAGTAATTTCACTAACTCTGTGTCATTTACTTGGGACAGGGGCTCCACAGTGAACATAAAATCTTCACAAGCTGACTCTAAACCATCCCAATAAAGTTTCTAAATTACTCTAAAACAAAATTTATATCAATCTGAGCTGTACATGAAATCCAGGACAACAGGTTTCTTCCTGGACCTCTAGATTTTATATTAAAGAAGGTTTTTTCCTAAGGCTTCTTTCTCATTGAGTAAAACAAAGGTATCTGGTAGGAGCAGAAAAGATTCCAAAATCAAAAATAAAAATGTTATTTGTTTACATTATATATACTGTAGAGGTATTTATGAGATTAGCTGATACTTCTTTAAAATAAAATTATATCATTTTAATTATATAATTTTAATAAAGCTAATACTAATCTGACCATATTTCTTCTGTGGGGTTTTTCTGAAGGCTTACAGAATAATCATGTAAAATCTTTTTCTTTGCATGAACACATGCTACAGGCAGAAAACAAAATTTGAATCAGAATCTTATTCATTCTAGTGGAGGACTCCACAGTCTTCCTTCCTGGATTCTCCAGGATTTATTTTCCTGACAGGTCTCCACAAATCATGGTATGTGGCATCCTATGGCTGTTCCTCCAAAGCTACTTCAAGGAGCACAGATTATGTAAATCCTAGCAGCACTGCATTTCCTGGATTTCTGAGAGGATAACATGAATAAACTTTTTGCTGTGCTGTTTTTTTTTTCCTGTTGTGCAGAGCTGGACCAGATTGCCTGACCTCATGGGAGGTGGTGGGGTGTGGAGATGGGCACAGCATGCTCCCATACACACAGGGCTAGGCCAAAATACAGGCCTGGCCTCCACTCCTGTCCCTGACACTACCTTCCTCAACCACTGCTTTTCCTCCTCATTTTCTAAGTTGTTTGAGGCCTGTGTCCACAAAGCACTTGGCACAGCAGAAACCCAGCCACCACTGAGATTTAAGTGCAGCTGGAAAATGTTGATGCTGAAAAGAGCAACAGACCACAGAGGCAAAATGATTGGGCAGCAAAACCAGCCAGGCCTAGTACTCATCAGTAAAGGAAGGATCTCTGATTTTGGAGGCAGAGAGGCTAAGAGACTGTATATTTCTCAGAATCAAATAGCATAGTGCTTTGAAGTTTTTGTTCTTTCCCATGAGTACAAGAAATAAAGGAGCGATACATTTATAAAGTGAGTAAATCTTAAAAGAAAAACTTCTGTTATTCCTTCATTATTAGAATTAACTACTTCTGTCTAAATTTATTAATGAAGTACATAAAATTGGCTATCATGAATTTTCTTTCCTTCAGCACCCCAGACTTATTGATCTTAGATTCATTCCAAAATACTGCTGACCAAAATAGGAGCTCAAACTAAATCATTGATTAAGAAATATGTACTTAGAAGAATAGTAAATATTGCATATAGTGGAGTCTCTGAAATCAGAATAGCCGTAGCCACTCTTTTCCTTTGAGAACAAAAATAGTTTTTGCCCTTGAAGTTGCATTATTCTTTCTGTCTTTACAGAGTCACACAGTGGCTGGGGTTGGAAGGGACCTCTGAAGGTCATTTTGTCCTGCTGCCTTGCTCAGGCAGGCCCACCTAGAGTGGGCTGCTCAGGACCATATCCAGAATTTTTTAATATTTGCAAGGATGAAGGAGACTCCATAAAGTTTCTGGGAAACCTAGATCAGTGTTCAGTGAGCCTCACAGCAGAAAAAAGAGGTTTCTGATGTTCAGATGAAATATCCTGTGTTTTAGTTTATGCCCATTACCTCTTGGCCTGCCATTGGGCACCACCTGAAAGTGTCTGGCTGTACCTTTTTTGTACCTTCAGGTATTTATACACATCAATAAGTATATAAAACTTCTCTATATATATAAGCACAAAAGCCTTCCTTCCTTTTCCCAGGCTGCATGATCCTAGCTCTCAGATTTTTCTTGTATGAGAGATGTTCCAAACCATTTGATTTGGCTTTGGCCATAAGGAAACAGCTCCAACTCTGTTTTGTACTAGGAACCCAGAAATGAACATTATTCCAGGTGCAGCCTCACCTGTGTGAGGAGAGAGGAGGAATCACTTTGTTGATCTGCTGGCAAGATTCCCCCTAATGCATCCCAGGATAGCACTGCCACGAGAGCACACTGCTGGCTGCAGATGGGACCAGTGTAGATTGGTTTGCTCATTCCTGAGCTTTATATGCCATTCCTGGTCATTTGTCCTACCCAGTTTCCCTTATTTACTGTAAAACCCACCATAGGCTTGATTTACCTACACAGCCTCTCCCTTTTATAACTTCAATTTTTGTTTACACAGAAGTTTTTTTTTATGTATCAAATGCAACCACATTCTTAGGCCCCACAGTAGGGATGAGGGCAGCCATAAATCTCTAAAAGTATTGTAGAATATAAAATCATATCTAGAATAGAAATAAATAAATAAATAAATAAATAAATAAATGTAAATTAGTACACCATATTATAAATTATGTAAATGTGAGTGGACAGGAATGAATACCTTGGATAAGGTTCCCTGTGATTAGGTATCTTATATAGTAACTGCCATCACATTGGAAGCAAAAATTAGGGGGAGTAATCCTTCCATTAGTTCTGTTGCAGAGGTTTAAACTACTAAGTTATAAAGAACGAAAAATTGTAGATCACTGTGCCTTAGTCACAATCATCTGAGTGAAAAAAGGAAAAAAAAAACTTCACATTTTCTGATTGTTCATATAGAACATGATTGTTCATATAGGATTTTCTGTCCTCAAGCTCTGAAGCTTCTGAAATTGGTATAAATTTTAATCAAACAGCCTTAAGAAACAAATGTTATACATCCCCATACAGGCCAGACATGTATCTTTGCCATTTTTCCCCTTAGCATCAAAGCAAATGAAGCCCAGAGATATCTCATAGGCTGAACTGAATTAACCCAAGGATGAAATTAATCAGCATTATAATATATGGATGAGCATGAAAATGAGAGAGGAACTGATTGGGCATTACCTTTCCTGCTCTTTCATCCTGTTTAAACCAGGATCTTCTCAGTGAATGAAGAAATTCAGGATATATGACATAAGAATGGAAGTAACTGCTCCTCCAGGATAAAGTGTAATTTGGCAATAGGAACTAATTTTCCACTCTTCTTATCTTTCCTGAGGGAGAAAGGGATAATAGATTTTCTTTAACTGCCCTCTCAAGTATTGTACTGAGGACTGAAATTACCACTGACTCTTTAAAGTATGTACTTAATATCCTGAGAAAAGCATCTACAGAGAGATGATAATAGAGAATTATATGGATATAACTACACAGACATACTTTATATCTGGTTCATAACACTATTAAACCTCATGTAAAGCTGGTATTTGATTCATGACCATTGAACAAACAATGACACAAAGATCATTTCTACTCCTAATTCAGGCAGAAGAATATACCTGAGAAGGACAGCTGAAGGAACTCATGCACAGCAGCAGAATTTTTTTTTTCTTTAACAAGCACATACACTTTCTACAACAGAACAAACAAGCACAATGATAACAGTTTACTTTTCATCAACTCTGCCTATTACTGAGAGTCTTCCATTTTGATAAAACTATTCTGAATCAAAGATGTGTGTAGGGAAGGTGTCAGGCTTCTTTTGATATTCTGAGCATTTCTGCCCAACCCAATTCATTAGCAGAATTTTTCAACCCACCTGACATTTTATTTTGAATCACAGCTTCATGAAAATATGTTGATTAAGGAGGTTGTAAATTCACAGGTTTTTCAATATTCTCAAATGTTTTCTTCAGGTATGATATGCCAGAAGGGCTCTGTTTGAAGATGTCCTGGAATAAATGGAGGACCAAATTACACTGGGCCTGATGGGTTGAAATAGCACACACTGAACTGGTCCATGGATGTTGCAGCTCAGTTCCTACTTCTGGAATTAAATACCTAAAATTTAGATGAAGCCAACTTACCTTTTCTACAGTAAAATAAAGAGGAAATATATGAAATTAAGTATAATATGAGTGCAAATATTTAGACAGCAAATGTAACCTAAAGAAGAAACACGCTGCATATCTTATATTCTATTTCAAATAAAGCATTCTTTGTCTATTTTCTAATCCCCAATTTAGGAACGTACAGACTCATTAAAAATATCTCAGAGATAGAGATTCTGTACGTGTGAATCTAGTGCACTAGTTTTAGTGATTTCTACTATTTTGTAAGTCATACTTTTTCAGCTAGTATTCCTCTACAAACCCATGTTCCAAATGAGAAGAAGTGGATGTGTTTTGTGTTAGACACAAACATAAAGGTGGCACAAACAGTGTTACCAGGCCACCCCATGGTGCCTCCCTGCCATGTAAAACACACTGCTCCCCACACTGACATTTTCAGAAGGCTCAACAGAGCCCCAGGAGAATGGGATCAACCACCACGTGATGGAATTTACTTCTGTCCTAAAGAAGAGTTTCATTCAAGTGGCAATTTTTGACTACATCAGCAGGACAAGACAACAAGATTTCAGACTCCTGCAAGCCAGCCGTTCCTAAAGAATATGTTTACTGTAGGAAAGAAGAACACTGGTAAAGGTGGCTCAGCAAGCTTCTAACATACAACCCTAAATTCTGCAAGCTGGATAAACATGGCAGCAGAAAGGAGAGGCTTTGTGTGCTGTCATGACTGCCCTGTCTGCTCCAGATGATATGGAGGGCTTGAATCCCATTGCAGAAGTTTAGAGAAGGGTAATTCACTACAATTTTCATATCCTCAGCATGGCTAAAACAGCTCTTTACTCACTGAGGGTGTCCTCATCTCTGTCTCTCTCTGTTGTTGGCTTTTGTATGCTCCTCATAATCCTCAAAATGTTTTTCTCTGCTGCTGTTTTTCTTATCTGCTTTTTGTTTAACAAGCTACAGAACAAATGCAAAGAAACCTATGTTATGACTAAAATTGCAAGCTTAGTTTTGCAGCAAACATACAAATGCTTAAGATTCAATTTACTGAACCTTCTACAAACAATTTCATGGCTCATTTTCCAGCTTTAAGTTGCTACAATGGATATCTGCACCAAAAAAAAAAGAAAAAAACCCAAGAAGTAAAGCTCCAGTGTTAAGTATTCATTATGTACACTCTCCTTCTAAATTTCTTTGACCATCACAATATTTCTTTGATGTGCCAGCATTTTTACATTTCAAAGACTAAGATAACAATGTGATTTTAAGAAGTCTGGAGGGGAATAAAAACAGAGTACACATCTATAGTGTGCAGTAAAGCAACTGCTTTTTCTAAGACAGTTTCAGTCAATTGTCTTGGCTTAGTTTTGATTAATTTTGGAAGGTATTTTGGTTTTGTCCTTTAAAATGGAGCAAAACAGATCATGGAAATCCCTGTTTTTAGCCGGGAAGGAGCATTGTTCTTGTAAATCAACAATTGCCTTTTTATTTATTTTTTATTTTAAATCACTGGAATGGTGACACTCTAAAGCAATTCTCTCACTTCACTTTGAATCCTCCACAAGCACAAGGAATAAAAGAACTCTTCTCACTCAAGGGAGCCTCCTTTTTACTATACAATTCACAGATGGACTTTACACAGCTGGACTGAAGACCCCCAAGTAAGGAAAGAAACTGGGAACTGGAACAATATGGAAATTAATATTGTTCAAAGAAATACATATTTTGGCACTGTTGAAATGCACTTGCATATGTGCAGCTTTTGTTGCATATTGTCTGAACTGCTTAAAAATTAGGATCTCTAAAAATAGACATGTCAGTTTTCAGTATTCATACACAGTTTGTTTATGTGGCTGTTTTCCATATAATGGTAGTGAAACATACAATGAATTAGAAAAGCATGTGCCAAAATAAGTATTTTTTCATTTTTTAGCACCTTGCTACCTGCTCATTCTACTTCCACATGTTTCCCACTCTAAAATCTGCTAGTGAAGAAGAAGAAAGAGAGCAAAGTTTATGGGGGAAGGCCACATAAAACACATTTATCCAGATACAGAGAGACTCGTGGCTCAGCTGGTAAGAGACCCTTTCTGTATAATTTTATACCCAGAGAAGGAATGCATTCTACTTTCTCCATAACTGAGAAGTCCACAGAACCAAACTGCAGCAGTTCCATGCCTGGAAACTGCAGAACAGGGTCCAACATTTTTAGAATATTTTGAGCCATATACAGATTTACTCCCTCAGATCTTGAGAAATCTGAGCTGAAGAGATCTTGCTTTGTCTGCCAGAACTACATCATAACTACTTCTTGTTGAAGCTTGTTCTTTTAAAATGTCTATTTCCATTTCCTTGCAATTTTCAAAAAAAGTAATTTCTTTCAGGTTGTCACATTTCATCTTAATAATTTTCAGTAAAGTCTCTCAAATATAAGGAGGATTTTGTACAGTATCCTGGGGGCAGGGAGTGGGTGGCAGCATGGAGAACAAATATTCCCTTCAAAACTTTGTGACCCTTTTCTGATAACCAAAATATTCAAGGTGGTTTTAAGCTCGCTTCCTTGCATAGTCTTATCTAATGTAGCTTTCTGAAAACAAAGCAAAACAAAACAAACCACTGGAGCCTGAACAATACAAACAATACATTTTGCAGAAGGGATACAGTTTTAGGCTCTTCATTGTGGCTGTCCCTTGTTCAGAGATAAATCAAATGCTAATCTCCTCTTATTCATAAAAACATAGAGTGCACATACTTTGAAAAAAGAATGCATAAAACTATTATAGACAAAATCACAGAGACAGTAAAATTACAAAAAACAGGGACTGAATATTTCTTACTTCTGTGAGAAAAATGTGTGACTGAGATGGACAAAACCATCAGAATTTATCAGGCCCAGAATCTGGTCTTTATTGTAAACAATGTTTATATTTATTACTTGAGGGAACTTAAAATACACTTTAAACCATTTAAAGTTGTTAGAAGTAGTTTTAACTTTCTTTTTTAGTGTATGAACATATAAGGTTTAAAATAGCTTTAAAAGTATGTGTAATTTGGGAATCTTCAGCCTACAAGTCAGCATATGTTAATTGTTGCTTGATTTAAACATATGTTGGACTTCAGGGGTACTTGCCTTTAATGTCAGAAATATTTTACATTCTGAGGAAGACATCTAGAAGATAAAGTATTTTTTGAGGAAGAAATCCAGAAGATAAAGTATTAACAGCATCAGAAGAGTAGATGTATAAAGTACAAGTTTAAAATTTTGATCACTTAAATGAGCTGCAATTGTTTACTTGGATAACTTGTATGAGGAGAATGCAGGAATTAGCAAAACAGAATTTCTAGGTTTCTTTCTACATCTCATTTCTCTGTGTTTCTGGCTGTATATTCCTCAGCTAGGTAGTTACCTGCCTGTATATTCAAAAACTTAATAGAGCAAAACTGTTTCTGACTTTAGCCTTCAATTCAAATGAGCACTTTAATAATAGATTAAAAGTTTAAAAGTCAGCGGAAATATGCAGGAGATCAATGAAAGTTTTATCATGACAAAACAAACAGAACAAAAACCCTGCAGAGTAAGTTTGTAACTCGAAACAATATACCAAGAGAATGGATTATGTCAACAATGTTGTGTTGCAAATGCAAATGATCTCTCCTTAAAAAGAGTTTTGTGACAGTTTTCTATTGTAGATTAATCCCTTTCCATGTTCATTTGATTTTGTCCATAATCACCAATGTTTAGGACAGGGGGACAATGTTGCACTCCTGGATTTCTGAACTCTGATGGGAGTAAAGAATAAGAGGAATACACAAAAACAAGGATCCATCTATTTGTGGACTGGGTTATGCCTAGCAATGAATTACATCTGATGAAAAGGATATTTTCCTCTTTTTTTTAATTTTTTTTCTTTTCTTTTCCTGTGCATATTGATATATTACCCATTGAGTTCAAAAACCCCAGCTCCCATGCTCTGTTACAGTAGAAATATGAACTCATTTGGTTCAAGCTGAGAGCTTTTTTTATTACTCTTATATGACTTTATATAGGGTTTGTGACCTGCCACAGCAATTACAAGATGAGAGAAGATGAGACAAGACTCCACTCATTAACCTTAATAACTTTCAAGCCAAAATAAAATAAAAAGCCATACCTTTTTATTTAAAATTGATTGTCAGTATTGTGATGCTGTAATTTTACTGTCTCTGGCACATTGCTGTATCTGGTTTACAATTTTATATTTATTTCATATTAACCATTTTTGGCTATAAGATTTTGTTTAACTATTACTTATGGCATTTTTCTGAATTCCCTGGTGTGGCCCTACATAAACATAAAGTAATACACAGTTGGTTGTTTTGGCAGCAGGTGCAAGAAAAACATAGGCATAAGAGGAATAAATAATAGGAATAAACGAATAGGATAGGTTCTAGTTCCTTGGTTTGGTCATTATCCTCTCAATTAATAGCGGGCAACGGATTTAATAAAAAATGGTATTTTGAAGCACAATATTTAGAGTCCTTCAAAGTAAAACCAAACCATCCTGGCCCTCCTGAGCCACAAACCACCCTGAAAGGTAAGATACAAGGAACAACACTTGCCTCATTTCCAACTCCAGAGAAGTGGAGAACTACACATTTGCCCCTCTCTTTAATCCATCCTACTCTATGCACTCATCCTGGCAGAGAGCGGGCAGGCAATGCTGAAGGCTAGAAAATATTGAAGAGATTAAATGAAAATTCTCAAGTTAAAACCCTTTAACCTCTACTGCTTAACCACCAAATATCTCTTAGAATTTACGGGAGTTACACTGTGAATCCCATTATAGTTGATCTTTAAGCTGATAGGTTTCTGAGAGAAGGACCAAAACTCTCAAATTTGTATTTCAAATACATAAATTCCTACAGAAACAAATATAAAGTCTTGGCATTCTCTACTCTGTAGCATATACGAGGAAGACTGTTTGGGGAATCTTTGTATGGATAAAATGATTCTGTTTGGCTGCAAATTCTATTTTATTTGAAACCTGTGTCCTTGCCTTGACTAAAGTACCTACAAGATGCTTTGTAGAATAAACAAGAGAACTACTGTAAAGTCAAAAATAATTGATTTTATCTGCACAATGAGCCCATACATACCATGTTGCTGCAGATGCTGTGGCAGAGGCAGGATTTCTTTGCTACTCAGAATATTTTGGAGCAAACCCTGCAGGTGTTTCTGTCTAGCTGTTTCCTGTGCATCTCCATGTACAGACATTATTTAACTGATTTTGCCTATGAGAATGACAGCTCAAAATGGAAATCTCAGTGTTGCTCTAACAATGATTCAGGAAAATAAATCACCAGAAAGTGCTATCCCTGCATCAAAGCTATGCATTCTCTTTGAACCTATTTGAAATGCTGTGATTCAACAAGCTCAAATTTTGGCCATCAAAAGGGACAGTTCACATGGAAATTTAAAATATCCATAATTCATGATGGCATTAAGAATAACAACAATAATAATAAGGCCACATAGCAGAAATGGGCATTACAGGGATCTGTAGTTCTGGAGTCCACAGTAACTGTCTGGTTGGTGAGGTGGTTTTCCCTTGCAGTAGAAGTAGAGAGAATCTTTTTACTCTGAACTGGCAATAAATATCTATATTACCTTTTATCTGATAAAATACAGCAAATATACAAATCCCACTGACTACTGGTATGAGGAGGAGATACTTAGGACTTCAAGAAGACTACAGATGTGAAATTCTCTTCTGTCCTGCAACAGCAGGTGATCAATTTGAGGTACAAACATCATTTTTAAGCAGCATTTAGTGATCATTACCTTTATGATGCATGCAAGGCTGCAATTCCCACATATAGCTGAACTCCTGATAGCTGATCTGCACCTGGCAATTGGTTCTGTTCAGAAATGGAAAATAAATAGCACCAAGCTATTCACATTAGCATCAGATTTCTGCCTCCCAAAGACCTCCGTGATGTTCATAACCTTAAAACAGGATCCTCTTTTAATCTCTCTCTGTCCATGGATGCCTTCTTATTCCATGTATCACCACTGTTAACATGTTCCTTCTGTATTATCTGATGGAAAAGGCCTCAGGAGACAAAATTTGAAATGTCTGAACTTCTCTAATCGTAGCACTGGCACATTATCCAAAATCAGCTTGACAACTATACTGCAAATAAGTTTTTATATGATATTTTCTATATTAACAAATCAAAATGAGAGAGATTTTATAAACCTTGTGGATTCATCCTTTGGAATTCTGAGTAAGAGGATTCATCCTTTGGAATCCTGCACGGAGCTGTGCTGTCGGTGCTGAAATATGGGTCAGAATTATTGATGTATTCTCAGCCTATTTCTGTGTTTTGTGCAGAACCTGCTGATGTTTCCTTCTCTTGTCCTGAAAGAAATGGTCTCTTTGATATCAACAGATAAATACCACAAACACTTAAAAAAAAGTTTACAAAGTATTGAAAATGTAAATCTGCTGACACAACACAGAGAACCCCTCTCAATGGAGTTTAGTTCATGACTTTATAAGTGCTTTCTTTTAAATAGATTCAGACCCTCAAAAACCAGTTTCATTTTCTTTTCAGGAATTCAAATCTATTCTTCCAACTACACAAGATTAATTTAAATTAATATTTCCCATTTTTATTAATTTGTTAGACCTATGGTTGTTCTATTTCATTTCACTTAGGCCCCTGGTACATAAATCCATTCTAAATGTTTTCACAGCTGCTCTCAAGGTGTTGATTCTTAGTGTCAACTCATTCACCCAACTTAACATAATCATTCCCTTTTAATGAAACAGTTAACAGGAGACTGACAACTATCATTTTACTGATGGGGTCCAGGAGCTGGGAGAGGTGACAGTGGTGTAATTACCAGGCCTGACATACTTTGTTCACTTTTTCCCACCTTTTTAGGCAGATGAGGCAGTGCTGTGCAATGTCAACAATCAAAATGGAAATGCAGGCAGTGTGAGGACCCGGGTGAGTAATTACCAGGGGCTGCAGACCTGTGACTGCTCCCAGTGTGGCAGGGCTGACAAGGTGCAGATTGTTTTTTATCCCCTAGTGTGAATCTGGCTGTCTTGCTGTTGATAGATCCAGGTGGTGGTATTAATTAATGCACCAGCAGGAGTTAGTTCAGCTCTTGACAATGCATTTTCGTTACTAGAGAGAAAAGAGAAGGCAGCAGTCTGTTACTGAGGAAAAAGTAGTCAGTCTTTTAACTTCTTCCTGTAAAGGTTGAAAAATAAGGTACATCTCAAGAAGTAAGAAGCTATCATCAGAGATGACTTATGTGCTTCTGTCTTTGGAAGTTGGATCCAGATAGGGCTGCACTATTTACTGAAATTTCACTCAGAAATTATTCCATTTAGTTTGTTCATATAAGAAATGTTCAGCTGATGGTTGAGCATTCAAGTACAGCAGGTAGACATGTTCAACTCACTGTTGAGCATTCAAGTACTGTACATACACATGAAGCTGGTCTCATTCTGTTTAAATTTTTTGGACAATCATCAGTTCCTGCCATTTGACCTGCAAATAAATCCCAGGGGAAAACATTCCAATTGAATGTCAATGAACTGAAATGCAGACTCAGATTGTGAGTGCAGTTATCACTCTGCATGTCATCTAAATGTACAGTCACAGCTGTCAATACTCTAATCACCTGTAAACTATCAGTGATACTATTACAGATCCTTTGATATTTTACATTTAAAATTTAAATTTGAATATGTGTAACAATATATTCTCCACTTGGATGACAAAGTCTTTCATGAAGACTATTTCTTGTGGTAAAAATATCCAAATCCTGTTTTCACCAGTGGCCTTACACTTTTTTTAGGTGACTAGTAAATCAAATGTATTTATGGATGGGCACATGCAATCCCCCATCTTTAGCTGGGGTAAGTGAAAGGGTAAAAACTTGTGTCTTCAGCTACTTAACACACTCGTGTTATCTCTCTGTCCCCTCTGCTCCAATAATTAATTTTATTACTCCTGGGAATATTCAATAACTAGTTTCAGCCAATATGACTCAAGCTGACAAAACCTTATTTTTTAAGCTATTTTAAATACATTCCTTTATTTTTTACTTCAGTGGGTTGATAGTGCTGCCAAGAAAATAACTAATGCTGATGATGACCCTCAGGACTATGGCTTAGGTGAAGTTAAAAAGAAAATATAGCTATGATCTTAAATGTATAAAGTTGTTTTTGAAAATAGGTCTCTACCTACAAATTCACAGGGTGCTTCTTAGAAATTTACAGTTTAAGTAATAACTACTCAAGTGGGCATATTTTGTTAATAACACTCTTGTAGTATAAAGTGTGTAATGGTAAATTCTTTTTAATCACATGTGAATAATTCTTTTACATTCAAATTTCAGTGTCCAAGTCAATAGCTTCAAAAGTGTGTGTGTGGGGGGGGTGGTAAGCTTTAAATGTAAACATTTCAAAATATCATATATAGGTCAGTATGTCCACACCTGAAAATACATGCCTTAAAATAGTCTAAATGGTATAAGAACTCACAAAAAAACCCTAAAAATGCATATACCAGGGTATCATTTTCCAAAACTTCTATACAAATTTATTCCTGCTATGTCACACATACAAACCCAGTTTTACTGCAGCAACACCCAGTATTAAACTTCACCCCTCAAAATTCTACACCCTACTGAAAGGAAATAATAATGTTAAAGAAAAGCAGATCCTGTGATCTTTTCACATTTGGTTGCAGATGCTATGCCATATCCAAGGGAAATATTTCCCTGCCTTCCTTCTTACTTGCTCAGATAGTTCCTGGGCCAGACACACTGCAGTCCCCTTGAATAAAATACCCTGTTTAATTGAGTGCCTGACACTCAGGATTGAACTGCTGAGACAAGCCTGCACATGCAGTAGTCAGAAGCAATATTAAAAACAGACTCTACCAAACAGCAGAAAAGCAACATAAAACAACAAAAGCTGGTAATCACTACTGAGAACTTCTGGTGATGGATATGAAAGCATACTGGAGAAAATGCAAATGAAATCTATGCAGGAATGCAAAGAAAGAAAAATAATTTTACACCTATAGGCTGTAATAAGATCTCTGATTGTTGGTATCACACCTGTAGACCTCTGAACTAGTATGGCAGAAATACAGGGCCATGACTCATTTGCTGCAATAAACAGCTTGCTGACTGATGAGAAACAAAGTCATTTTTGCCTTCTATTTAAAACTTAAGAAAGATGAAAAGCAATTAGGCACCCTCTGCTGTGAGGTGGCAGTGCAGTTCCTTCTGTGATGCTGAGTGCCCACAGCTTCATGGATTTCAATAGGAAAACTGCATCTGTATGATTATTATCAAATATACCCCTGAAATTCATTTTTGTGGTGAAAATACACCTAAATACAACTGGGTTTTATCACTGATCTTATTGACTATAATTTGTTTCCAAAATTTAGTGTAAAAAGACACTTAGGGAGATTAATTTTCTTACATGTTAGCAACAAGAGATGCATATCTCCCCTTAGATTCCTCCCTCTAGTGATACTTTTGGCCTAATTAAATTCACACATCAGTTTTATGCAGACCTGTGAACAAATGTAACCTATTTTACAGCTTTTCAGACTTAGCCCTACCTCAGGGTGAATGACAGCAGGAGTAGCTGCTTTAACTTCTGGTTAAATATTCAAACTGTTGATATAACAACAACAACTGTGAGAAATTGAGTAAATATTTTAGATATCAGCTTTCCTGGGTGCTATTTGTGCACAGTGTGCTCTGTTCAGCTATTCTCATACTATGCCCCTAGTTAAGACTTATTAAATAAGAGTATGATCATTAGAAAAAGTTAATAAGTGGACTGAGTGCAAGGTCTTGCAAGCAAATGAGACTGCTCCATACCTCAGTTCCTCAGAGATGAGAGAATCTAATAATATTCCACAAAAATTTTAAATACCATATTTAAAATATTTTTCTGTGGTTTTCATTTCTTTTGTTCCATTTTTTTTGGTGTGTTTTTCATTGTACTTCTTTTTCTTTCTGTACATATATACATACCTACTTGAAAGGCTACCTTGGCAGTGCTTCCAAAGCTACTGCTCCCATGAAATGCATCCCAGAAGTGTGGAATTGCAATCTCTTGCCTACCAATTTTGTTTCTGTGGTTTACACCCTCTGTGGCTACTTTCATCTGTCTGGTTTATGAAGTAAAAATCAATAGGAAAAAGATAATATTTATAACAAGTAGTGACTACCATTTGATTTGAAGGCTCATTTAGGGATAGTAAATGTATTTGTCTGCACCAGATGACTTATCATAAGAATTAGCTAATTTTCTTCTGAAACCAAAACAATGCATTTTGCAGCTCAGTTAAAACAGCTGCTTGTTTGGACACAGTCAAATTTTTCACTTAGTGGTTCAGCTACACATTTTCCATGTCCTAATGCTGATTTCCTCCCCCTGCACACACACAAGCACCCTTGAATTCCAAATTTCTCAAAGTATAGATTTCATCCCATTTGTCAAATTTCGCATTATCTTTAGGACCTTCAGAGTCTCTTGAACATGGAAGAGCTAAACTTTGGCCAATGATAATATTTTTCAGATGACAGAGTGAAAATATTGCTGCTGTGGGTTAGGCTAAAAATCTGGAATGTGAAGTCAGAAAAGTAAATTAATTCCAAGGTTTCAGATCAAGCAAACCAGAACCACAGAGAAGAGCAAATTTCCAATTCTGCCTATAATGGAACTATTGTTTTCTGGGGAAAGGCATAAGGACGTGGCTATGAATTAGGGAACTCTGCCTAAGTGGCATCTGAGAGATCACAGCCATAATCTTCATAACCAGAAATATTTATTCAGAGGAAAACTACAAGAGTTTAGTTATTAAAGATGAGAATTGAGGACTTTGAATGAAAATATTCCAGTGATCTTTTCAAAAGTTTTAAGAGCTCAAGACAGCACTATTTTTGTTTCTGATTATGCCACAGCTCCCTTGTTCTGCCTTTTAAAAGCAATTTTTGAATTAAGGCTACAGCACTGACTAGAGAACAAACAGAATATAATTGTTTAAAAGTAGTGCTCCCATAGGGCACCCCTAACATTCTTTAAATTAACCCGTAACATTCTTTTAATTAACTCTGTGATTGTCTTAATTAACAGAAATGCATCTTCTGTTTTAAAACAGACACATTTTCTGTTGCTTGCACCCTATGTGGATGTGGTTTGGAACCAGAAACAAGGCCCAAGTGAGGATTCCAACAGATCAAGAATCCTCTTGCACTGAATTTTCTAGGTGTCTTATCTAAAAATGAATTTTCTAGGTATCTTTTCCACGTTCTAATAAACCTGGACAAGATATCTAGAAAATTAATTTTTGACTGCTGCTTTTACAACAGTGATGTGGTTGTGTTCCTATTTTCATACAAGTAAGATATGGTGAGATAGATATGGGACAACACTTTTTCATAAAAACCACAGAAACTGCTCTAGGACCATTAAGTAAGACTATCACAGTTTCCTGTGCACTTGGTGTGCCCCAGCAGACTTTCTGCTCTCGCTAGAGCAGTGTGGAATGACTTCTGAGAAGCCACTTCAGCTGTGCTTGCAGCCTGTGAAGTGGGGCACTGCCTTAAGAGACCAAAATTTCGGATTGAAGAACCTCAGACTGCAAAAAATAATTGACTTAAGTTAATTATTTAACTTTCCAGAGCAAGGGGCTCCCCTCGTTTTTCTTCTCCTGAGTTGGCACTGGGGGCAGGTATATCTCATTGTAGCCCCAAAAGCCATTCCAAAATCCTGAAGGAATAGCAAAATCTCAGTCTTGCTAATTCGTATACTGTCCTTGAAGGTTGACTCTCACTCCAATTTTTTTATGCATTATATTTGAATACCTAAATCTCTAATAGAAAAATATTTTGGACAAAGATGGGCAAAGATAACCACTAAGGTCTGAAAGGGATTAAAGTTCTATAGACTTTAAAGACTTAAAAAAAACCCAAAAAAACCCCAAAAAAACCACAAACAAACTAAAAGACTTTAAAAGACCAGAAGACACCAAATGTCTGAAGTGTGGGAATGTACATAATTTACATAATTTAATTTAAACAAATCTTAGCTGTTCAATTTTTTTTTCTGCACCTATGAATCTGTAGGTAAGTTTCTGATGTCCTTTTTGAAAACTTCAATGGTGGTGCAAAATAAAACCATATTTGGCTTTGAACAGCAGACAATTTCCTTTTCACAAAACTCTTTTGATGAATCATTTTTTCTACCAGCTATAAAACTGGTAGAAATCATGATTTATTAGAGCTCCTCTGAAATCAGTACTTGCAAAAAGTCTTCCAGTCTTCACACTGACCTCTATGAAGTGTCAAGTACGGGTCGCAAACATGAAAGACAAAATCAAGTTTAAAGAATTGTCTGAAAGCTGGAAGAAGGAATTTTCAATGCTAAAAGTATTTTGATTACAGTTTCATTCATATGGTCTTATATGTGCATTATTAATGCATTTTTAAACAAGGAAAAAAATCAAATTATCCAGTAAGAATATATGAGTGGCTATCATGCAATTGTGTAAAACTGTAATTAATTCATGTCCAAGCAAACCTGTCAAAATGAAATACTGTGCCTGGCCTAGTACAGAGATTTCACTCACACTTTATGGATTTCCTTAAGCCCTTTTCTCCGTGATTTGTGATTCATCCACACAAAATTCTTCTGAATAGCCACCACAATGAGACCAATATTTGTTAATAATCAATTGACAGTGAAAAGGGAAAAGTAAGGATTCAGTCTGTGCTTAAACAAGTTCACTGTACCCACACAGTTTCTTCTCCTGCTTCACAGTGAATTTTCACAAGAAGCCTGTTTCTCTTCCACGTGAATTAACAGCTACATCAGTCCTGTGTGTTACTATAGTCACACAACGATAAAACAACTACCTTGAATATTTTCAGAAAAATTATTTTTACATTTTTAGATATCCCCTGCCGAGGTATAATTTTCCTATAACTTAGGGCTTAATTTCTTCAAGTATAACACAGAATTTGCCAGCAAAATTAAGACATCATACTTAGACTCATAGCCCTGTTCCCTATTATATTATAAACCATATAAGACAAGTAACTTGAACATTATCCTGCAAGCTTGAACCACTTTTTCCTATAAAGGAAAATATAGCACAATAACAGTAGTACATGGACAAGTTACTAGCCTCTTTTAATTAGATGCTAATTAGTGACTCTCTGGCTTTAATCATATCAGTCTGGTAATACTATTTATGCCACACAGAATAATGATCTACTTTATGAGAAATCAACGTGATACATGTTGACATAGGAACAAATCCAGCCATAATTCACCCTGTGTAAATATTCCCACCCAATTCTGAGCAATTTAGAGAAGATGCACTAGCTTAGCTGATGAACTTGACAAGAGAGAGGAGGAAAGGACAGGGCAGAAGGACTCGGAGAATGGACATAAAGAAAAGTACACAATTTTTTCCCAACATACCAGCACTCTCACACTTTATGTAATAGATACCCATCAATATATTTTACATTCAAAGGATGGTAATAACATTATAGTTCATCCATGCTAACAGAGTTAAAAGAAAGCAATTCATATGTTTAATTTTCATTAAAGGTGCTCAGGTACTAAAACAGTTATCTATATATTAGATAATTCACTAGAGATAAAGATGATTTTGAAGTTATCATTCTGTTGGAAAGACAATATTTTAAAATTGTGACAGAGTATTTCAGCTGTACTGAGAGCCTAACAAACCCAGCATATCTGGAGAAATTAGATGGATATAAAGTAATTTTCACTCTGAAATACCCTATGCGTGTCCTAGTTGAAGATCTGGACTTCTGCTTTCTAAAAATGCCAAAACAACCATTGGTTGTTCCTTCAGATACAGCTCCAAGAAAAAAACCAAATCAGGTATTAAATAAAAACTACCATCTAAACCTGCAACTGCAAACCCTTCAGAGCTCTCCTTTAGGTTTCTTTTATTTTATCAAGATATCTGGAATACTCTGCCAATTAAATCTCTTTTTTTCAGGCTTAGTAGACAAAATGCAAGAAACCAAAACCAACAAAAATACCACCCACACAAACCAAAAAACAAGCAAGCAAACTATCTTGTGTTTTTCATAGGGTTCAACAACAGGAAATATTCCTGCCACAGCCACATCCAAGTGAGCTCTGAAGAATTAAAGTTTCTCCTCCTAAAAACGTTGGCGCTTTTATATAATTACAGTGCAGAACACACAGTGTTTCACGTCTGCTGTTGTCAGGTTAGTTCTTATTGGATTATACTGTAGAACTTAATGTGCCTTAATACACAAAGTGCACTGAGGGATACATTTTAAAACTGTGTGTTATTTTAGTTGACAGCATACAGCAGGCTTCACAGAGAAAGAGAGAAAAAAACACTTTCCTTTTCTAGTTATGATCCTGGACAAACTGCAAACTTTGGAAGTGCCACTGCCATAAATTTTTGGTGGTTGGATGCATTCTTTTTTTTTTTTTTTATTATTAATTTGTCAATGCAAAGGAGCCTAGACTTATCTCCATTACCAGGAAAATTTAGTACACAGGACCAATTGCCATGCAAGGGAATGGACAGTCAACCTCTCACATATGATTTGCTTCATAGCCAAAAACCTGTTAAGTGTTTTGTGGTTTTTCAACATTAAAAATAATCGTGAACAGCTATATAAAATATACTCCACATACTGAAATATTTTAAAAACAATATTGTAGGAAAAGAGTGAGATGCGTGAGTCACTGTTTTTAATTTCCCTTTCAGCTGAAACAGAGAACATAACTGGACCATAGGAACACATATTTTTAGACAGACAACTGACTTATGTAGATACACTATATACATTCCCAACAATTTTACCATGGTTAAAAGGTATTTATATTCTGATGTGGCTAAAATTGAACATGTCAACACTAATGCATTTTTCTAGGAGAACCACTACTTTCACCATAATTTCCATGGAAAAATTGTGTGCACATGCAGTAATAGATACATTTATAACATCAAAAGGATTCAATTTTCTTTTCAATCATACTACAGTATGAATAGCTTTTCCTATTGAATTTAACAATAAGGCACATTACCACAGTCTAAAGGATGGGGTACTTCTGCTTGCTCATATGAAAGTATGTCAAACAATATATATCTCACAATAGTTCTAGGTTAACTGCTCCTTTGTATAGGTTTGTTTCTAATACATTTGTGTCAGCAGATTTTTTTATATTATTTAAATTTGTAAGAAGAGCAGCATTTCAAACTCTGTTTAACTCTCCACAATATTAAGAGTATTTAAATATTATTTAAATCTGTGGAGCAAATTCATTGTACAAAAAAATATTACTTTTAAGAAATCAACTGGAAATACATGCTTAGATGTATAGGTTTGGATTTGTAACACTTATAGTCATTGTACCCACTCATGGGCATCACTGTTTCTGTCCCACTTAGGAGAGAAAGGGAAGGTTTTATCTGAGAACCATTGTCTCAATCCTGCATGCCTTGAGTAGGGCAAGAAAGAGAATAAACCCCAATCTGAGCCCTAGTGCAGTTTTGTTTGAACTCCACATTTATTTTGCTGTCATGAAAGAGGATTCTTTCAGAGTCTTCAGGTCAATGAAAACAGCCAGGCTTGAGGGAATCCAACTCTGACAGTCTGCACAGCCACAAGGTATTGTATTGCACAGTTCATGCTTTAAGAAGAAAAGACAAATTCATGAAAGGCTGCAAGTTTCTCTATTAATCAAGGATAATAACTGACACTTTTAAAAGATTCATATTTAAGCTTATTTATTTTACAGCCCATATGAGAGTGAACACGTAACAGGACTGTAAATAACTTTGGAGAAACTTCTCATACAGGTGTTGGCCATTCCCAAAAGGTGACTGGCATTTTCAAACTTGGGAGCTATGGAAGACATCCTACCAAAACAGTAAGTAGAGACCCACAGAGTGTCCAGGTGTGATGAGACATCACACCTCTCTCCGTTTTCTGCTACTAATTTATTCAGTTATGAGTAAAAAACTAACCTGTGAAATACAATGTTAGTTTCCCTCCTTTCTATAGCTGCTTTATTCTTTGTTAGGCTTGAGCACTACTCTTATGGGATTAAAATGAGCAAACTGCTAAAAGCCCATGGCATTGAAAATCCCAAGTTCCATTCAGTCATTTAGACAAATATTCATCTTTGTGAACCATGGGATTTTGTGGATTTTTTTTCCTATGTGTTTAAAATAATTTTTCAGAAATCCTGCTTCAGTAGCTTTTTCAGATTCCCATTATTCTTAAATTGCAACATCTGATAAGAGTTGCTTGGCCAAAACCAACCAAGTTCCCTTATGGTTAACTGAGTATTTAAGATTCTCACCAAATTGTTCACCCTGTACCACAGGTTTCAATTCTAGCTCTAACTGCATTCTCCCAGTTTCACACTTGAGTAAGTGTGGAGTGAGACAATGGTGAACTGGGCCTTTGAATCTGGAGGCCCACAGGACCTTAGAAATCTCTTTCAGCTGCTGCTTTTTGTCACAGAAAAAAAAATTTGAGTAAAAACTTAAACACCATTTCTCTTTGTTCTTGCTGACCATTAGTTAGCACCATCCTACTCTGCTGTCCTTGCAGCCTCCATGTGTCCTGGTTTGGGGCAACAGCTGTGCTGCTTATTTTTAACAGAACTTTAACTATTGGCTCTTTTTAGTGCAGTTTTACAAAAATGCCTTTTTTTTTAAATATAGATTGTCTGCTATGATGTTTACCTGACCAAGAATCTGTGAACATCTGTAAAGATGCCTACACTTTTAGAAGAATTAAATACCATTTAATCCACATTTTGAAGGTGGTTCATCCCCTTTAATCATTGTGTTTCTACATACTACAAACGCAGAAATGTAATAACAATAATACTAATTATATAATTTTACTCTTCCAAATGGCAGGAGAAACTTGCTATTAAAAGTTGCACTCTCTTTATATATACAGACATATATATATATATATGCACACACACATACATATATACATATATACATATATATACACACATATATACATATATATACACACACACATATATATATATATACACGCATATATAAAACAAGCAGCAAATACTTTTTACATTATCCTCCTTCCTTTATTACTCTCTGCATATACTTCAGGATGTCATTACACCAAGCTTTGCATTTCCTACCACTCACCATTAGAAGGAAGCACTGCAGCAATACAGTGTGGACACATCTGGGACTGGTCTCAGTGGTCCATTGACTTTCAGCCCCTCACTGCAGTGGGTGAAAGCTGGGGACTGAACTCTGTGGAGCTCAGCTGAATTACCCACCTGAAGTTCCTAATTTTAATGCCTATTCAGCTGTTTTCTGATTCACATCAGCATTTGTTATTCAAATGGTAACTTGGATCCTGATTACATAAAAAGCAGCTGAACCTTTGCAGCAGAAATGTTTTGTGCTTTCAGTTCTGACAGTTAATTAAATTATTTAAGAAAACAAACAAAACCAAAGCAACAAACACACACATACCCCAAAACCCCAAAAGAATAAAAGTACAGTAAATTCCTTTCTGTAAACAAAGGTAAGTAGCAAATATTTATTAAACTTTCAACCCTAATGCAAACATTCATGGAACAGAACATATACATAATGCTATTTTTTGTGTTCTTGGAAGATTGGTTCTCCAAAGGTTTCTGTGGGGAAGGATCTGCTTTTGAGATCACAGCACACAGATGGGAGAACTCTCATCACGGTTGAGAGATCATCTGTCATTTCCCTGAGATTTTAGTATGTGGGGACATCAGATTCATAAACCAAGAAAGGCATCCAACAATCTACAGCTGGAAGTGCAAAAATTCCTAGACATGACAGGAGGCACATTTCCTAAGGGCAGGGAGAGTAAAAGTGCAAAAACAGCATAGACAAGGGACCAAAAAAGGCACATGCCTCATGCAGTTTCTACAGCTCAGCAATCCTCCTTCCTTCCACCCAGTTGCAATGAGCACCTAATACAGCAAAGAAACTATTCTCAGTGCTGAATGCATCAGAATTCTAGAGAAACAACTGAAGAAAAAGCTAAAGGCCACAACCTCTAATGAGAATTTTAGCCTCTTGGGTACCACAGGTTCTTTAGCTTCATCAGCCAAGCCTGAATTTGTGAAGCATATAACTTGTGTTGGAATTATTCGTACGTTCTGTGCTCCTCATTGCCAGACTAAACTAACATGATTTTAGCCTTTTTAAATTTCTTTTAGATTTTTTGCAAGGAGGGCAGGGGAGGAAGAAAGAAAGAAGCTAAAACCTGTGCACTGCTTTGCATATTTTTATGGTTTTGTTTTGTTTAGTTTCCTACACTGGTTCCTCAGAAGGTGTCTTTTTTTCTCCTATAGTCATTTATTTCTAGAAACTTCTCCTGCTGTTTGGTATCCAGCCATAATCTGGCCCTTTACAATGAACAATATTTTAAAAATGGCATTTAGCAAATTGTCATAGAAGCAGATTATTTTCATGTTTCTGTGACTGCTGATTCAGATTAGAATCAGACAACATTCAATACACATTCAAGCATAAGCCATGGTTGTACAATATGCACAGCACACAAGCAGGAGTTCTATGAAAAACATGTTCAAATCTTGTTAATCTGTAAGGAAATTATATTTATCACTCAAGAGTTGTATCAACTTTTCCTTAAGCAATAAAATATTCCCTAAAAACAATATTTAGATCAGATCAAATTGTATTTTCATTCAATTTTAATAGCAGTAGAAAATCCAAACATTACTCCCCATCACACAAACTCAACAAACCAAATTCCTACAACTTTAAGTCATGGCAGGGACGTCTGTTTACCATTCAGGAAAGATAAAAATGGGGATTATTAAAGTAGTAAAATGAGGTGTGTTGTCAAGGTGGTATTGTTGTCTAGTCACTTGTGAATAACCACACATCACTGAAAATTTGTACATTACAACAGGTACTAGGAAAGAATTAATTGAAAGATATAATGTCAGAGGTGTACACAGCAAAAGATAAAGTCTGGAAAAGAAAAAATGGGATTCTGGAGTTCACATTTCAAATACCTGTTTGGTTTTTGGATAGATTCTAGAGGAGTCTATTTTCAATAATAAAAGAGATAATATTACTCCAGTTTTGAACTTTTACTTATACTTATCTGATTTGTGACAAAGCCCTAAACAATCTCATGTTTAACTGAGAGTACATGGTGTTATTTTCACACAGACTGAGCACCACAGCTACCTTCAAATTTCCCCTGGGACCTCAGTTTCCCAAATGTGCTACATTGCATTGAAACAAGTACTGAACTAAGGTAAACAAAATGTTTCACAGGAACTGGATCTGGTACATGAACTTTAGACTTGGAGTTCAGGATCCTGACAGCTATACTGATTGCAATGCACATTCTTCCTTCTAAAGTCTTTTGAGACTCTAAACACAAGAAAAAAAAGTGCTGTTTGTCACACACACATATATATAGAAATATATATATAGAAACTTTTAATAGCAAGTTTCTCCTGCCCTTTGGAAGAGTAAAATTATATCATTAGCATTATTGTTGCTACATTCCTACATTTGTGATATGTAGAAATACAATTATTAAAGGGGATGAACCACCTTCAAAATGTGGAATCAATGATATTCAATTCTTGTAAAGGTGTAGGCACCTTTACAGATATTCACAAATTCTTGGTCAGGTAAACACCATAGCAGACAATTTATATTTTTTTTAAAAAGACATTTTTCTAAAACTAAAAAGAGCCAATAGTTAAAATTTTGTTAAAACTAAGCAACACAGAAACATTTTTCTGAGCCTGCTTTCCTTTTCTTTGCAAATAATGATTATCCACATTATGGACTGAAAGACACCTTTTATCATCTTTAAAACAAAATTTTTTTTTTTTTAAATTTTTATATTGCAGACAACAATTCAGTTTGAAAGGAAAGGAGTTTGCATTTCAGTCAGCAGGTTCAGAGAGGTGCTACATGTTATGACTCCTTCTCTCATTTGTTGCTAGAACAACCACAGTAATTATGTCATCTTCTAAAACTATCCCCACTTTTATCCACCCTGAGCCTGGTAAGGAAGCATCAATAGCTAAATAACCTTTGCCAGCATGATCCTCCTTCCATTATTTGAGGAAAAGAGACCAATAGGGTGTTGTGATCATCCATGAAGCAGAGAATCTTCATGAATGCTGAATTCAGTAGCAAAACAAATAATATTTACATACAAGTCCCTGAATAGAGGGTTGCAGCTTGAGGTTTATGGTATCTTGAGAGAGAACCCTGGAAAATACTCTCTATGTGAGCTTTTAAAGAACTCAAAATATCATTGCCAAGGATGGAACTCTTTTGTTTTATCACTTCATTGTACAAAAGTACTCATAAAAACAATGCTCACTAAATCCCAAATCTGAACTCCACTCCATTTCATGTACAAGGGCCATTAAATAGCAAAAGAGGGAAAAGAGAGCAATGGGGAGGAGAATGGAATGCACACAGTCTATGCCCTATCTACAAACAATTGCATTTGCTTCACATGGAATAGTTGGTACAGCAATATTCAGGAAGGGAAATTAAAAGATACCACTAGATGAGTGCCTATTGTGCAAATCTTTAGCTCCTCTATCTGTGACAAAATGATGACATTTTTAAGGAGAATCTGCATATCTGTTTCCTGACAAAGGGATAAGAGTCTAGAGCATATATATAGGGAGAGAAAGAAAAGATAAGGAGGCAAGAAAAGAACTGCTCAGTCCAGCTCCCATGGAAGTGCTCATTGAAGAGCCATTTAGAAAAGACTATGGTTCAAAAAATTTGGATCCTCTAAGAAAATAGATTTAGCCTAGGGAGAATTTTTAGCAGTCGAAATGCAATAGTTTTTCTTCAGTTGAAATAAAGGCTTCTTTTCTCAGAGATTTAAGAAGGAAACTTATTTATCCACAACTCAACCATTTGTTCTTTCTCCCAAACCAGCACTCCACTATAAGGATTGATGCAAGTAAAAGAGGGATGGGGAAGGGGGAGAGGGCCAGTAGTGAAAATACATCTTTAAACTCGGATCATGCCCCACTGACAATTGGAGCAGGGACACATTCTAGTATGTGAAGTGCTTTCTTGTTTGACTTATGTGCATGCAGAGTTATAACAAGAAATAGAATAAAATGTAAAATCCTTTAAACATGTGAAGCACAATTTCCTTTTCCACAGGAGAGTCGTCTTTTGGAAAATGAGAAGGAATTAATAAGAAAAATTACAGTTGAATGAAGCGAGAGGGTTGAGAGACTTTTTTAATTCATTCTGAAAGTCCCACTGCAGAAAAATCAGAAAGCTCTTTATTTTTAATTTGGAGGTTCTCAGAGCCTAATCCTCGCTCAGGCCGGCTGCTCGCTGCTGACTCGGCGAGTTTCCCCTTCCTGCTGCTGGTGGAGGGTGATCAATGAATTGACAAATGCCACTGACTGCTGAGTCAGCCCTGCCAAGGCTTGCCTCAGGGAAATTCGCACTCTGAACAGGCAAAGCCAGA
Organism: Zonotrichia albicollis; assembly: GCF_047830755.1. Lineage (NCBI taxonomy): Eukaryota > Metazoa > Chordata > Aves > Passeriformes > Passerellidae > Zonotrichia > Zonotrichia albicollis. The sequence goes on from NC_133824.1 coordinate 43,402,646, forward strand.
AAAACAGAAATAAAACCCACCAGGACAGAGTTCTCCGAGCAGGAGGAGGCAAAGAACAGAACATGAAGGCAAGGAAGGACACAAAGGGGGCAAAAGCGTGGGTGGGAGAAGGCAAGGCGTTTTATTGTCTATAATTTATGGACTGTTAAAACTATTGAAGCACATGATGGCTGGGTGCAGCACTGAGAGAGGGATTAAGAGGATGAAGGGACAGATCACAGTTTAAAGGGAAAACTGCTTGCTTGTGAAGTCCTCTGCACAAAGGACTGGCTCTGTAAGACAAAGGATGTAACAGATGCTCCTCCTGCCAACAGCATTTACAGGTTCATGAGCTGCTGGGAGCAAACCAGAGTTCAGGCTTCCAAGAGCTTGACATTTCACTCAGGCCCAAGATTCTCTAATAATTGAGTGAAATGAGTCCAGTTTCATCCTGTAACTCTGTCCTGATGGACTGAAGGAATTTGTCATTTAGGAATGAGATGTTTTTGTGCCAAGATTGCTAGACAACATGGCAGCAAAAAAGAATGATCATTGGGAATAATCCTGGTGTCAATGCTGTTACAATTTGTAGCATACATCAATAAAATCAACAAATCTTGCCTTTTAGCCCTTCTGTATCAAGGAACTTTCTCCTCTTACATTTCATTTTGTCATATAATACTCTGTTTCTCTTCTCCCACATTTTAAATAATGTATCATGCCGCATATTTGGCAAAAATAAAAGTGCCTTTCTAGTGTTTGTCATGTACTTTTCACTTCACTTCTTTCCATATCTTCCTTGCAGTGGGCTTCTATGAGAAGCACCTCTCCAAATTTTCATAACCAGTACCTTTTCTTCTTGTTTTTACAGCAATTTGTTCTGGTGTTTCAGAGTTCTCTTTCATTCTTATTAGGAATTCATAAGTCTGAAATCTCATCTAAAAGTTATCCATTCCATCTATTACATAAGGAATTTTTCAGACATCCTATCAAGTCCAAAAGAACTCCACTACTTTTTAAAAATCTTCACAAAGTAATAAAAGCTCCTCTCTCTCCTTAAAGCTGAGTATTTTGTTCTCAGAAAGGTAACTGAACTTACAGTGAAGATCACAGATCTAGGTTCTGAGTCAACTGAAATTTTACTTTTAAGAGTGATCTCACCTTTACCTGAGAAAGTACAGAGCAGCAGCCAGTTGAATTGGAAAGATATATGCTGCAATTTTAAATAAATTTTACTCCAAACCTTAGAAACATAAAATGTCCTGAATTGGAAGGGACCCAAAGATCATCAGAGTACAACTCCTGGCCCTGCACTGGACACCCCAAAAATCACACCTTGAGAATTAAAAAAAAAAAAAATCCTTATAGCCTGGGTTGGCTCTGCCTTCAATTTATTATTTTTCAACAGTTGGCCTGTATAATACAAATAAGCTTTGAAAAGAAAATTACTGTCACTGTCTTTCCAAAATTTTTTTTTCCAGGTCAAATACAGTTTTAAAAATTAAATTTTAGATACTGCTGGAAGATCCTGCTTATATTTTAGAGTTTAAAATCTTTTAAACTCAGGTTTAAAAAAAGAAACAGATATTTGAAACAAAATAGAAGCTTGAATATTTCTTTTATAAGATATCTTAACCATGCACCCACCTATAAAATTTGATCTGTTTCTGCCACTGTTCTAGCCAGGAAAAAGTGGAAAACAATGTGACAGTGACAGCCATAACAATCTGTTCTTTGGAAGTACTTGGATTACAGTAAAGGAACACAGAAATTTGTCAGATTGTTACATCAAGGGAGGTCACAAGTGAAGGTCTGTGCTGTGGTGATATATTTGAATGGTAACATTATCAAAAGACATTCATTAAAATGGCAATCAATAAAAGATAAAATAAAATAACATGATTTTTGTATTGGGCTATTCTATCACCTATGTATGATAGCTGAACTTTCTGTTCTGCCTCTGCATTTTTCTCTCAATGCTAGTAGTGAAGCTGGGAAAATTTTAATTTTAAAGTGGCATATTTATCAACAATTTATTAAAAGAAAAGTAATAAGAAAAACAAGTGTTTGAGGTCCAGATATTTGTAACTTGATTTTTACAGAGACAAAAAAGCAATGTCAAGAATCTTCCAAGCAAAGAATATGTAGACTCTTCCCCTTACCATCTATGCTTTTTTTTTTCTTTAAACCTGTGATGCATGCTAAAATTATAAAATTCAATTAATTTTATCACAAAAAATCACAAAATTCAATGAATAAAATCATCTGCCTCAGAAAAATCTCAGGCTTCAAAGTAAGGATTAAAACCAAAAACCCACGAAACCCAAGATTTTTCATCACACTCTTAAACCCCATATGTTCAGAGCCCATGGTTAATAGCAAGGTGACCAAGGAGCTGATTTCCTCAAGTGACTGCTCCTCAAATTCTACTCCACTATGAGGAAGAGAGTTATGCCTCACCCTCATTTTTTCGTCCTTCATTTCAGGAGAAAACAAAATATTCAGAGCTGGAGTACACAGAGATTTTACACTAGAGCAAAAAAATGTAACCAGCATTTTCATAGCTCATTATGGCCTTTTATAAATGTTTTTTTTCCCTCCCATAGTATTGAAGAGATTATAATGGGCACAATTTGTGTGAGAAATGAAGAGTCTAGATGTTTTACAGAAAAATCTTCATCCCTTCTTTTCTTGTTTATGAAAAGAAAGTTTTGGTCCTTTTATCTTCTCACAAGAGCTGGGTTATTACAAGCCTTCTAAAATCCTTCCAATCAAGAAAAAATTGCAGAACTTATGCTGAAAATTGCATGAAGAAATGTGTGTATTAAGAGGTGTCCCCAGCAATGTCGAAACCATAGCACTTGATTTTATTAGTTTTCAATCTCAGGTAGGTAGGTTTCTAATTAATGAAGCATTTGTTCTGCATCACAAAACAAGTGAAGAATACCCTTCTAATGTCAATGACTTGCATCCAAGAGTTAATTACTATGTGACCTTCAGTCATGCTCTTGTTTTAGGACTAGAAGCACCCCTTTTTAGTGAGAATAAAGTTTAAAAGTGAGAGCATGTGTCTTTGAAATAATATCCATGGCATACTTTCTAACCATATAGTTTCCTGCATTTAGTGGTCTGATTTTAAAAAAAAAACTACATCACAAAGCTTTGTCAAAACTCTTACATACAAAGACATTCATAAGACACGGAGAACATATTTAAACTCCACATGAGTTAAAAGCATGGTTCTTCTGGTCAGTTTTTCTCTAACTACAACAGTTAAAGAGAGTAATATAAAACAAACTAATCACTCATCACACACAAGCTTTTGTTGTTACAGAGAAGCCTAAATACAGTGGTTAATGAAAATGGAATAAGTTTCTGATCTATGCTGTCAGATTTTCATTGCAAATTCTGACCTCTGGTGAACCAAAGTCAGTCTTAAAAGAAATTTTAAAAATTTAAAAAAATGTTGAAAAGAAGAGGGAAGAAGGAAAGAGAAAAAAGGAAAGGAAAAAGGAAAAAGGAAAAAGGAAAAAGGAAAAAGGAAAAAAAAAAGGAAAGAGGGGAGAAAGAAAAAAGGGGGAAAGAAAAAAAGGGGGAAAGAAAATTAAAAAAAGGAAAAAAAGGAGAAAAAAGGAAAAAAAGGAGAAAAAAGGGGGAAAAAGGAAAAAAGGGGAAAAAATGAAAAAAGGGGGAAAAAAGGGGAAAAAAAAGGAAGGGAAAAAGGGAAAAAAAGGAAAAAAAAGAATAAAGGAAAAAGTCCCTCATGCACAAGGTTTCCATGGAACTCTGTCAGAACTATAGGTATCCTTCTTAGGAATACAAAACAACACTCTGAATCTTCATTGCTTAAAAAAGCCAGTATTTTCCTAAAATAAATAGCAAGGAATATTCTCAGGAAAGACCTGTTTGTAAAAATATTTGAAGGCTTCTCAAGAACTAGGAACACAGACAGCAGCAAGCTGGATCAGGCTTGTGCTTCACCTAGGCTCCGCTTGAAATTTTATAAAATTCTCTCTAGTTCAAAACTAAGCAAACTAAACAAATCTTTCACTACCTCCCAGTGCAAGGCCCTTTGAAAAACATTTCCCAGAATTTGAAATACCACAGTTGGTATGATTTCTAAAACAGCTCATTCCTAATGGAACTTGAAACATAAACAACACTGTTTTCCAATCTGTCACAGCATTCTCTCCTGTGGCTGCTGCAGCATATTTCAGCTGATGATACCAGAGAACATCCAGGAAACAGGGAATCTCCTCTTTGAAGAACAGTGACACAAAATACAAAACATACAGAGGATTTAGGAGAGACTCATAGAGACTTAGTAAATCAGCCACAGGTAACAGCTCTCACTAACATTTGATGGAGTACTGAAGTAATATTATCCTAGTGCAGCTAATGTGGAAATAACTTCCAAAACAGTTTTGTTTCCTATTATTAGTCACAGTATTTGCCCTCTGATTTATTTTCGATCCCACTTAGTCCCTCCTGGCTTATTTCTCCATAAAATGGTTAGCACTATGCATAGAGCTTTCTTATAGCTTGAGTTGAATGTCTGTCAGTTGCAGAAAACCTCCTTTCTTATTAGAGCACAGCAAAATTGTTTAGAACCCCAGTCAACAAAACATATATATATATATGTGTGTGTATATATATATATATATATATATATATTTTCAAGAACTGATGTAAAAGTCAGGGAGTAGAAGCCACAGGGGAAAAAAATAGAACTTCAGCCAGACCAGAGAAGTTCACTGCATCCTTTGAACTTCTTTCATCTGGATCCAGGTCTTAATCTTGGTCATTACTGGCACTTATAGAAATTTGTAGTGAGTTTCAAACTGAGGCAGTGTCACACTATTAAGCTTTAATACAAAAACTAATAAGTAAAACCAGGATTTTACTTATTAGTAAGTAAAGATCATAGATCACAGAATGCCCTGGTTTAGCAGGGACCTTAAAGATCATCCAGTTCCAGCCCCATGCCATGGGCAGGGACGCCTTACACCAGACCAGGTTGCTCAGAGCCCCATCCAGCCTGGCCTTGTACACTTCCATGCCTGAGGCATCCACAACATCTCTGGGCAACCTCTTCCAGTGCCTTACCACCTTCACAATAAAGATTTTTTTTTTTCCTAATATCTAATCTAAACCTATTCTCTTTCAGTTTGATGCCATGACATCGGAAATGTCCTGTCACTACATGCTCTTGTAAATACTCTTTTTCCTTCATTTCTGTTGGCTCTCTTTCAGTTCTGGAATGCAAAATCCTGGAAAACTCCACAGAAGTCTGTGACCCTCCTGCCCCTGGGTCATCACAGGACACTGCCTGAAGCATTGCTGGAAATTCAGCCAGGGAGCTGCTCCCTAGGGAATCAATCCCATCCCACAGCAGCTCCTCAGGAGACTCCCAGAGAGGACACCAGGCTGCTGGACAAAACCTGTCCCTGTGGGAAAGTTTCTGAGCCTCTGCTCTGCACCTTTGTCATCGTACAGAGGGAAAGCCTGGATAATGGTGCTGTGTTCAAATGGCGCTCACAGCAATTTTTAAATCTAACATGCAAAAGTTACTGAGTCTTTTATTTAGAAATTCATCCAGTAAACAGTCTTTGGGTAAATGAAGATATAAAAATTAGTTTGGAGGAAAAAAAAAGGTGTTAATTTAATATGTGTAATCCACATTTTCTGTCTTGAAAATAAGGTCATTCTGTTGTTGCACCTACAAGTGCAAGCTGCTTTCCAGACAATCTGAGTGGGCATCATGCCCCTGAGTTTGCTTTCTCATTCAAAAACATTCCACAGTTACAGCTATTTTTCTGTTCATACTCTGACCTGCTCTGGGCTTGTGAACAGTTGTTTTTTGGGGGTTTTGAGAGTGCCAAAAGCAGGTGAAAGTCCCAAAGAACAAATAATTTAAAAAACAGGAGCAAGCACCATGCCACAGAGTCCACAAGCAGAACAGAATGAGTGGCACGAACAAAATGCAATTCAAGTGTCCACTCTTCCTTATTCAAAATCACAGCTTTGACTCCCTTTGTCACTCTTGTTTGGTTCACTGTCATCATCCCTGCAAGAGTTTGGCAACCAGAATGTGACAGAAAGTGACAGTAATGCAGTCATCCCTTGCTTTTCTTGCAGAGGCAGCTGTCAGAAGCTATACCAGATTAAGCCAAAGTACCAGTCTTCATGAAGCTTTTCCAACATTAAAATTTAAGAATATACCTTTGGAGAGTTTAAAGTAAGTTAGGATTGTCATTTCACGATAGATACAGAGATAGATGGATAAAGGAATGGAGGAGTACAACAGACAACAAGTGTTACAACAATTTTGTTACAAGCCATTTTGAAAATTCAACTTATGCATTCTTGTTGTAAAAATTCCAGAAACAACAGGGGTATTGCACAAAACAGCATTTCAGGTACCATTTACTGACTACATTAATAATATTAAGGAACTCCCTCACCTTAGATAATATATTAAAAACTCCACTATTCTCTTGTAAATATTGTTACACTATTCCTTTTTCTCTGACACATTTTTGGGGATTTGTTTTTTTAGTGCTGTCCTATCCAGGCCAGTTTCTCTTTTATATATAGCCTGAATCTATAAACACACCCACTTGTAGAAACACAGACTTTTTCAAAAGCTAGCTAGTCATAGGACAAGTCCACCCAAAAGCAGCAACTAAAATCAACAGCATAAGGAAAAATGCCACTGAGGTAAAATAAAATGCAATAAAAAATAAATGCTTTCAGGTGTGAAAAATGCTTTTTGTTTTTTTTTTTTTTCACAGAATCTAAGTATTGCAGAAAATGCTAACTGAATTGAATTCTAAATAATAATAATGATAATAATAATAAAGCATTGTAATCTAAAACAAGCAAACCCTGTCTGCAGCTCTACTAACACCGCAGCAGAATCCCCATACTTCACCAAATACAAAAATATGTCTCAGAAAAATCTTGTTACCTACTACCACACACTTAATTGGAATAGAATAGGTGCCACAGAATTATGAATATAGGGGTGAGTAATGTCTGTGCCTGGGTTACTCCCCTACCCCTGTCCTACCAGTTGCTGTAGGTGTCTTCTCCTGGAGATAATTTATTCCTAAGAGGCTGAATTTTTCTGATATTTCTGCCCTAAACTCCTGTATGTTTCCACAAATAGAGATAGATTTCTTTTCAAAACAGCTTTTATCATATTAGGGCTTAAAGACCAATAGTAAGGAAGTGAGAAGAGTGAAATGTGTAAAGAGGAGGGAAGAGGCAGAGTCAAAACCACCCTTATCTAAAAATATTGCATAGACTAGAGAGATAAACCATTTTCCACAGTCCTTACACATGAAACAAGTGTCACTAAGTATAAATTGCAGCAAAAAGGATTTAGATTAGCCACTGGCAAAAAGCTTTCTGGCAATAGGACAAACAGAGACTGCAGTAGTTGGAAACTTAAAATGTGGGGCAGCCTAGCAAATACACAGCCCAAGTGGGGTGGGGCATGCCAGCTAAGCTAAAGGGCTCCTGTAGCCCTTTCAGCTTGGTTGTCTCTGAATTTTTTACCTTCCTATAGCATTGCCTCAACTACAGCAATTTTAGGAGCAATTCATTCTGGATGAAAATACTGTACCCCTGTATAAAAGTTTTTTGAGAGAGGAAAGTAAGACATTTTCATACTGAAGAAATACTCTGGTGAGAAAGAATTAGGCATCAATTTAAATAAAATTTTTGGTGAGATTAATTTGGAAAGAGTTGGAACCACATTTGAACTACTCAGAAATAATTTCTCATACATACCAATATTCCCTATGAATGGCTCAGCTGACACTTGTAGAAACAGCTATTAGACCAATATAAATAGCCCCAATTTATGCATTTTACACAATGCTCTGCATTCCAGCTTCTAGAAATTTCCTACATTTTCTGGATGGCTATCTTTGTTTCTACAGACTTTCACTCTGCCTAGTCCTTGAAACCTATTATAGCAGTATATTTAACAGACACAGCACAGAAGCAAAATGCACTTTTAAAAGGAGAATATACTTCAAGCTATATATCTATACATAGAGTTACCTGAGATGTTTGTCTTTTAAAGAAATATATTGTGATGGTGGATAACCTACTTCTAAAAGCTCCAACAGAATTTCCTTTTTTCTAATTTTTTCTGTTCTATTAAAAGCACAGTTTTGTGCTGTGGTGTACTCTACAGTATCCATGCATATCAAGAAATGGTGACAAGATATAGAGGGACAGCAAGACTATTAAATATCCATCATGCCACTCTGGATCAGGCTTAATGCAATCAGAAACACATGACTACATCAACTTATCTCCTTTGATCAAATGTGATTAAGTAAGCCATTAATTTTCAAGACAAATAAAAAATGCAAGATCATTTTATTATAAATGTAAATGCCTGTCTTCTTAAGTGATTTTTCTAAAGGAAGCCCTTCTAATACAGAACTTTGTATACTTCAGAGAACAGTTGTTTTAACATTGGTTTTAATTTTAATGAAACATTATGTATTTGTATGCATGTCTTCTTTCCTTTTTTCTCACACTGCTCATGTTGTCAAGCAAAATTTGTGCATCAGCTTGATCAAGATAATTTCATTATACCATTGTTACCATTATGACTTGGGCAATTAGTAGTTTATAAGAATAAATTTATAGCAATCAGTGATTGAGGCACATTTGCAGTAGTCAGGGTGTAATAAAGCCCAATCAATTTCTTTCATTTAATATGTAGGCTGTGACCCCAGTTTTGATGAGAACTCTTAGCTATTTCATCTTTAAATAAAAAAGAATGTCTGCAAGCAATTATAGTGGTGTGTTAATTGGATATTCCTTTTTATCTTTTATACTACAGAATGCATTGCTAACGAAATCCTTGTTTTCTCTCCCATTCCCTTTCTCTCTTCCTCTCTGTAATGAACTGATATTGACTTGGTGTATTTTGCTAAGACAATGGGCCAGATTTTGATTTTCAGTAGCACTGGTGTAAATCTGGAGTGACTTCTCTAAATTAGATGGAATTGCTGAGATATCTCTGCACACAACTGAAACCAAAGCCCACTCCCCTTTTCTCAGTTTTTATTGCCAGTGACAGAGGAGCTGATTCAGGGCTGAGTGCCTCTGCAGGCTCTCATCAGCCACTGCCTTGCACCTGAGCTGAAGTATCCACTGGCACGCACGATTCAAAGGGATGATTCCAGGCTTGGAGCATTGGGAAGGCTTGGTCTTTGCCTAGGGTACTTTACTGCATTAATTCCGTGCTGATTTAAGGTATGTGATGATAGATGAAAGTAACACACACTGCAGGAAGAAATGAGACTCCAACCCAGATTTAATCAGCATTACACAGCCCGAGCTGAGCATGTTTCATGTTCCATGAAATCACCCATTGACCTGTGCAGGTCCATCATTTGGGTAACAAGTTCCTGCACAGGACAAACAGAGCTCAGATAAAAGGTGTTTTGGGTGCAGGATGCACACATTGGAACAGTTCACCAAGAATTTGCTTCATATTTATTTCCTCTGCAGTGGGTATTTTATACCATGCAAAATACCAACATTTCTTTGTGTTTATGTTAGTGTTTTGAAGATTTTCCATCACACAACAAGGAAATTTTTTTTTTTTTTTAATTTCTTCCGGGACAAAACTTCTAGTATTTCTATAATTAATTAACCCTTGCATTTTTTACTTCAGCAGGGGTATAACTTACGCGGAAACATTTGGTTTTTTACATATCAATAATTATGCAAGAAAGATATTTTACAAGAATTATTTTGCAAGAAAGATTTTTTTTTACAAAAAAAAAATTCACCATGCTTCAGTGGTGAATTTTCACGTCCTGTGACACTTCAGACAAAATCATTTGTGTAAAATTTATCATTTGTATGAGTAGACCATCAAAACAATTGTAGCCTCACCTAATCCTATTTAGGTGTCCTCTGATCTACGCAAATGCATCACTCCAGTTTTGTGATTCTGTGATTTATCAATGCTTGTGATTGTTTGCTACCTGCAAGCTTTATTTCTAACATAATTCTTTTCATTCAATATTTTCTGAGGCTGAGGCCATGGAATCCTGAAATCTTTACTCCTTAATCAGCAGAAATCCCACTGAAATTAAAAGGAATCTTACTTGAGTGTAAACTCAGTGAAGACTTAAGGGTTATACTCTGCTTTATACTTCAGAAAACTTAACCCCCCCAAACACATTTGAAGTTATTATGGGGAGAAAGGATATTGAAATACAGAAATAGAGAGAGCCTCAAAACCTTGAGGAGAATAATACTAGTAACATGTCTCAGACAAATAGAGAGCCAGCAAAAAAAAAAAGGCAGAAATGCCTGGTCAATATATATATACAATATATATGTACACATACATCTCATATCTCTAGATGCTGTGACAAATAATGCTCAGTATCTTTAAGTTGCTAGTTAATTTTGTTGTGTTTCTTAGTAATTCCCAGTCTTAGAAGCATGGAGAAGAAGGACAGAAGAAAAAGATCTCTTCCTAATGAATGCAATGGATACAGCTGAGGAAGAATTTCAGCTCTCAATTCTGACATGGATTTCATCCAAGTCTTTTATAAAATTACTTATTTTATAATAAAACTGACCCAAGCCTCAGTTTCTCTGCTGCAAAATAGCACTTCCTAAACAAACACTTAATGTCTTCCTTGTTCAGAGGTCACAAATAATTTTTGCAACTACAGCCTCAAATAAAAAAAAAGTGTATTCATATAATTTGGAATGGTTATAAATATAGAGAACTGTAAATACATCATCTTTTTCATGAACAAAATGGTACGTTTTCAAATTGTAGTAGCTTCTATTTTTCCCATCACCATGACAGATTTTAGGACCAAAACTTGCACTGGCTTTAAGATGTGCTTTAATTTCTGCTCTTCTTTAATCCTCTGTTTAGTATTTAATTTTCATTACCTTTTGATATGTCTGTAACCCTTTAATTAATAAAACCATTATGTAAGCCTTGAGATCCAGACATAATAACAAAACAAAAAATTCAAAAATATTTGAATTGTTTTTCAGTAAGTCTTTTCAGGCAAATACCCTGGCAAGGCATCAGGTCCTCACCAAAGACATTTCATCATTCCCCTTCCTCAGCTGGACAGGGGAGGAAAAATATAGTGAAAAATATACATCACAATCTTATAGAAAGAGACAGGGAGAGATCAATCACCAGTCACTGTCATGGGCAAAGCAGGGTCCACTTGGGGAGATTAATTTAATCTATTACCATTTAAATGAACAATAAAACCTCCTCTTGCAAACACCTACTGTCCACCTCTCCATTCTCCCTGGGCTTGACTTTACTCCCAATTTCTCTGCCTCCCTCCCTCACAGCAGCTCATGGGGACGGGAATTGGGGCTGCAGTAAATTCATCACCTGTTTCCTCTCTCCCTCCTGTCAGGTCCCTGCTCCAGCACAGCTTCCCATGGGATCACAGCCTCCTTCAGGATCCACCTGCCCTGGCTTGGGCTCCTCCAGGGGCTGCGGGAGAAGGAATTCTGTCTCTGGCACCTCCTGGAGGAGCATCTCCTGCTCCTTCTCCTCCTTCACTGACCTGGGTTCCCACAGGGCTGCTCCTCTCACATACCCTCACTCCTCTCCTCTCTGGCTGCAATTGCTGCTGCAATTAACTGCTTCCCCTTCTTAGATGTGTCACCCAAAAATCCAGAGGAAAGCCCATGTGCACCAATGCCCTCACAGATATCCAAGGGAAAATATCCATCCTACAGGCATTCCAATCCCCCCTGACAAACAGCAGAGTCATGGAAAAATCAACAAGAAAACAACCAAAACTTCCCCAACTTCTGAACATGAAAGAGGCTTATAATTTAAAAATAAATAAAAATCAGGAGCACCAAACAGTTATTCTGGTGATTTTGATAAACTTTTTGATGAAAGATATTTTTCAACATGTGCGGCACTACTTACTAATTTTGTTTAACTGAAAAGCTTCTATTTTTTGTGTAGGTCTAGCCTAGTGGAGCGTGATCACAACTATGAAGTAACTAGTCAAATACCCAAAAGGCTTTACAGAATACAACAAATGTTTCAGAAGGTGTGCTGACTTTGCAGGTTTTTTGATATCACATCCTGTTACATGACAATACTGACAACTGAATAAAAAATATTAGTCTTTTTTTCCCTGTGGGTAAAACACTGCAATTTAATCATACCATTTCCTATCACATGTGAAATAATAATAAAAAAATCTTACACCAACAACTCTGCATCATATATAGAAAAAAAATATAGTGGTAGTAAAAAGCTAAAATATTTATTGGTTTTCTACTTAAGATGTTGTTAACTCAGTGGATTACTTCTACAGAAACCAACCAGGACAGTATGAAAATTCCATGGCTTGCATCAGCATATGGATTTGGAAAGGTGTTTAAAAATTGAGTTTAAATTATATCTTCTCTTGGTGTTATCCAGTTGCCAGAGTTCATTGATTTGAATGATACTTGTTAGCAAAATGGGGGCAAAACCAGTCTTCCTGTTGTCACAGTTGTTTTGTGCAGCTATTGATGTGATAAAACAATTTCATTTGTGGAATATTTTAAAGCAGCAGCTGCCTAATGGAAAAGAAATCCTTTAAGAAATTGCATGCATAAAAGCTCCTAGGTGTTTAAACCTCTGGTCAAATGAGACAATTTATAATGTTAACAAACTTAATTCCAGCACAAGTTGTATTACAATTGGACCTGTCACCATTCTACAAGTAACTGTCCCTTATGATTCATTATGACCCACCCTGCCTGACATGTGGACTGAGCGCAAACAGAGTGTGGAGAGTGAGCTGGGAGAGGGGAGATAACAGAGATAAATCTAAATTCATTCTGGAAGCAGTCACACTCAATGACATATTCACTGACTTCTTCAACAGCTCATTTGATAATGTTCTTTCTGCACTATTCATTTTTCTGAAAGATGAAAGCTGGCTGAAGATCTCATCTGCTCACTGATGCAGGGAGAAGATTTGAAATTAGCACAAAAATAAAAAAAGGGAGGGGTGGGGTGGTGTGGAAAGCAAGCACTTTCTGATTAACAGTTTCTTGGTCCTGACAGGGAAGGCTAAACACCCTGCCTTTTCAGGTCACCTTTAATTAGATATGCATTATAATTCTACAATATGTCAATGGGCCGACTCTGTCTGGCAGAATTGTGCTTAGAGAAGGGGGAATACATTAATCACAATAATTAATTGCTTGAAGAATGGAAACATTGTTTTCTGTCTCAGCTTGTAACATGATACATATTTGTATAAATTTTTTATTACTGTTCTACACAAGGCTCAATCCAGCAGGTTAATAGAGTGATTTTAAGACGAGTGCAAAAAGGGTCAGTAATTCTTGGCCTTTAATGAATTCCTGGTTTGAGTTTCTTTTTTTTTTTTTTTTTTTAAGTGAGGAAGAAAGGGGAGGAGGAGACAATGCTAATTGCATTAGCCAGCCAGAATGTTATATAGCTCATTACTGGAAATGAGAATTAAAACACCAGCTAACTGCTTTTCTTCACTGGTACTGAAAATATACTACACCTGCTTCTGCTGCTTTGCCCAACTTGTTAATTATCCAGAAAAATCTGGGTCAGTATTCTATGACCAAATTAGTTACCAGCTAAAGATTACAACTGGCTTGCCAACAGGAAATTAAGTGTCATATTGAGTAGGGGCAAAAATAAAAATATGATACTTGTAGGTTATTTTGGGGATTTGTTTTTAGAAAAGTCTTTGAAAGAACACTTTGCATTAAATCTCTTTTAATTTTTCTCCAAGAGTTTAAAATGCCTGTCAACGCTTCAGAACTGTCAGGAGAGTTTACCAATCAGTTCAGAGAAGTTCTTGCTGCTTTGCATGAGCACCGACAGGCACAATATGTACCTGTAACCACACAAGCACTTCACCAGCACTGCTCTACCTACTCTTGAGTGGAGATCACAGAAACAAACTTCTGCAAGCACATTCCTCCACTCTCTTTTACCCACTTCACGGCAAATGTGTGTGTGAACGTGCACAATTTTGAGCATTCATGTCCATTTCATCACTAGCAAAAAACAAAAAACTAACAAACAAAAAACACACAAAACAAAAAGTGTCAGAGGCACAGAGAGCCACATCCTGACAGACACACAGCTCCCAGCTCTTGGATTAGTCAGACACACATTTGCTTATTCAGCACTCCACTCTCTAGGCCACCCTTCAGATGCTGCCTTTGCCTTCCCTTACTGCTCATAGGACTCATTCATTTTCCCTGATCACACAAACAATCTTCCCTGAATTAATTAATCAATAGAAATTTCTCCATCCCATAACCCCTTTCATTTTCCAGACTCATAATTTCTCTTATCCAACACTCTTTTTTTTCTCCCATCCCTAACACATGGGGAAAGACAGGAGATGAGAGGGGTGTGTGGAGGGAATTCAGTGAATTATACGATCACCTGTACCTGGCAAACCTGCGTCTTATTTAAATTAGGAAAGAGGAAAAACAATATAAACAACTACAATTATATCCACAAATCTTTTTGATGCTTCCTAAATGGGCTAAATTCCCTTGGAAAATAAAAAAGAACCTACAAAAATTGCTGGTACATTTTAAGAGGCTTCCAAAACACTTCTCATTAATTCAGCAATCTATGTTTGTGCTCCTTTTCCAGTTTAGACTGTTTTCTCTCTGAGAATATGACAGAAAATTATATAGCATAGTATCTTTAATACTAGTACACCTCCTTCATCTGCAAAGCAAAGATCAAATAAATAGCCCTCAGAATAAGCCCCATTAAAAACAGAAAGAAACTGGTACATTAGATCTTTAGATAGAATAAATACATGAATAAAAAATAAAACCTTTTGTAAACCTTACTTTAGAAAAATACCATAAATCCCAGAACATGACCCACAAAATTCCATCCCTCCAGAAAGACACATATTTATGTACAAAAAGAATGAGAAATTAGAGTATTTTTCTATTAAAAAAAAATGTTTCAATTACATTTTAGATAAGTCCAGAATTTCATAAAACAGCCATTCTTAGAAAAGGGAATATGGTTATATTTTTCCCCTCAAAATAAATAGAAGCATTATACAAATCCAGTACAGACTGCTAATCAGCAATGACTCTGAGCAAGATGTAAAGTGAACAGTGAGGCTGCCAGCCATTAAGGTCTTTTTTATTGATGTAACACATTTCCAGCCATATGAAATAAATTTTTCTTCTAAAAAATTTTGGACTTTCTTTTCTATGTTGTCTACCCCCTGACACTCTCTCATTTTACACACCAAAAATATTGGGCCTTAAATATTGCCAAATTAATTGCTCCTGTTATGCATTCATTTTTATGGATATGAAGAACTTGCAGCACAGTGGAGATTCAGAATCAGGAGTTGGTAGATACTCCAGAAGTCATGAAATGTTCCAAAGAGAATCACTATGAATATTTTTCATAACTGATCATGAGACTGAATCTGCTTTAGTTCAGTCTCCTATGTGTTGCCTAGAAGGCTGTGAAAGCTTTTCTGATGTCAGGGAACAGCAAAACATCTAAACAAAATTTCTGTTGCAGTAGTCATTAATTTCAGAAAGAAAAGCTGTGTAAAATTGAGGAAGTTTGTTAAAATGAACCTTTTTTAAAAGGAGAAGTGAAAAAGACAGCAGTTTTAAGGCTGTCAGAAAAATCTATTCATTTAAGTACCATCATCATAGAGGTTTAAGGAAAAATGGAGATTCATCAAAGTCTAATATCCACAGAAATTTCTGGAATGGTCAGACACAGCAAAATAGGAAAGAATGCACATAAACTACAAGAATTGTTAATAGAATTATTTCAAATTCCTCTCAAATAAAATAATTTTTAATATCCTGCAAGACCTATACATGATAAGTGTAATATGTGTAAATTAAGAAATATTAGGCTGGAGCAAGAGACTGAAAACAACTATTTGTACCAAACTGCAAAAGGAAGGAGATGAAGAAGTTGCCCTGGAGGAACTTTTCTTAAGAGGAACACCTCAGAGGAATTGTCCAATACTGAAGAACCAATCAAAGAAATAATGGCAAAAATCATGAAATGAGCAACAGCAAATTGTCCTGAACAGGCAGAATTCACCCAAGAGGTCTAAAGTAATTCAAGTATAAATTTCACATATTTTGGATGTTGGCATAAATCAGACCAGACAACAAAGAAATGGAAGGTAATAAAGGGGAAACAAATTCTCCATAAAATATTCCAGGAGATTCTAGGGAGTAGGGAGCTAAAGAGCAGTAAATCTGACTTCTACAACAGACATCTTGGTGGAAATGTAATAAAGAATGGAACAGGAAGACAAACAGGTAAATAAGGTGCAGTGCACAACAATCCAGACATTCTTGTAGATCAAGTCAAGCCTCACAAATTATTAGTTTTTTGAAAAAGTCAATGAATGTCCTGCTAGGAGTAATCCAGTTGATAAATACACCTGAACTCCTAACAACCTCCTGACAAAGGCTCTGTTTTAAAGGTGTTTCTAAAGAGGAAAACATTAACCGGCGGAGAGTAGGTATCCAGGTATCCACGTCTCAGAGACTGGGAAGACAGAAATTAATGGCCAGCTTTCCCAATGTATAAGAATTAAATGTGGAATCCTATAACTGTCGGATCTCAAGATCTCAGTCCTGAGATGCTGAGCCTCCGAGACCACCTTGGGGGGCTCGGGAGTCCTGGAATGTTGCCAGAAGTGTCTGGTGGCTGGACTTTGGTCCTACACAGGAGACGACAAGGATGAGGGCTTCACCGGGTGAATGGTGAAGGGATTAGTTAATTAGAGAGTGAGACACAAGGTTTAGGATTTATGTACAGGGGGGTTTAGAGGAGTAAGATGGAGGAATTGGGGTGTGTCCTGCCCTCCTTCTTCTTCCTCTTCTCCTCCATCTTCTTTGGCCATGGTGGCACCTTTGGATTGGTTATTACTGAGAGTACACTGAGTTATAAAAATAGATGGTATTGGGGAAAAATGATAAATATTATATACGTAACAATGGGTATAAAGATACGTGGCTGCCCGGGAGGGCAGACAGTGTGCCCATGGCTGACTGCTGAGCAGATCTCTGTCGGGCTGAAAGGACATCTTTTA
This sequence comes from Zonotrichia albicollis, assembly GCF_047830755.1. Classification (NCBI taxonomy): domain Eukaryota; kingdom Metazoa; phylum Chordata; class Aves; order Passeriformes; family Passerellidae; genus Zonotrichia; species Zonotrichia albicollis. Next base: position 43,419,778 of record NC_133824.1, read on the forward strand.
GATAAACAATTAATAAACATAAAAACCGAAAGAAGAACTGAAGCCTCTTCTCGTCCTTCGATACGCGGGCTGCCCCAAGGCCGCCCCGGGCCTTTCCAGGCCCCTCAAACAGCCGAGATTAACCGGACATATAACAACAAAAACAAAAGAAAATCACAAACACAAAAACTAAACAAAAAACTCAAACAAAAAGAAAAAAAAACGAGAGAAAAAGAATAAGTGATAGCAAAGAATTGCATAAGTAACTCAGAATATGGATTGACTGCAAGATAAACTTCTTGATACAATTTAATTTGATAAATTCAAAGTGATGCAAACAGTAGATACAAAGAGTGAAAAAAAATCCTTATTATGTCTGCCCTGTGATGGATGTTAATTTACTTATAAGCTGTCAGGTAAGAGATCTTCAAGTCATTACGCATCTTGCAATAGTAGTTCTATGAAAATGTCAGCTCTGCTTAGCAGCAGCTAAAAAGACAAATAGAAATTAGGAATTATTTGGAGAGCATTAAGAGCTAAGTAGGGAAAGCCTTATTGCTATTAAAGAATTTCCTTATTGCTATCCCTGACATTCATGTGACTGTGGTCACTCCATCTCAAGAAAGATACAGCAGAACTAAACATGATGTAGGAAGGATTATCAGAGATCAAAAATTATTTGCATTTGAAAAAAATTAAATGGACTAGCTTGCATGGAAATGGCTCAGAGGGAATACCATAGACACATGAAAGTATGAATGATATGCAAAAAGGGAATTGGAAACTATCACTCAGTGAGGAAGTGACAAGTATCCCATGGAATTTTCAGCTGAAAAATTTAAACAAACCCATGTTAGCACTTTTTTAAAATGTAATATGTAATTAAACTGTGAAATTCATCACTGAAGGATACTGAAAAATGAAATGGTATTGAAAAGCTGTTAGGAAATTCATGACAGAAGCAATTATTATAGAGTATCAAACAAAAAGATGCACTCACAATACTGAGCTACTATATATTTTGCCAGAAGCTGAGATGGAAAAAGTGGGGAATTACCACTTTTGTGATAATTCTTCTGTCCTTAGAGGCATCTCTTGCAGGAGATCCTCCCTCTTCTTCATATGGATATTGCCAAAACCAGGAAGGATGGAGAAGATGGAAGAAAAGTCAGATTTCACACAGCCACTGTTTCACTGACATATTTGCTTCCTGGAGCCATGACTGTCCACCAGAAGAGCAATTTACTGGAAAACAGAAGTATTATCTTAGGTATGTAATGAAAAGCCAAGGACTAATAACCTAATAACCCATTAAACTTCATTCCTTATCTTTGCTTGTGTTGGTAAGTTATTGATGTAATAATTAGAGATAATACTGTCATATTATGACCTAAGTGTGTATTCATGAAAGTGTGTGGAAGACAAAGCATGAAGAAAAAAAAAAAAATAGTCATAGCCCAAAGTTGCCATAATATATTCAGATTCTGTGCTAGTAAGACTGTTCTAATGATTCTGGAATTTACCAGTTACCTGAATGCCCCACAGGCAGATAAATGGATGCAAATATCTTTTCACATACTCAGTTTTAAGATTCACAGGTGAAGTGAGCTTGGAAAAAACGTGGGAGAGGAAAGAAGATAGCAACAATAGAGCTATTTTATTTATTTTAATTTAATCTTAAACATTTTTAAAGTAATCTAGGGTACAAGCCATGTTCTTTAAAATGGAATTTAAACTCATTCTCTCCTCTTCCTCCATTAATTCCTATAAAAATGATAAATATAAATATAAATCCTCATCAAATGTGTAAAACCTTTTCTTCCATGCCTTAGGTAGACTATGTTTTGCACTGACTGAAATGGTCAATTTTATACATGTACCAATATGCACTAATTATCTCCAAAGAAGTCTCTCTTTAAAAGAGGAAGGCAAACTTTGAGGTTTGTTCCACGAGGCACTGAACTATCAGTTTTGTCAGCTACAGCTGATGTGTCAAAAAATAATTTTATTCAAATGAAAAGTCAGCCAAGCTTCATATTAGGCTTGGGCAGGAGACTATAAACCATAGCAGGAATTCAGGCTACCTAAGAACAATAATTCTTTATTCTCTTCTGGATGATAAGTCATTTGTATAAAACAAAGGCTAAGTAGAAAGTCTGCAATAAACTAAAGAGAGAAAAAATATCAGGACTACCTAGTGCTGAAAACTCATGTTTTCTTGACACTATGCAACCCAGCAAACATCCTTGCTCAGGAGGCTGAAAACTATGGGAAAGCTGCTGGTTTTAAAAGCAAACATGAAATTTTACAATTTTACAATATGCACCACGGTGCATATTTTTTTATATTTCAAATCTGTATATAATTTTTCAATATATTTCAAGAACATCATGTGTTGTGATCAGTAGGCTAAGTCCTTCAGTCCAGGCTCATGAATGCAGTTGTATTTTAAGAAAATTAAATCATCTACATGAAACAAATAAAGAATATTTATTCTTTAAGTAGCTAATAGCTATTGTTTATAGATGAATCCTTCAGCAGGAGGATTTTATTTCTTAAAATCCCTAAACACCTCAAGGAAATGCTGTTAAAAGTTGTAGACTTGATGCTGCTTAAACATTCAGTCAGTAGGATGGACTGCAAAATGCAAAACAAAATTTAAAAATGTGTATAAGAACAGCTTTCAGAGTGCTTAAAGGAGTAAGGGAGCAAAGCCCCAGTAAAAAGATAATTTTTAAATTTCTATTCCCTACTAAAGTAACAACCATCATGGAGGAGTATCTGCACAGGGTAATAGGATCGAACATAAAAACCAAAAGTATCTGAAAATAATTTCTCCCTGGTGAACTTGACAGCCCTCAATACTGCACAGCTTCTCCTGGAATTTATGGTAAAATGTTTAGAAACTAAGTTTTTCTTTAAATAATATTTTCAACATATAATTCATATAAAGTTGTTTCATGCACTTTCACCAGGTAGGAGCTTCAGAAGATTTTTAACCAATGATGAAAATTTCCCTCCTTTTAAAAGAACAATGCAAATAAAAATCTGACTTACATATTAAGAAAAATAATTGAGCCCCTTTCTGCTAAATTAGAAATAAGCAACTCTGAGACTATGATTCTTTTGTTCTGATTTAAGCTTTCCTGTAACAAATTCACCAAAGTGTGCTAGCTTTGCAATACCTTTCAGTCTTGTTTTTTTGTTCTGAAGATATTTCTATCGTGATTCTATCTTAGAGAATGTATACCTTAGAATAGGTAGTTGCATTTTTAAGTCCTGTGCACATAAAAAGGCAAATGTTTCTTCTCAGTTTAAAGAATTTGAAAGAAAAATCATCATTAATTTGAGTAAATAGCAGATTTGTCATATGTGGTATTTCTTATTTGTAGCATACCTCAAATGCTGTTTCGACAGAAATTAATGAAATATAAAAATCCAGTGTCAGTGCAAGAGGCCTTAATTATTAGTCACTTTTGGCCAATAGTAAAGAAATTGCCAGATAATAAATGATACCAGAAGATGGACAGAGAGAGTTCTGCAGTTTTCTAGTTCTGTCAGTCAAAACCAAAAATAGCTGCCATACACATTTATTAAGCCATATATGAAGATTAAGGAAGTAGGAATGAAGTGCAAGAATTGGGTTTTTTCCGATTACAATTTCAGAATTTCGAAAAGAAAAAGCAGGTTTTAAAGATCACATTTCTGCAGTACATACTTTTCCCTATTTCCATACATTTTACCTTTCTAATCTGTGAAATACAAGTGAAAAAAAAAATCCAATTTCCATGTTGCTCAGTGCTACAGATGCTGCTGCTATGGAAACTACCCTTCATGTGTCAGAAATGAAGACATACAGTTGATGTACAGTTACTGCAATGCAAAGCAGCATTACTTTTTAATTTTTCCATTAAAAGTCTAATATAAATGCCTAAAACATTGCTTCAATGCATTATGCATTCTACTACTTCCAGTGAACTCCATAACACTTGTGACTACAGAACGTTGTGAGAGATTTCCATGGAGCTGTCAGCTCATTGTCTGAGGCATACAAAAGAACATTGTGTAGTGGAAGTTGGAAAACACAGGACTCTATAATAACCTGCTTGTTTATAAAACTGAAATGATGACATTTATCTAATATCAGCTCTAGCTGGAACCTATGTATCCATGAAAAGTAAAGTAAAGGAATAATGAATGTTGCTGTTTTGATCATAAGGAACATCTGGCCTAGTGTGAAGCTCTTCTCCCCCAGCTTTTATCTTGAGCCAGGACTTCTTTTTTCCTCTTCTTCAAAGGTCATTGTTCACATGTCTCCTGTAACTTTCAACCAATTTTGGTTTCATTTCTCTACTTCATTCTATGATATAATTATGAGAATGAGTGGGCCCACATCTCTCCACTTTGCAGACTCACTCTTCTGTGAGAAATGTTTTCATTATTAGTACTGCCCTTATTCTGCCACAACTTTAACTGTTTCGATTTGCAGTCATGCTTTTGTTCTGTTTCTGTGCAACATCTTCCTAAATCATTATCACAAACTACAGTGATCTCTTCTGAATTTCTCTATTGAATTTCTACAGCAAAATTCAAGAGAAACAATAATAAAAGGCAAAGAGCAGTCCCAAGAGCCACAATAAGGATTATTTACTCAGGAACTGTTGAAATGTTATAAAACTAAAATTATAACGCTGGGACAAGTGATGAAAAAGAGCTCCCATAGTGACTTAAGCCACAGGTATTTCTGCTTTATTTTTTCCCATGCTCATGAAGAAAAAAATATTTCTTCATTGTTTTCAGAGAGTTTGAAGAAAAGAGATGGAAATTTGAACAGTAACTCATATGTCTATAAAAATTCAATTTTTTTTAAAATATGGTTCTAGTGAGCTCCAAATTCAGGCTTGTGGGTATGTTTTTATAAACACAATTACACTGGTGAAGGACTGTGTGCTTTCCATCCCTGAACAATTAACTACTAAAACCAAAGGCTGAACATCCAAAAATGACAGGCTTATCACTGGGGCTACAGATTCCTTAGCACCTAATTGTCATAATATCCAGACAACAGCTTCTCTAACTCAAACCCCAGAAATGGCATGATGATGAAATCCTCATCCATCCATGATGAAATCCTGAGAATAGCAGAGTAATTTCAACAGAGGAGTAAAGGCAGGAAAAAATAATAACACTGGCTGCAGTGGCAATGGTGCTATCACAAACTGCAGTTGGGTGCAGGAGTTGGAGATGGGACATCAGAGAGCAGGTGTTGTCCTTAATATGAATTTAAATGAGCTGGAAAGGACAGAAAGAATTTAAGAGTTCTTGCTCTCAATAGCTGTCCCCCCATTACATCCTACAATAATGAATATTACTTAAAATCTCACAGTAAAAGTGTGAATGAAGTTGGGATTTTGCTGAGAGCTAAACTGGAAGGATGCAGAGCCTCCCTGATCCCAATCACACAAAGATAAACCACTCATCTGCAGGGTGGGTTAGCTGTCCTTGCCTTAATCTTCTCCTGAAGACGTGGAAGTGTTGAACTTTTAGCAAACCTGAACCTCCTTTTCCACTCTTCATCAGCACATTTTTCCCAGGCTTTTCTAAACCATTGCACAACACATAGAATCTTTTGAAAATTTTAGTACATCCTTCTGCAGAGGTTATGAGGAAAGAAGTAAGGAATTTTTTTGAGAGTCTCAGAGAATACAGTTTCCTTGCACAGGAGGGAAGAAATTGTCAGCATCCTGTCTAGATCCTGCTATCTCAATCTCATTCAACAACCTAGAAGGATGAAGGTGTCTAAACTACAGTTTAACCTGTGTTAAGCAGAGTGCAAAACTTCATTAATACTTGGAGCCCTTTAAATCAATATTTAGACATTTAATTATTTTGTTCATTTTACCTGAATATATTAGTAAAGCCTGATAAAACTACTAGGGCTCCCTATGATTAACATACTTGAATCAGCAAAAGGTGGCAATTAGATAAAAATCTACTTGCTTTTCTGGTCTATCATAAAATTTGCATAATTTCTCAATTATTTTATCATTTGCGGTATATACTAAAAGTGTTTTTCTGCTTTTTTACTGTAAGCTATATTCTACATGTTTTAAATCCTCCTGCCTTATTAATATTTTCAGTAAAATATAAAAATATTTTTGGCTGTGTCAAATCCGTAAAATTTTTGCTTCTTCTGCCACCAAAAGGTGCTCATGTATCAAAGATCATTAAGTGAGATGTGTGATTTTCTAATCAAAAGTATATTTACAGATTATATTGTAAATTAGAGCTTTTGTAGACATATTTTACTAGCAGTTCCAAATCATTTAGCTAACTTCACACTCTCTCAGAAAATGAGACTTTCCTCTGTGCTTTTTACAAAGCTAAAGCCATACCAAGGATTTCTGCTGTATAAATACAAATTATCAAGTAGATCTCAACACATAGATATGACTGGAAGTTTACTACAGAGGTTTCTGGATCATAACAATGTAACTTTTGTTTGAACTTTAATATCAAAATATTGACTGTACCGTCAGAAGGGTGTCCCTCACAATCTCAATATAGTTACTGTCTTTATTCCCTTTCTGTAAGCATTTATTCAGTTGAGCCTGATTTGTTGGAGCTAGTGTTGAAAATGAACTCTTTAATTGCACGGAGGAATATAAAAGACCTACAGGAAGTTATACACTAAGTTCCAATCATCAGTAGGTTCCATCCATCAAACCTTTATCTATCAGTTTCTAAGATCCATACTGACCTTAACAACACGGGAAAATGAGCCATATTCTGTAAAGAATATCACAAAGAGAGGAGGATGAAAGACACAATCACTCTATCCTTCCCATGAATTTGCTCATGATTTTCCAGAAATGAATGTCAGGACATACTGAGTCACTGAGGTGGAATTAGGAGAAAGGAAACCTGGTATTTTCAGTCCAAATCTATGTAATTTTGACTGTTGTTTCAACAGTCATGACTTCCCTTGGTTAAACAACAGCTATATGGACCAGACCCCCACAGAAAAAAGTTCTCTCACTAGTTCCACAGCTGATGCTTTAATGGCACAGGGTTTTTATTGTGCTACTGGACTAACAAACTTCTGTGGACATGACTGCATGGTCTAAACTTTTGGGCAGAAATAGGCTCTGTCCCATTTTGGAGGTTCTGTTGCTCCATGCAAAAAAAAAGATGCAAAATTGGATTTTGTTGCCAGAAAGGCTATGAAAGCAATATTTGTCTGGCTTGCCTATCAATAAATATCCTCAGCTGTTGGAAAGATGATTATGACAGTGCCATGGCTGTGTTAGGGGTCTGTATCTGTGGTTTTGAGTGGATTGAAATTTGCTGGCTCTGTAATGGGAGACAATGTATGCATGAGACTATACTATGAACCTGAAATGGAGATAAATATTAATAGATAAATCAAAAAAGAAAGAATGTTAAAATAACTGAGATAAAAATGTGAAACTTTAATCTGGCCAGAACACAACAAGGTGATTCTCAAAAAGAAATATAAACCTTCCAAGGGGTGTAGAAAGCAAACATAGAAAAGCATCTATAATATCTCCAAACCCATAAATATATTATTAGAGTACAATGAAAGATCTCCTGCTAAAGTTGGATTATACAAACATTATCTGAACTCTAAGAAACCTCACTCAAAGGAGACAGAAGTGACCTTTTTGTTTTAATGACACTTTTATGAGGCTTGTAAGTGATGGAAGCAACCCAGCTTCAAAAATACCCCAAATAGACATGTCCTAAACATTTCCAAGGAAAAATGATACTCCCACTTGTCTTTTCTGCTAGATGCAAGAGCAGGAGTTGCAGGAGGTCAGGGAAGAAGTTCAGTAATTTCAAATAGAAATGAATGAATGGTCTTTGAAATAAACATACCAGGAAAAAATCCACAAAACCCCAAAATAACAACAATTTTAAAATACTGTGTTGTAAAGAAATCTGTTATAGTTTGGTCTTTGTGGATTTGATGCCTTATTTATGTAAAATAAAGCAATTTCTTTATGCATGACGATATTAACTGTTCAAGCAGAGATGCTCACTTTCAGGGGCAGCTTGTTATAAAGAAATAAGTTTACCACAGTTAAACTAGGAAACTGAGACTGAAATAGGTCATCAACTCTCCAACAATTATGCCTGAAGTCCTGCTAAATGGGACAACATGAGAATTTAACAGCTGCTTTCTGGTTAGCAAAAGTTATTAGGGTTTTGATTTTTTTCTTTTAGTGTGAGTTGTTTGGATTTTTTTTCCTTTTAACAAAGAATAAAAACCACAAAAATTCTTAAGCATATTCTGTATGTAGAGAAAAGTATAATCCTGACAATGATTAATTGATGCTATGGACGAGAAAGCATCTAAAGCTCAGAGGACTATGGTGGTGAAACTACAGTTCATTTAAAAAATAAATAAATAATGAGACTTCATTAGCTTACACTGAAGTGGAGAAACTTAAAAGTCTTCTCTAAGTTAAAAGCTGTAACAAAGAAAGCAAAGGAAGCAAAGAAACAAAGGAGCAAAGGAAATAGAAGAATGTCTTGTGAAATTAAGCAGTGGGGCTTTTTTTCCTTCTCTCCATCTTTGACAACGGAGGAAATCAATGAAAATGATAGACTGATGTTCAAGAAATATAACTTGATTATTCTAGCAGCAGTGAAAGGGAAATGCTGCAAATAATTCATCAGAATACCAGAGAATCAAAAAGATTTTAAAAAGAAAAAGGAAAAAAAAAAAGCCCATGACAATATATTGTATATTCTGGCATGATAAGTTGCTTCACACAGCAGAGAATTTATCCAAGCTGTATGATACATCTCATTAAAGGAGCAACCACCAAAAGTAACTTCTGATTTGCTGTGTGCTGCTGTGCTGCTCAATCTATCAAAACCCAGCCTCTTCGTACTTGTAATGCTGCCACTAAGAAAAGGGTTGAAATATGTCACCTTATTTTGCAATACCTTATAGCAAAATAATGTATCCCACATTACAAAGTACTTTGTTTACTGAACGACGGTGCGTTAACTACACTCAGCATAAAATGCTGCAGTAAACAGGGTTATTTTCCACTGATTTTTAGTGCACAGTGATGGGTGTATGCTAGCCCAATGCTTCTTATCTGACATGGCAGATAAATTGACAAAAATCTTTAGGATGCCTGATTAAATTGATAGATTAGGAGGTGTTCCACAACGCAGGAATAAGATGCAACAGTACAACTTTACTAGGTTTAAGAAATGAGAGAAGGAGAGGAGCTGTACAAATAGATTAATTACAGTATCCACTCTTTCACACAGTCCTATATTTTATTTTCTATTTCAATACTCAAAAGATGAAAGGAAAACATTTTGTTCACCCAGTTGATAATGTTTATTTCCTAGAAATAGAAGATGATGTGTCAAGTGAATGCTACTGAACTATGTGGCCTTATAGAAATTTTGAGTAAAAGTTAGCACAAAACTTTTCAGTGGGAAAGTAATTTCTATTCTGAAATTCTCAGAGCTGCAGAGAGTAATAAAACTTATATTACCAAAATAAGAATTAAAAAAATAAAGAGCCATAACCTTATGAGCTTATAAACAGCGTGAAACAAAAAGCTGCACATTAACAGATATCTCAGTGAAGTGTCCAAGCCTCAAATGTTCACAGCTACAGCCTTTATTTTAATTTAAAGAAATAAAATAAAATAAGAATAATTACCTCAGTCAAGAGTCTTGTTTATGCTGCCATCAGAGCTGTGACTGCTTCCTGGGCAAGCAGAGCAGGTATGCTAACTGAGCTTGTTTGGGTGGCTGATAACAGCACAGCTAGCAGCCCCAGAAGCCATGAGGCTGAATGATGATTTAGGTAATACACCTGTGGCAGGTGTCACTAGGGTTTCAAGGTGTTTGCCATCTGAACCAAGCAGCCCACATTTACACGACCTAGGCCAGAGGTTCATAATTATGATTTCATTTGTTTCCTCATCAAATTTTTGCCTCTAGTCTTGTGGTCTTAAAACCAGCCCTGCCACTCATCAAGATTTGTTATACTGTTTAAAAAGGAGCAAGCCATAGATAAGATGCAATTTAGGAAGAAATTTTTAATAACCTCTCAGCTGTTAATTGCTGCTTCCCAAAAGAGACCAGAGACAAGAGTGTATGTGTATGAATGTTCCTCCTCCCCTCCATTCCCGGGAAAAAGCTGACACACGTCCCAGCTGGTTAGCTGCCATTGCCAAGAACATCAAAGAGGAAATGCACTTGCACAAACAGCTTAGATGACACCAGACAGCTGGGGTTTGGCTCTTCCTTTTCCTTCCATTTCTGGTAGCTGTGCTTACCTCCAAGGAGCAGAGCTCAGAAGGAAAGCTGCTGTTGAGTTTTGTTTCATTCAGTCTCCTAGCATCAATCCCCATCCCTGACATTCCCAAAAGGCAGCTAGGCTCAGGCAGGTACGTTCCGCCCACTGTTTGTGCCTGACAAAAAGCCCATTGACTTGGCAAGCTAAAATAAGGCTTAAGACACAATGTAAATGCTTCTCTGTTTGTATAAAGCAGGCTTTTGTCTGGAGCAGAAATATTTATTTAAAAGTTGTGGTGCAGCAGAGAATTTTAGGTTAGATTTAGATTGCAATTTTTTACATTTAGAAAATTGAGTCTCCCAACAAGAAATCCATTCTTCCTTCCAGCCTTGTTTCTCGTGATACAGATGAGGGACCTGTCCTCTTTTAAAACAAACTTGTACTCTGTAACTACTGTCATTTCTCCTTCTCCTGCCAGACTTTTCTTTCACCAAATGACTTGTTCACAGTACTTAAATTTTTCTCACCCCCAGTTCTAGCCCATATTTTACTCTTTTTCATGTAGCTGAATCTATTCTTATTAATGTCTCTGATGACTGCTCCACAGCCAAAATTCATCCCAGTTGTGACTTGTCAGACATTCTCCAGTAGCTCTGTGATTTACTTTGAACAGCAGAATTCCAAAAGTCAATGTCCTAAAGACATCACACATGCAGAATGGTGTAGATTTGACCACAATTTTGTTTCAAGCAATATTTCAGACAATGGAAAAGGTTCAGCACATCCAAGGGGACTCTTAATCCTCCCCATATAATCCATGGATCATTGTGATCACTCCAGACAGCCAGGACAGGTCTCCACTTTCACAGTTTTGTAGATCCACCTTGATAAGTAATGCCTGAATATTTCACATCCTTTTTCAACTGCACCAGGAAGAAAGTAATCTCCAATCCATCTTTTCAGGTAAAATGATTGCTTTCTCTGGTATTGACTGCTAAGATATGACTTCCACAAATTTGGCTGCTATACTTTTAGCATCTTAAACAAAAAACTTTTCTTCCTTCATCAAGGGAGCTCAAGAAGTGGCTACAAATGTTGTGCTGGTATATCTGCGCTTAAATTAGATCATCTTCAGCATCCTCCATCTCGCTACCAATTTGCCCTTCTCTTCTATGTCAAAGAGGAGCTATTTATTCTCATATTCACAAAGACACCACTGCCATCACTGATTGAGTACAAGGCTGACTATTATCTTGTTACCTCCCATCACTTAAATCTTTAAAGTATCTTTATCCTTTTCTGGATTAGAATAGCAGCAACACTTTAAACTGTGACAGTCATTTCTAGAGTGCTCATCTGAAATGCAGGCAGATGTCCCAGAGAACATATTTGCAAAATGATTAGCTCTGGAAGATTTGAGCTGCAAAAATGTCTGGTATATGATTTGGAACTCTCTACATTACAGAGACAGCCAAGACTCTGGGATCAAACAATGTCATAGAAACAGGAAAAATGAAAGGGGGTTAGTTTAGTTCCAAACAGGAGTAACGGGCAGACTGAAAATCACAGTGCAGAGGAATCACATGAAAACTTTGGAAAGAACATGAGGAACCAAAGAGTGATGATTTGAAGGACTTAGGGAGGAAGAAAATTGGAAAAATAATTGACAGGGTTAGAAGTGCACCATTCATTAATGAATGCTTTTAAAATTTTAAAATGAGGCTTCTTTCCTTCCTTTTCAGGTCCCACCATTCCTCTGCAGATAGAAAATAAATATCTTGGAGCCAAGCAGATCTGATTCCTGTTTTGCTCTGTGCCAAAGAGTCCAGAGTTCCCACAAGGAAACGATCCGTTATAGACAAGGGGTTTTGCCTTGTCTATAATATACAGTAAAAATAATACAGTTTCATAAAGACAAAAAATATCACTAAGTCAGACTGTCAAATTGTCTGAAAACTGAAGCACACCTTTTCTTTTATGATGTGTTTGTAGACTGAGATTCTAAGAACTTTACTATAAACTCTTTGATTATTAATGGGCAGTAACTTAAACTTTGCATGCATGATTTACACTACACTGAGTTTCAGTAAGTTTCTATAAAATACTTTGTTCTGTTCAATAATATTAGTTCTAAATTCTGTGCTTCAAAACTGTCTTAATTTTCTCAAATATAATAGCAACTTCAGTGGTATTTTCCTGATAAACTGATATGTAACAAGAAGAAATCTGTATAAAGGAGTAAACCATATAAGCACACCAAGAATACCCCACTTGTTATAATATATTTAACTCACAATATATAGAATAGATTTTTCCTAAACGGTATCTTTAAATCATATCTTCTATTGCAGCATAAATTATTCTTTGCAGATTTTCATTAAAAAAAGAAGAATAGTAGATGATATTACATCATTAAAAAAAATACCCAGGGAAGGTGAGAATCATACTGCTGTTAAAAAATGTAGCAAAACTACCCATTTAATAGAATCACAAAATCTCCCAGGCTGGAAAAGGCCTCCAAGACTATCAAGTCCAACATTTTGGTGACAATCAAGATCATTGGCTAAAATCCAGTTTGTAACATAAAGATATTTAACTAGTTATCACCTCCACGCTTTAAGAAAAAAAAAAAAAAAAAGAGAGAAAGAAATTTGTCTACAACTGAAATCCTTTTTTTCCCAGGACCCCCATGGGAACAAGATAGTGCATTGTTTCTTAGAACATGGCTTTTAAAGTTCCCTATGACTGCTGTATATTATGATTGGCTTAGGCATTTGAGCCAGCATACAATGAATACAGTTGTAATTTTTGCAGTCACAGAGCAATGAATGTTCCATGTTATTTTGCTTGTTGCCTGTATGTAGGGAGCAATTTGTGTGGAGAACATTACTGTATCTGTCATGTTCCATCTGAAAGCACTGAGGCAGAACTGCTTGGAGACAGCAGCACTGTGGTATTGATGCTCATGGCAGAAGAGATTTAGATACCATGAAAAGCTAATGGTGTTAACTGAAGAATTCTTCAATTCACTTCAGCAGAAAGGAAACATTTAAAGGAGGATTAGTTTTAGAATAAATGACAAAAATTCAACACATTGAAATTGTGCAAAGTGCATATTGTAGCAATTATGGAGACTTTTTGATACAGTACTGACGAGCCAAATTATGGCTGTGCTGTATATTGCTCTACAACACAGACAACTGCCTTCATATGGGATGACTTCTTATTTTAAGGGCTGCTATAAAATTATCTTTGTGCTTTAAACAAACATTCTGCAACTGTACACAGAAAGAAGCATCTGGAAAAACTCCCTGTTCCTTTTTTAGCCTATGCACTTCTTACTCATCCTAAAAGATTTATCTTCTCAATTTCTCCTCTGAGGTGGGCAACAGGGGTAAAAATTAATTTTGCTGCTTCTTGTTTGGGCTAGAGAGAAATGGCTGCAATATGGAGTGACAATTCTGCTATGATGAAGTCTGTACAGGATCTGGGCAAGAACTTATGTTCCCCCTGTGCTGGAAGAGATGCTCTGAAGAAGTCTGCAAAAAAAAAAAAAAAAAAAAAAAACAACAACAAAAAAACCCCCGTGTTTTAAAAGATGAAAAAGTAAAGGTGGAAGGAATGTTCTGCTTTGTCCTGACTGACAGGAATCCTGACCTTGGGCAGTGAGGGCCACTTAGGAGTGAAGCGCCAGGTTCAAAGCACACCCAGGGCTGGCCCTGCTGTGTCACAGTGACCTGGGTTCTCTCATCACATCAGTTCCAGGAGGAAAAGAAGTTTTGGCTCTGTGTTGAGCAGGGCTGTCATCAATTCACATATAAGTACTGCCCAAGAACATAAGGTTAATTAAGGACTTGGAACTGAAATATCCTGTCTCTTAACAAAGCCACCATAATGTGGTATTCCTGCTCTGCTTTTCTTTTAAAGGACAATAAAGTTTGACATGCATTTATTATAACATATATGTGAAGGTATGTAGACATGAACATACATATAAATTTAGTCCAACTCCAGAATATTAGAATGAACAGAAGAAGAAAACAAAGATCAGTAACTTGCCATGAGAGCACTCTCTCTCAGTCCTACATTTGAAATACTGCTGAGGATATTTTCTCCCAGCTGTATCAACTATTTCCCATTAAAGCAAAGCTATGCACTTTCAAATATCATCATGGGTTTATATGTGTCTCCTATTCACTTACAGCTCAAATTTGCACAGTTTACAAGTGAAAGATATGTCTCCTTCTATGATTTGGCAGCAGCAAATCTCAAGATGAGACTCCAAAACCAATCTACTCTTTTTTTTTTTTCTTTTTCCCTTCAGTAATAATTGTGTTCCTTCAAATTCTTCTGTTCCTTTTTGTGAAATTCATCTTTAAGACCGTCAACAATGATTCAGATGCTGTACTAGGACCAGGATTTTTATTTATACAGTATAATTCTTAGGCTATTATTCAACACACTCTATGGTGAATAACAATATACTCACACAAATAAATTAGATTTCGTTTATATGGTTCCTATTGTTGCATTACTATCTTAAGTACTTGCACATGAGAATAAGTGCCTAGTTCTTACTTCTAGTTTTTTCTTCTACATCTTCTATATTTATTCCAGGGTTCCCAGTAAGACTCCTAAGAATTATCTGTCTCCAAAATTTTCTTTTACTCTTGTTCTCATTACGTGATAAAATTGCAACATCTTTGGACAGACATTACATTTATTTTTTTATGTCTGTATAAACCTAACACAAAGGAACTGTGATCTTTGTTTGAAGCATGTAAACAACAAGACAACAGAAAAGAAATGTAAGCATAGCTAGAGGATTTTATGTTTTTTGGCAAAAAAGAAAATGGAGAAAAATAATGCGCAAATGTGCTGTGCTGCAGTTGCTTCAAGTAATTAGATGATTCTGCAAACGGTGGCTTTGAATAAAAACAAACAGGAACTTTTCATATCATCTGTCTGATTCTTGTGACAAATTATCTCCTTGCAAACATTTTTGAGTATTTATTTGGGATGCTCTATGTTGATTAATATTTTTCATTCCATTTGTGTAAAAATATCAGTTAATATTTCATACTTTCTTCTGCTTCTTTACTTCTTTGAACTTATTTTTAGATATTTGCCTATTCTCTCATGTGTCTTATCAAATAATTGCATTCAGAAATCAAACCTTGTGAACTTCAGCAGAAAACTACGTTCAACCCAATTATACTTTCTGTAAAAATACTTCTTTCTGAACAGGTTTTTTGCAGGTAGTTTTAACCACAAAACACCACCAATGATTGCAGTCTGCTACTGCCAACTACAATGACATGAAAAAATTCCAAGAAGAGTCAGTACCAGATCAATTTAAGAAAAGCACTCAGGAGGGTGTAAAAGGCACCCACCAGGGGTTGACTAGCACTTTAAGTACTACAGTTGAGTAGGGAGCATTTTAATCTATTTTCTTTTGACCTATAAAGACTTCTAAGTGAAGAACAAAAAGGTTTTCAACAGGTACAATCTTTATACATTAATTCTCTGATGCACCAAGTCTTTCCAGGAGACATCAGGGCAAATGTTTCAAATTAATGGAGGGCATACTGTGGTGATTTGTATCATCTGACACACACTGAGGACAAGTAGCCATAAGATAACATTTCCTAGAAAGTAGACTAGTTGAGCAAAAATATTCAATTTTAGTCTTTTGAAATCCATCACAAAGATGCACAGCATAGATAAATAAACAGCCAGGCTAACAGGCAAGCTAACATAGAAACATCTGTACAGAAAACTGTTCCATTTAATAGTAATTTATCAAGATAATTGTGTCAAATGTGGTATAACCACAGATGAAGTCAATATTTAAAAGACTTCATCTTTGTTACCAGAGTATTAGCAGGCTGAAGATATTTATTACTTTTATTTCTGAGGTGGAAGAGAATATTTCTGTTTTTTCCTGTCTTATTTTAACATTCTCCTTGAAAATAATGACTATCAAACACAGAGCTCAGAATTCTTTAAAAGAAAAAATTGCACTATTTAGGCTAATGTAAAGGAGACATCAAAAAATCAAAATCTCCATCAAGTAAAAAGCATATCCAAGTAAAGAAAACCAGGTATATTTATCAACCTCTGAAAGTAGATTTGGGAAACTTAGATCAGGGGTATGCCTGGAACTGTCAGCTGGTAAAATCCCAGAAGGATTGTTGGTAGGTACAGCAACACTGCTGTGCAGTAAGAATTGGCAACTGCTCACAGTGGCCTGTAGGGTTGTATTTACAGGAAAATGAACATGTACTAAATGAACCAACTTCACCTTCTAGAACTCAAGTACTAAGTCATCTTTATAATAAAGCCACATTCATCTTTGTAGATAAAAAGCTGATGTTGCAAGAAGAAAGAAGAAGCAGAAAATTAGTGACAACAAAGGGGTGACAACCCAAATAAAAGGACACTTGCAGCATCTACCAATTAGATTAAGAAAAAGATGTGTGCTTACCTCATAGACAAAATAGAGGTACCAATCAAGAGATGCATAAAAAATGGAGCAACCCATCAAACAATGCATTTCTATGTAGAGCAGGATAAGAAATAAATATGAGCAATGTTTACCGACACAATAAACAGCTTTTACTTAATTCATATTGAATCATGCAAGAATCCTTTCTCTTTTCCCCACAGTGCCAGGGAGAATCCCTGTGAGTGATCTCCAGATCCCTTGGCATCATTTGCCAGGACCCAAACTGAGCACACCCCACTTCAGCCTGAGTCTAAGCTCCTGATCTGTCCCCTGCACTTCAGCATTTTATTGTATCAGTGATTTGATATGATAGCAAGATGCAAATGTTTCAGTGTTTTGTCTTAAAATGGCACCAGAAACAAAGAAACCAGTGAATGCTTTTAAATGTTTGCTTGCACTTAACCTGATTTTTTTCAGTGTATAATTAAAATTTTATGGCTACAAGTTTATAATAAACATTTCTCACAGCCTGTGCTGGGATGTAAATCACATCTAAAAATTAAGTCTGAATTTTGCAGAAAAAAACCCCCCTACATCCTTCTGAAACTGAATTACTCAAAAAGCTGATATCAGGTCATTACCAGTACATTTTAAAGCAAATCATTAACTTCTACAGTGCATGTACTGATGCTCAAACTTTGTGATTGCTGTGTGCATTTATTAGTCTGTAAATTTAATTCCTCATAGCATAGAAATTATGGGGAGGTTTTTGTAAACTTGCAGAAGCTTTGTCTTTTTCTGTGATGGCTGGATGATTCTAAAATTTTTGGGTTTTTTCTTTCTATTCCATAATTTCCTTTTTATTTCAGATAGTGATACTAGAAGTGGAGCAATCAGGAGAAGGGAGAGATGCAGAACAACAAGGAAGATATTAAAACCTTGTTTTACTGGGCAAAATTAGATTGGTCAGAAAATATTGTCCCATACTGACTACTGGAAATTGTGCTAACGAGAGCTGCTGTGTTTGTTTGGTACTGCAATGCCTTTTCCAGGAGTCACCAAGGTGGCAGAATTAAACTTGACAGAGCACAGGAATATAACAAGTAGGAAACAACCCTGCCAGGGAAAGGATGTAAAGGGTGTCTTGCATTTCTCTAGTCAAATGATTATGAATAAACAGCTCATCCTCTCCAGAGAAGCTCCCGGTGCATGCATTTAAAAGCTTCACTGAACTTTTTCTGCAGATAAATCATGCTGACATATTTCTCATAATTTTTCTGTTACCTTTATCCAGATGTATTACCAGATATAGGTGAGTAATGTATCTCTTAATAAACATTCATTCTGGCAAAATCCACAAAAACTCCCATAAACATTCATGATAAAATAATGCTGATCAGTGCCAATTTTTACTTCAAGGGACCTCTGCATTGTATAGCAGGACATTCAAAGCAGAACTGAGTGGCATAAAAAAAAAATAAATTATGAAAGTGCTGCTTAGGTAACTTGCAAAAAGTTGTTAAGCTTTACACTGATTTCAGCAGAGTTTACCTTAACTTTCTGTCACTGAAATGTGCCCTAATGAATATGCTTAACCTGTGCTCTTCATCGCAAACACACACACACAGAAAAAGCACTATTCAGCTGGACAAGACAGAAAACCCTAAGAAGTACAGCAGAAAAGCAGCACAAGTGTTTGTTGAGCCCTGTCTGGGTGGTTGGGCAGTGCAGGTCTGGCTGGTGAAGCCTTGCTGCCCCTGCCCTGCTGCAGCATGAGGTGTGACGAGCCTGTCCCTATATACTCTGCACAAACAGCTCCCAGCACCCTCCCCAAAATGCTGTCTCTGAAACAAATGTAAACCCAAACTAGCTCTGGAACCAGACAAACCTGAAGAGCCCAGCTCGAGAGCACACACAGGGAAAAAAAATGAATTGCCAGATTCTTTGAATAGCAAAATTGGAAGTGCCTTGGGTACATCCAAGCACAGCTGCAATAGCTAACTTATTAATGTCTTTTCATTGGCAGCCACATCTAAACAATCTGCAAAAGAAACTTTAACAGCTTCTCTTGTCATAAATGATTCAGCTGAAAGATATACAACCCTGTAAGCCAGGTGGTGAGATGTAAAAGAGGCTAAATCCTGCATAGGATATTTGGGGGTTTTTTGGGTTTTTTTTAGGCTATGCAGAGAAGCCCTTATCATTGGTTGATGTAAATAACTCCTAAGGCCCTTGAAGGCATGTATATTAATATCAGGAAAGGTATTTGTTTCAGACTCACTTGCAGAACTTTTGTTAAGGATCTACCCATAGTAGAAAAAGTATCAGAGAAATTTGGTAAATATGAGTGAAATGAATATTTTAACTAGATGAGTTATTAAGCCCTTATGGAAAAGACACCTTCCTAATTACAACAAGAGCTTTGAAAATACAAAATATTGCATTACTAAAATTATAACCTCATCCTTCTTTCAGCATACTGGTCCAAATAGAGAAGTCAAAGACTCTCTCTTGCTTTTTCTTCCATTAATTTAGCCAAAATTACAATGAGACAAAGAACAGTATAAATGAGGTAACAGCACCCCTGCAGTTAAAATCACAGCCACTGACAAAAACTAAACAAAAATAATTTGTACCTGATTGTAATTTAATTATTATCAATCTTTCTGACTCTTAGATCCTATTTAAAAATATTTTAAGTTTTGCAGGATATCCACATAAGACACTATTTTTCAGTGACCAGCAATGCCTCTCTCAGGCCCTCCTCCTTGTCCTCTTGCTCAGTATCAGTAGTATCTTCCAGATTCACCCTGGTCCATCAGATGAGTCAGGACAAGCTACCAGCCAGTCCTTCCTCCTTGGTGGGTAACTCAATCCAAGGTCATGATTGAAGTATCTGGGAATAAACTAGCCTGGATTTGTTGTGATGTTTTATTCTTCTCTAAACAAACACAACATTTATTTTCAAAGGGCTGAAAAAGACAGAAAACACCCAGTAAATAAGTCACTAGTGAAACAAGACAGAAAAGACAAAGTGACTCACAAAAAAAGGGTTCTATAAAATTTTAAGTTATGGGTAGAAGCAAGAGTGAACATGGCTACTTAGCTTTGCCTTCCTATTCTTAGCATAATGTAAAATAGAATAGAAATAAGGGTTAAATCATGGCTTGGCAATATTTTACTCATACTTTTAGCACATAGATTATAATATCTGTAAGTAAATTAAATAACAGGTTGTTGCTTTATAATTGAACTAGAAGAAAAGCAATGGTATGGATTTTTTTTCCTTCTACTTTTCCCCTGCAATTGGTAAGAAATCTATGCCCATTAATCTTAGTGTACTGTACTGCACATTTTGCACTGTACTGGGTTCACATGACCAGGTTTTGGTAGTAGGAGGATTACAGGGGTGGCTTCTGTGAGAAGCTGCCATAAACTAGCTCCCTGTCCAGCTGGGCCAGCCATACTGCCACACACCTTCTCTTTTTCCTCCAGAGGGGACCAAACCTCTGCAGAAACAGCTCTTCCCCAGGTTCCTTCTGCAAACACTCATTCAGAAAAAGATGTGCAAGGGAGTATTGGAAAGCCCTGGAAGTTTCATACATACAGCCATTCATGTATGTTACTGTTGCGGTGTGTTTTAAACTTTCAGGTCCCTTCCTCAGGTGTGCCAATACCCATTTCCCTTCCCCCCTCGCCCCCTTGCTGAGTGAGTCCTGTCAATCAGGCTTAACATTCCAGCAAAGGTGTCGTGTGGTTGGTCGAGTTCAAAGGATGCCCCTCAGGCCCAGAGGTCATTGGCCTGTCTAGGCGTCCCTCGTCCCTTGAGACCCCGCCCCTCCCACCTGGTTGGTGGCTCACCTGTCCCCTACCCTCCACCTGAGCTTAAAAGGTGAAGCAGGCCATGCTGTCGGAATTCTGTTGGAGCTCTTCCCAAGATTCAGACCTCTGTAACCATGGAATAAACCACTGGATATAACCCTCCAGCAGAATCCTCTCCTTTTTTCTCTTCACCTTAGCCTGAAGCCTTCTTCCTGAGGTAAACGGAGTTCCTAACAAGTCTGGACTTGCTTAGGGCCCAGCTGCAACCACCAGCAAGCTAAAGGTGTCTCTGGGGTGATACACCACAGATGCCGCCTTTGGCCTAGCAGTGAGGGTCAGACTGGCCCAGGCACAATCTGACTGGTAATATTGGGATTCATATTCCAATATGTTACTGTCTTCCTACAAATTCTTTCATATTTTCAAGTATTCTCATCTTAAAACAAACACACACGTGACATTAAAGATAAGTTTGCTTTGGCTAAGTTTTTACCAAGGTCTTAAGATATTGAAGTAATAAAATGCATGGTTTGTTTTCCAATGGTATATGCAGGGCAAGAACACATTCTGTAATACATCACAGGCATCTTAAATCAATGTGACTCATTTGAGTTAATTCAGTTCCTTCTATCAGCACAATATCACTAGCTCTAGGTTGCTCTTATTAGCCATTTCTCGCTTTTGGTCCCCAGGGAAAAATTAACAAACCAGTTTGTTTAAACTCTTCTTGAAATATTAGCTCTCCTGTTAACCCAAGTGAATCTGAAAATTCATTTGGAAAATAGAAAACATAGCATACATCTGGATAGCTGTAGTCTATTGTAACACACACGTATTAGCTACTCCTGTATTGCTTGAGGGACCAAGAATACATTTATCTTTTATGGAAAATTCTACCTAGCACTAGAAGTAGCAAAAAATAAATACACTGAACATCATGTAATTCCCAAGGCAAACATTAATCAGTTATGAGAAATATTATGATACAGGTATTTCAGCTCTCTTTTCCTTGTGGGACTCATAAGGTAAATAATCTAAGCCATTGGATTGATTGTAGAAAGCATTTAAACCTATGATGTCAAGATATTTATGATTTGTGCAGCCAGATATTAATTTGCCAATACTTTTAACTCATGTGATTAGCTTTTTGCTATCTACACAGAGGTTGAAATGATGGTACCTTTCAAAGCTGAAACTATTTCAGTGAGTAATGGAGAAATGGTATTCTAGTGACTGAGAGTTGCACCAGGACTGTAACTTATCCACAGCTAGACAGCACTACTAAGAGAGTGTGAAGACATTTCAAACATTTTTCTACAGAGAACATTCCAAAGAGAACATATATTGACACTATAAGCATCCAAATATAAGTTACTTTTGTCCTAATTATGTACTGAAAGTTTCAGTCAGGAAATTCCACTAATGCCAACTAAAGTTTTTTTTCCCAACAACGTTTTTACAGGTTTTGACTTAGATTCATTTTCCCATATACATAAGTGATCTTTCCCAGGGGAAATGTTTTATTTTGCTGTATTAAAAAAAAAAAAAAAAAAAAACCCACACAAATAAACCCACAAAAACATGAACTTTTTGACATTTAAAAAGTCTGAAATATCTAAGCATATGTTATCATGTCAAACTTTTTTCAGTTATTCCGGAAACTTTATATCCATAAAGATTAATTCATACTCAAAGTTTTCCAATGTGCCACAAGATGCAGAAATCTAAATAGCAGGGATGTTTCAAATAGCATTCAATGAAAAGCAGCTGTCCTTAAATGAGCTATATGTAAATATAGCAAATTAATTTAATATTTTGATTCTTGATGGTGTAAAATATTGTAGGCATAATAAAAGTTAAGCACAACTGAAAAATACACACAGAGGGGAAAATTTCATTTTCAAAAAAGCAGCCTTTCTTCTACATGATATCCTCATATAATGAAAAGTTCTGAAACATTAAATGTTTAATTTGGTTTTGCTCCAAATCAGAAAAAAAAACAACATTAAAATGTTTTGTAATGCAAAATAGACATCTCTAGCTTTTATCCACTCCACTCATTAACTTTTGTCAAATCAGTGCTATTCATTATGGGTGAGTTTCTTTGTGAAACAGAAAATAAAACTAAAAAGTCCATAACTCCACTCCTCAAGTTGTTCAATTGCTCAATTTTGTGAAGAACCAGTACAGCTTTTTTCTTCTGGTTTTGTTCTGATCTTAGTTTTAGACATCTGGCTGGTTTCTGTTTTCCAGTGGGCATTTTCTTTAATGTATGGGATTTACAACACAGAAAAGAGACTTCACCAATATCCAAGCACCAACATTAGGTGTGATTAACTCCTATTCAAACACAGCATCTCATCTCATAGTTAATTTGGAAAAAAAAAAAAAAGTGTTTTTTGTTCTTGGCAACCATTCTCTATTTCCACTCTTTTTCCCTGCACTTTCTGGACAACCATTTTAATACCTGAAAGAGGAGGTCATTTTTATAAGTATCAACTTCAAGAGCTGACTCACTTGGAGTGACCTGCCTGGGGGCATCTTTCTTTCTAAAACACTTTCCACCTTTCCTTTTCCCAATATTGATCCAACCTGCATGAGATTTTGTCCCACATGCAGTATGACACGAAAATTCTATTTGAAATCTGCAAAATGAACATGAAGTGGAGCCAGAAAACCTCTGTATTTACAGAATATCAGTACTGCTGAACAGGACACCTTAAAGCAATAAAAGGTGAAAATCAGAATTTGATTTTGGACAACTTAAGATGAACATTATTCTACTTACTCAACTAGAAAATGATAAGATTAACCCAAAATAAATTTAACTCATAAAGATGCTTGGTTTTTTAACTCTTTAATTTTAAGTTTTCATATTGATTTCATAAACCCCAATATATTTAAATGACATTGACATATTTCCATCTTTGTTTACATGGAAATCATATGCAGAAGGACAAGTGCACATGTGTGTACAGCTGAAATACATAAAAACATAGATTTGTAGCCTTTTTCTTGTTCAGGAACTGCAAAGAGTGATGTATTAAAGCTATAATTAAAACACATACTATTGAAAGGAAGCCTGTACATTCAGTGTCTGTATGTGTCGTGCTTTCCATGCTTACACAAAGCCAATTTAACAGCAAAGATTGGAATTTTAGGTGTTGACACCATCCAAGTCACCAAACTTTGTCACTGAACTGTGACCCACACTGGGTCAATGAGGCAGCAAGAAAAAGATGTGGAGTTGAAACACCTTTTTGTGGAGTAACATTTGAGATCTGTGTTTCCCACTTGTCCCACCCACAGACCTCTGTTTTTCTGAGTATGGATCCAGTTTGCAGTATCCCTTTCTACTGGGCTGCTAGGGGAATTTAAATCCTAATGAAAATGTATTTATGAAAATATTGAATGAACTATAAAAAACCCCAAATCTTGGGCAATTACTGCCCAAAAGTATTGCTACTTCAGGCAACATTATTACCTTATAATAAGGTCTCTTGTTTCCTAAGTGTGACTAATATACCTGAATTCCTAGACATGAGACCTTGTGTTCAGCTGTGTTCAACACACACAGGCCAAATGAACTCACTTAGCAGGAGCACTCAGACTAGACTGTAAAGCAGATTTATCTGTGCTATGATTTAATATTCCATTTCATTCAGCTGCCAACTTCACAAGAATTTTTTTTCATTCTAGTCCTAGATAAAAACCAAAAAGTAGGGATTCACCTTTTCCCCACAGGAAACAAGTTTAAACAATAACAATCCATCCTTGGATTTTTCAAACCTACTAGACAGTCTGCATCTGTTTAAGACTTCCTAAACACTAAACAAACAAACAAACAAACAGGATTAATATGCTTTCAAGAATTTTGTTCTGTAACACTTAATTAGGGGACCATATTGCATCTCACTGTCTAATATTAATTAAATTAGATCATTTTTTTTAAATTACATACTAACTGTACCCCAAATGCCCAAGTACACCACCAGGCTAATTTGTTAATTAATGCCTATTTAATTTTATCTCAATGGTTCCTATTTAATTATTACCTGAACAACATCTTTTTACATCTTGACTTTTTTTCACCTACCCTCTGCCTTTTTGTTTCCCCAGGTTTGGTCTCTTCCTAACATTTCTTCTACTGCATACACTTCTTTCATCTGGATTGAAACAGCCTTTTTAACCTCTCATAGACTTCACATTGATTTTATTCTTACTCTTCCAGAAAAGCAAACCTCTGGCACTGATGGGATGTTAATAGCGCACAAACAAAAGATTTTATATATAAGAAAAATCTACAGCTACTAAAGTTTAGTTCTTAATGCAATATTTCTGTCTGTACTTCAACTCTCGTTGTCAATGGTAAGACAAAAGTAACACCAGTGTATCAATAAAGGAGGCAATCTTTGGTAAAACAGTAGTGGAAAAGTGGAATTGCACTAGCAACAGGCCTGTAGTTGGTAATGGCTGCTCTTATGTTTTTACTATAATTTTGAGACTTATGGGTTTGGGGGTTTTTAACATAAATTCCTTAGTATACCCAGAAGGAAATTAGAGAAATAGTAGCTATACATCAGTAGGCAATGTGACTGTAATTTACAAATTAAGATCCAATTGCCAGTACTTTCCTCTTTACCACAATTTCTTATTTAAAAAAACACAATAAAACAAGAAACAAACAAACAAACAAAAAGCAACAACAAAAAACCAAAGAACCTTATCTCAGAACTTCAAGCAAGGAAAAGCCTTCAGCATTGTATTCTAAAACTTTATCAGTCTTATTTTGATCCCTTCCTGTCAAGTTTTCTTACTTTCACAAAGAAGAGCTGATCATCAAAAACAACCAAAAAATATTAAAAAAAAAAAAAAAAGAAAATAAAAGTACGGTGGAAGTTGTCCCTGCCCATGGCAGGGGGCTTGGAACAAGATGATCTGTGAGGTCCCTTCCACCTAGGCCATTCTGTGATCATGCAGACAGAGAAAATCAACCAACACTAGAAACCTGAGCTGCCAAATAAAAGCATCAGCCAAGAAAAATTTCAAACTGGCGCTATTAAACAGAAAATACCTGAAACAAAGTCCAAAACTAGGCTGAAATCCTAAGTTCCATAAATACTATACCTATGTTAAATTTCACACTGATTACCATTGGTTGGCCAGTAAATCAAAGAGAAACAAAATATTTTACAACAAAATAATTATTAAAAATAATTACTGTGTTTCCTCAATGAAAAGTCTGTTCTTCTGTTATAAACATACCTACAAAACAGATATAAAAGTTCCATTTAACTCATAAGGACTAGACAGACTGTAAACAAGTGTAGAACTTGGCCAAGCAATTGTAATTACTTCATGAAGCAGAAATGAGTTTGAAGCAACTTCCTGAAAGCCATATTATATATGTAAGTTATCAAAATTAATAAAAAATTCTGTAAATTTAGGAAAGGTAGATGAACTGTGATGTAAAGGTAAGAGTGATAAACTCACCCTGTGCCTAAGTATAGAATGAAGACACTGCTATTACCTTTTTCTCTTTATGCTGTTAAATATATTAAGTCAGGGAATTCACATTGTTCATTGGAAGTCAAACTGTATTATTTTAAATCCAAACCATCTATACACACTCAATTAAAAAAAAAAAAGTACTGTGATTTATAATATCAAAACAAGGCCTGATCCTGTATTAGACAAAAAGTAAAGGAAAAGTAAAACATACCTGTAAATAGCAATCATGCTTTGCTTGGTGCCACTAAAATGAGGCCCAAAGATTTTTATGTTTTAGCTGCTACTGATGAAAGAAAATCTTCCTACTCAATTGAGCACTGTTATAACCTCAAAGTTATGTTTTGACAGAGAGATTATAAAATAGAGGTAAAATAAGATGTGCAGCAGCCGCAGGTGTTTATCAAATTTTTTTGGATTGAAGTTATTTTCTAAGGCAGAGCACTGTGAATATTCCTAATATTCTGCAGCCAGCCATAAAAAAAATCAATGTCTCTTACACACCTCTTATCTTCTGATGATCTCGTTCATCAGTTTACTTTAGAGCTACTTTTGAACCCACAATTTGCTAGCTGGTTTGAAATTTTCTGTACTGAGTTCTCTATCCCTAGTTCAAAGTAAATCCACCACTCAGGATTAGGGAGGGAATGATTTGACTACTGTGTGCACAAGGTAATTATTTCCTTTCTAAAAGTTTAACCTTGCACTTGCAATTTAATATTATTTGTATTAAATCATCAGCTTTAAATATATGGATATCACAACCAGCCAAAACATGCAGAATATAGCTTTAGCACTGAAAAATCTTACTGCACTTCATTAATCTTCTAGATATCTGGATCTGCTGTGTGACAAAAGAGAGTATTTGGCATTATACAGGGGGCTCAGAACCTTTATCTGGAGCAACTGAAAAATGATGGGGAAGCATTGCAGTGTTCTGATGTTAGAAAATTCTTGTTGAGAATTTTAGACTTTCTGTGCCGAGGCCCAAGAGAACACTGCATGTGACCTGAGGCCATGGAGAAGGCTTCCAAAATTGATTGATAAAACTGAGATTATGGATGTGGAGTTTGAATAGAAGTGTGGAATATCACATGGAAGAAAACCTAGAGTTTAAAGTTTTAGAATGTAGTAATATATATAAAGAAAGATGGAGGTTTTAGAGTGGAAGCTAGTCCTTCTTCACTTTCTTCTTCATGGGTTTGGGTGGTTTTGTGTAACTGGATGAAAAAAGTCCTCATTGAGGGCCACAGGTGGTTGGTTATTGGGTTAAAAGTAAAAATAATTTAGCTATCATTTCTTAATTAGACAGTTTATCATTAAAAGGCCTTGTAGAGAGAAATACAGCTCCATTTCTAGTTTGCTAGAGTGAAATGCTGTAGAATTCACAGTTTGTGAAAGTGTAATATAGATAAGAACTAATAAACATCTGAGTCTAAACAAGAAATACTGCCTTGTGCATTTAATCCCAACCTCAGCAAAAGAGAAGCAAGAATCCACATTCTGCCACTGGACAGTGTTAATACAAAGGGGCATCTGGCTACTGCAAAAACCTCTGTGTTGGCCATTCAGAGTGAAATAATGCAAAATTAGCAAAACCTTAGCATTTGTCTCACCTGTGGGGTTCTCTCACATCAGCTAACACACTGTAAGATAATGCAATCAAAGACAGGTAAAATTGCCATTTCTATCACCACCCTGGTGCAGTGGGAACATTTTGAGCACTACAGCACATTCAGGTTCAGAAGTGGGGCAAAAAGAGTAGTAGGGTAGGTATAGCCAGATGCCTGCTTATTCCTGAGGCACAATAGGAGGCATGCATTTCTTCTGTGATAAAATATCAATGAGCCATGTTATTCTGCATGTAGAGTCAGATAAAACACTGTAACTACTTTTCAGGAGGTAGTCACTGAAACCTAAAGAAGAATTCATTTCAGATAAGCTCACGCTGCTTTTGTGTTCCCTCCCCTTAATCATTAGAGTGATTTTCCCTAATTTAAATGGGACATCATAGGAAAATGTTAAGAGTCTTGAATGCTTGTGTACCTGCATGTCACTGTACATGAAAGGGAACTGAAGGGAGGAAAAAATCCTCATTAATAACCTAACACAGAGGTAAATTGAAAGAATCATGCCAAGATCTGACTTCACAGCAGTAAGACAATGCATCTCATCATTTAATGAGAACAAAATGAGAGAATATCGAACTCTTTACCCAACTAACGTTTTGAAGTTTAGGAAAACTTTGGAGAGATGTCTGAGGCAAGAAGCATGTCAGCCACAAGTGGTAGAGTTTCATATCAGTCCCAATTTTCATTATTAAAATCATATGCCAATTATTTCTAATACAGCTTTCTGGTTGTGAAATATTGTTTTAAGCAGAGTAACTTGGGTTCTTTTCAATATAAGTGTGACAGCTATGATAGTCAGAAGCAATATGGGCAGCTCGAAACAATGCTTTCAAAAGAGTGGAAGGTATTTGCAACCTGGTCCAGCATTCCTTCAGAAACCACCAGAGAGGCAGGGGGGATGGCTGACCAGCAACACCAGTTTTATAAAATTTTTATAATTTTTTTAGATTGTTAAGAAATATTTAAAATATTTCTTTAATATTTAAAAGAAGTAATTTGGATATGTCTACTTCTGTTGTCATAGTGTACATCATACATCACCCTCAGGTGAATCTGGAATATGCAAAGCAGCAGGTCCAAGCTCACAAATCACTTTCAGTAACACTGTCTCCAAGTTTATGAAACTGTCCACTTATGATGACTTCTAATTGATATTAAATTGGCCATGATCTGGCATCCATTACTAAAGAATGCTGCAAACAGAAAAAAAGTGAGGACATGACTGAAAATCTGCAGAATTGTTTTCATAATACTAACACTGTCTCAAAATATAACACTTAACTCAGATAATTAATCAGCCCAGAAAAAAATCATTTTGCTTAATTAAAATGGCAAATTCTATTCCAATATCAAACAACTACTGCTCAACGCTCAAGAAAGAGGAAGGACCCAACATATGAAAAAACAACTTGCCCTCCAAAATTGCCAGTCTGAAATTCTACCAACCTCCTTGCTCAGTCAGAAATGGGGAAATGACCCCTCATGATTTTAAATGGAACTGCAAGAGTCTCTCAGGTTTCCTTTGTGGCAGAAATTATGGCACTGAACCTGCAAGATGTACACATTACTTAGCTAAAGCACAAAGTTAAGCACAGTACATAAATGCCTGCTGACTCAAAAGCCAGCAGACTCTATTCCTTGACATTCCCAGTGTTCCACAGGGACTACAGAATTAGCTCTTCTCATCAGCAACTGCTGTCAGTTGTTGTAAGCAATACAGAGGCATGCAGTAATGAAAGAAAGAAGAAACTTCTGTTTTCCTTTAGGTCGTTGCATTGATAAAATTGTCTCTTTAAGTACTGGATTGTTACAAAGTCAAAGAAAGAAGCCATTCTGAATAGAGAGCAAGTTTGCATGGCTTGTTGGCAATCTTCTGCCTGATTTTATAGGAGAATAAGCTGTTACCTACATAGCAGAGGCTGTGCTATGGCAGTTTGATGTCACCCAGAATCCAAGCCCCCCTTGGTGTTTCCAGCCAGCACTTCCAGCTCAGCATTGCTCCATGTGATGAACACAATGGAAATGCTCAGTTTTATGCCACCAATTCCATAAAACACTTAAGCCAGAGCTTAAACCTTCACAGAAATATTGTACTCATAAGCTAAGCATTTATTTATGCCCAGAGTTGGACCCTCAGATGAACCTTGAAAGATAAGTAATTTCAATGTCTCACAGCACAGCTGAGCTGACA
This sequence comes from Zonotrichia albicollis, assembly GCF_047830755.1. NCBI lineage: Eukaryota > Metazoa > Chordata > Aves > Passeriformes > Passerellidae > Zonotrichia > Zonotrichia albicollis. Next base: position 43,449,654 of record NC_133824.1, read on the forward strand.
GTCTCAGCAGTCCCAAATCATCTTTTTTCCCTTCTCACTTTGTACATCCCTGAATAGAACTTCATTGAATCACAGAAGGAGGACCTGGCACAATTTAAAGATTTCCTGATACAATTTAATTGCAGATTGGTTTTGTTTTTCTGCTGTTTTGGGTTTTTTGGAAGGTTATTTTGCTCTTATACATTTTAGTTAAACTTAGGTAAATCAGTATAAACCACATTTTTTTTTAATATGCTACTCAAAACCTGACAATACATATTGTTGCAAAAGTTAGGGATTACTGGTAAATTACTGGGATTTTTAATTATTCTGGGCTCAGTTTTCTCCTGTGAAGGTAATTTTGCTACTATCAAATTTACTGTTACCTTCAGGAACAACAAGAACATGCTCCTTTATGTATAAGTGATACCAATGAGGTTTGCCATCGCAGGATCACACACAAAAAAAACTTGTAGAACACATTAAATAATGCAGCAGCAACACTATCATATATTGATTTGGGCTAAATTTTTTGGGGGGAGGGGAGGGAAAAAAGACTATCTTGAAAGATACAATTAAACTAGAGAAACAGTGTGATATGCATTCTAAAATTATATAGTTTGCCATTCAATTTTTTAAATGTAAGCCCAAATGCTTTGTCTTAGGGCTTAATTTTAGCTCCATTCTAGTGCAGGTAAGTCTTCTGCAAATTCTAGCCTGAGGGTATACTTTTTTTCCTTTGTGTTTAATGCTGTTTGAAGCTGCCTGAGTGGAACTTGTGAAATTCCCAGCATCACAAGAGAGGCTTGTGTTTTCCATTTAACCCCTGAGTTCTAACTTCTGTTCACAAATTGTCTGAGCAATATGCTACACATGCAGCACTTTCCACATGCTGGTACAGATGCTGGGCTCCATTCACATGAAAGCAGAACATGTTTATTTAAATATTGACTCCACTTAGACATCAATCTTTGCTATAAAAGCTGCATCTGAATGTTGTGGAAAGTGAGGAGGATCTAGATAAAACTCCGAGTATTTTTTTTTCAGTAAGAACATAAGTTCAATGTGAGTAAGAAAACAGAACAACAAAGAATGCAGCTACAACCATAGGAAGGAAAGATTTAAATTACATGGATAGTTATGAGGCAAAGACTACAGTGGTTTGTTTTTATAGACAAAGTGAAAGCCTTATATAAACAGAAGAGGAACTGAATGTACTAGCTTTAAGGCTTTATTCAAAGAACTTACACCTGAAGTTAATATATTTTTAGAACAGATAAAACAAATGTAATTTAGAGTGCTCAGTGTGCTAAATCTACTTGGCATGCTCTACAGCTTCCTCTTTGCTGCTGTAAGATTCGCTGCCTATAGCTTTTGGCAGTCCCAACAGAGCCAGCTCTTTCCACTAACAAAATACAAAATGCAAAATTAATAAAAGGACCCTTTGAAACTGACAAAAGTGCCTCAGGCAAACTATCTGCCCAGCAGCTGGTTAAAATTTAATCAGTTATTTTTTTCCAGTCCTGTATATCTTTTGTATGGAGCTCCCCAGACTGAGTGTGGTCAAAGTTTGTTAAAAAGGAAGAATAGATAAGTCTCTCTCTTTCAATAAATTAGCAGCAAAGCTAGTTCATTTCTGGTTTTTATTGACAAATTGAGCTAATTGTTTTAGTTTCCCCAAAAGCAGCTAAAAGATCTATTGACAGATTTTATCTAAATATAAGAAAATTAATGCAGAAAGCCTGATTTGGATTGTGGTGAAACTGCGATGCTTTTTTCCATCTACTATTGCTTTAAATCTTTAAATAATTTTTGTGGAGGTGGGTTTTAGCAGTCATGCTGATTTTAAGCATTAACACTATCTGCTACAGATGAGGAATATAGATTCACTGAGTAGTCAGATGCAAAATATAGGGTTGCTCTTCAGTTCATTTAGTTTTCATACTTAAAGACTGTTTCCAAGCATTCAAGTGAAAAGGAGGCATTTTCATGAACCACAGAGTACTTTAAGAGTGGACTTGCATATGCAGATCAGATTCCTTTCTGGTATCAGTCTCATCTTTGAAATCTTAGGTTAAACCTTCAAAAGTAACTACATGCAAAAAATGTTTCTCATAGTTTGGGTAAACTTTAATTCCTGGCATAGATTTCCATGCACTAGACTGAGCATATAAAAATTTACCTCTGATTGAATATAACTTTCAGCTGCAAAAATTGTAGCAGATGGCATTTTTTAAGAACTCCCAATAAGCTCACACACTCTATTAGCATATGCTTTATCATAACACCCAGGAACTGTAGGCTTAGAGAATGACTCCATTGCATTTCATTTCTTATGGTCACACCATCAGAGTGTGGAAGTTTCCCCAGAATGCCTGAAGTAGAAAGACAGAAAAGCTGTTCTAGGAAGCAAATGAGTGAGCATGAAAAGCATGAGGATATTTGTTACATGTATTTACTTATTAGCAAAAGGGTGAATTTTAAAAATTAACTTTGGACATGAGAGATGGGGGGGTTCTTAAAAAATTCAGTATCATTGACACATATATCCAACTAGAAGTAAAATTAGAAAGATGTAGGTTTTGTCTAACACCTCTTTGCTTAAATTACAATTAAAAGTATACCCAAAACATGGATTTAATTTGGTAATTTTACTTTGATATACTACCTGCTGGCAAAGCATGCATGGACTTTTATTAAGAGTTCATAGTATCATGGTGGTGTTTACAGAGCAGGGTAAGGAAGTTTATTGTGATTTATAATGCCAGTGGAAAATTGATTCCATGACATCTAATGTCCAACAGCCTCTCCATGTCGGCGGGGTGACATCCCTCTGCACCCCTGCTGGCCTCCCTTGATGCACAGGTGCCCAGAACTGGGTGCAAAGTGCAGTCCAGGGATTTTCTGCTGCCAGGATCAGTCACTCCTGTCTAATAGGCTGGAAGCATTTGCCTTATTTCTCCCCAAATTTTCATTTGCAGAAATGAAAAATGTATAAGAACGCTCAAGTCTTTCCAAATAGCTGAACAACTCTGTGTTCAGTAAATTAATGGTGCAGACAGCTCCCTTATTAGAGTCCCCTCACTAGTATGGGTTTATCCCACTGTTCTGGCAGGGGTAACTAATGAGTAGCTGCAGTAACATTGTGCTTTGTAAGACACTGCCTCAGGCTCTACAAGGAGCCCTGAAGGCCCAAGGCAGGCCCCAGCTACACCCACACATAAACACATTCAGCTGCAGGTGGAAATGCTTTCAAGCTATTTACCTTGAGCAGATCATATGTCTTTCCCTAAATAACCAAGATAATATGGCAAATAAAACCTCCAAGCAGAGCCTGCTTACAGGCAAGGATTTTGACAAATTATTTTCTTCATAATCTTAATGTCTATTCTTTATTGATATGGCTCTCTACTTACTTTTAATAAAACCAAATGTCATTAATTGCAAATTGCAAAGTTCTCTCTTCATTCTTTAAATCTAACAATGTAAAAATAAGGATATGAATATTAAGGCATTATAAGTAGAGTTATATAAATCTGTGTTTAACTGACAGAAACAAACTAAAACTGCAAACTCTACATTTTACTTGAATATTCAGTGGGAGAAATAAATTTATCACAACAATTCAGTTATGTTTATCCATCCTGGTACATTCTGTTTTGTTTTTTTTTTATACTCTGACATTACTCACTCTTCCATTACTATCCTGTTATTAATAAAACAAAATGGTCTTGCATTACCAGCCAGCATCCACCTACTTAATGTTTAACTTCTAATGCTCAAGAAGGCTTGACAATATCTAATTGAGGAAACCCTGTGCCTGCTGTGCTGCTACAAAAGGATGACCAGAATTCCATGCCCTGTTTGTGCTCTGCTCAGGAATCTGTGCTGGCAGCTCTGGTGTGAACCCCTGCTCCACCTCTGCTAGGCTCAGTCACAGCACTGCTATTTTATGTGTCCTACAGACTGAGGGACTGCTCACAGCAAATCTTCCTAGTGCCTTCTGTAGCTCAGGCAGGTGTATTATGGAACAATCACAACCAAAAAGTGCACAAGAAAGAAATGACATCTTTGAGGTAAACATGAGATGAGTAGGCATTTATACACAGGGTTACTTTAGGATAAATTCCACCCTTTGGCATCTCATGAAATCCACATCCTAAATGTTGTGTCACACAGGAAGAGCAGGTGGATAAATTATTGTTAGGACATAGCAAAAGAGACACCCTCCTTGTAGATCAGCATTTGGAAAATTCATCTGACATGCAAAGTATCCTGCTTCAAATGCCTTTGCAGGTTCTGAGGACACTGCTCTGGATAGCCATTAGGAGATGAAAGAAATAAGTTCATTTCTCTCTCTCTATAATTATATGAAGTATAACAAGTTATAAAGCAGTGAATGGGAGAATTCCCCACTAGAAAATCCTTTTTTCAGATTGACTGCTAGCACGAGATCTTGCACAGGGAGTGCTCTTGAGATAAAAGGGAAGAAACATCATGTTCTTCTCACATTTGCACTGTGCAAGCCCCAGGTCTGTACGAGTCTTGAATAAATCCTTACCTTAATTGGACCCCTCAGGAAAGACAGGTAGAGGATCCCTTTACTGTGAATTGTAATAGGATCTGTGAAAAGATCTATAAGAGATGTTGGCAGTCTTTATGTGTTCTTGATGGCCCACAGAGACCCAGCTAAGTATTGCAGTTCAGCATTCTGTACTTCTACCAAAGAATGGCTCACCTGCCAAATTGTCTTCCTTGCACTCAGACTGTCCAGAGTGGATTCCTTTTGTGTATATTACTAATGCTTAGGACATGTCTAAAGGTTTTGTAACTTTGCTTGGAAAAAACCCTTTACAAACCTGGCTATCTGTTCAGACATCTCAAGGGTCAGATAAGTTTTTGCATCACCCAAAACCACACATTGCAGGGAGAGGAACTACCTTTATTGTGTTTCCAAGGACCTACACTCCCATTTCAACACTTCTGCAAAGTGCATCTGTCACAGGATCTCTTCTGAACTTGCTACAGAAAATGCATTCCTTGGCTCTTTTAGGATTTGATCAGGACTGCTGAAATGAGCTGTAGTAAAATGAGCAGCTTTGTCTCTATGAATAACATGAACCTGAATCTCAATGAGTAATTCTAACTAATAGGAAGATAATGAAGAAGACAACAGATATTCTGCTCAGAAGTAGCAAAATACATTCACCCTCTAAAAAGTCATTCCCCTTCTCTTTCTTTAACATTGGAAGACTGGAAAGGGACTTTGTGCATAATATGAGAATCTAAACAGGAATCCACTTCTGATTATTATCAAAGAATTGACATTCAGTCTTATAAAATTTCCAAATTAACCAAGCCTGGGTAAATATTTGGCACACATTGATACAGCTCTTTAAACTAATAAAAATTATCTATATGAAAACTAAAGTAAATAATCATAGATATATAAACAAACAGCAATAAGTACTTATATACCAATCATAGCATAACTCAGCCACATATCCAGACAGTAAAAAAGTCCAGTCTTACCCACTATCCATTTAATTCCTTATCCAAGGACAACAGGCCTGGGAGGTTAAAGATATAATACTCATCTATGAGCAGAATAGACTTAGAAAAAAGTAGTATTTTTTTTTTTAAATTAAAGCAATAACCTGATGACTGAATTATTCTGCAAAATACAAGGAAGGTTTAAAACCTGGTCGCAAACTTTCTCTCAGGTCACTAGGTTTAATGGTAAGATATTTAAGATAAAGAGTGTTCAATTGCCAAGTACAATTAATCTGATCTGTGATTCATTTGAGAAAGGTAGAGATTTGAGAGACACACAAGAAATACACAAGATGAGTGTCTGATTAGGAAATGTGTAATAAAGTACTTTCACAAGAATGAAATCAAAGACATAATATAGGCATAATATTCTAGAAGTAAGTTCTGTTTGCTGAAGGATCAATTACAAGTTAGATAAAAACGGAAAGCTTAATTCTGCTCTTTTCAGGTCTCTGGAGAGTGAGGGAGCACAGGCTCAGTCTCCTATCCTGAATTCAGTAATCCCCACTTGTTACACATCAGTGATAGAATACCCTGAACTCAGAGGCATGATTTTCCTGTGCACTTTCACAGGAACAGCTGGCAAAAAGGCAGCAATCCTCACATCCTTGGCATCTGTTAGTCTTGATGAAAATTCATGTCTCATTTACAGAGGGTCAGGTTCTATCACCATGAAAATAGAGCTGAAACTGATTTCTCAGTAGTGCTAATAAAAGTAGTAGGGAGATATATAAGGAGCAGCAGTCACTCTGGATTTAAGTGACAACATCTGAAATTAAAGGGACAGAGAATTTTAGGCTCTCATTAACCATCACCATTATTTAAGGAGATTCTGTAAAGATATCTTTAAACTCAGTTCATAATGTAAACACTTTGCAAATCCTATTGAGTCCTGTGAACAAACCCACTACATAGAACAGTACAAGTTCCAAACTTAGGGAATCATACACCCTGCTTGCCAACTCACTTGGGTTTCATATTGTGTGCATAAATAGCTGAGACACATGTATTAATACATCAGCTAAAATTAGCAATACAGTAATTTAAATGCAGGGAGCATTTAAATAAAAATCAAAGAATATAAAATAGCCTTAATCTTAATAGTGTAGCTGCTTTATCCAAGCTTGTCTCAGTAAGCATCATGACATTGCCTAACGGTTGCACAGAGCACACACAGCCAGCTACTGGAGCTTTTATTTTGCCAGAAACCACAGACATTTGTTTTTATTAGCATATCTGAGGTACACTAACTTTGTGCCTGTAGTGTGAAAAGGACAGGTATTTAAGTAACCATCTAAAAGTATAATTATGGACAATTTGCATATCTTTCATGGCTCTGTCTTTTGTAAATGGGTGCAGCAATAGTGATTGCATGAATTTCTATCCAGTGCTCTGCTTTCTGATACTAGGCTTTAAATTATCAAATTGAAGTGGACATGTGGTTCTTTCAGTTATATATTCAGAGGGGAAAAAAAAAAGAGGATCAGGTCGGTTTGGTTCTATGCATAGCTCATATCCAAATAACACCTCTGAAAGAACTTCATTCACAAAGGTTCCACACCTGTAAATTTATGTGGACAAATACTTTCTTCCCATTTCCCTCCCACCCAAATTCCACCAATTTTCCACTTCTGAATACATTTCCTGCTCCCTAAATGAATTTGGTCTATTATCACACTTAAACCCCAAGACTGAACTACAGACAGCAGGAGGTAGGGAGCACAGTGGCCTTCCCAGAACACTGACCTGTGGCTTTGTTTATGGCAAAAACTTGTTGTGCTTGCTGTTTTCTGCTAAGAAAAAAACCTGTATCTACTTCCACATGTAGCCAAATGCCAGAAGGAGCCATTTCCCTTGAAATAATTCCAAGGGCAATGTCTAGGCTTTGGGAGTGACTACAGGACCCTTACCTGTGGTACATGCTCTACCATGGTTTTGAATGGGTATCCTACATGAGACAGTTTGGGAATAAGAAAGCAAATATTTGAGACCATAAAAGTGGACTTTTAGAAAATGCCTAATATTTGCAACATTGGCTTGGCAATCACTTGAGAAAAAAGTCCATATGAAAATTCAAAAATATATTATATATTAACAGACCAGTGGCTGACAGTGCAGGATCAACAACTCTCTTGTCTGAAAATTGCACTACAAAAAATCTGCATAAATATATTAATTTTTTTAATCACATTCCAAAATTAATACTTCAGGTGCAGAAAAAATGGAAAAGGAAACACAGAAAAGAGGTTTTGTTCTAGAGTTGAGTGGTCATAAATGTCAAAATAAACATTAATGTAACTACAAAGTATTAAGTCAGAAATTAAAGCCAATTGAAAGATAGTGAGATAGTATAAGAATTTAACATTGAAAATTTAGCATTAAAAATGCTATATGTGTATTTCAATTTAACATTAAAAATACTATATGTGTATTTCTCCAAACTGTAATTTCTTCCTACATTTTATTTTTGGTTTTGGTCAACTGTTATTCCTGCTGCTATGTTCTGGGTTTTTTCCTTTTTTTTTCCAATGACTAAACCAGTATTTTTCACTGGAATCCATTTGATACTCTATGTAAGTGGCTTCCAAAGTATTTCATGCTTTCTACAGCACACCTTAGAGCTTATTTGGAATATTATTAATATGCAATTTGGAGGTTTTTCTTTTATCTACAAGACTAAAAGTTATTGGTTCAAACAGGTGTGTTTGAGCTGACTATTTTCTCCATTTATCTTTTGTTCTAGATGCTCATCAAAATCTAGATTTGAGATGAAGTAATAAAATGGAATGCAGTGTATGTAAATGGTAGAGCATTTGATGGACAACTTACAGTTCTTCATGGCTAGACATTTATTTTGTCTTACCTGGTTCATGCTGCTACCCAGCATAAAATGCATCACTTAAAAGCAAAAAGTCATCCTTTTGATTACAAAGCTTAAGACAGTCACAAACACATTGCCCTGTGAAAGTGTTACCATGTCATAGACAAAGGTTCACAGCCAAGAACACAGCAAATTCTTCCCCAGATGGATATTCTCCTTACTGTCTATCAGATAATGAATAGGGAAGAGTAAGGGGCATCTCAATACAAATTAGATATCAAATACCTGCTCTGTTATTTATCTGATGTTTCTACTATTGAGAACCTTGACACACACACACACACACAAAAAAAAAAAAAAAAAAAAAGACATATTTTTAAATTCGGAAATTGTCTATCACCAGAGGAATCATAGACCCTATTATATATATATACCCATATAATCTGATCAGTTATCAGGTGCATGTACTGATAACTGCCCTAATGAAGTTTGGCTTTTGTTCCTCTCAAAGATAAATTAACAAGTACAATTCAAACACCTTGGTCAGAAGATTTAAGTACACTATATGAGAGGCTTTTAAAGAAAGAGGTATAGCTGCCACATTGGTGCAGTACATACCAATATTCTGATCTCTTTATGTATTCTTCCACTGATGAGATTACAGATTGAGATGAAAGCAGTCAATGTTATCATCATGAATTACAAAACAGATGGCTCTTCCTCCACTTAAAATTAGTGCAGCACAAGAATGGTTATCAGAAATAATCTAGCCTTCCTCCTGGCCCCCAAATCTTAGTCAGCAGCTTGTCCAAATGAGGCAGGCCAACCCATGTTCCAGTCTCAGGGAGTGGCATCTAAACAAACTGATGCTTGAGTGAAAAGGTGAAAACACCATTTGAAAATTCAGTTGGTGGATTTAGTTTAGGCTCTCTGTGCCTCAGACACTGATGACTGAAACATAAGCTACCTTATTAGCCTCCATTTCAAAAAACACAACCGCAGTGGCTGTGCAGATCTGCTGTATTTTGACTTACAGACAAGAAATTCTGGAAGAAATTCTTGACTCAAAGGTCGAGAAAATCTTGTTTCCTTGTCTAGGATTCTTTTGTGACCTCAAAATGACTGCTTTGCATCTACTAAAAGGCTGCTCAAATTTCATCCAAATTATCAGAAATACTTGATAAGTCCTATGAAAAGCAATGAGTTTTTAAAATGCAGAATGAAGAGGAAATCAGTGCCATGCAGTTTGAGATAAAACCTTCTCTGACAGGACTGGAGCTACAATAAAAGATTCTGCCCACTGTCTAATGTTACAAAGTGTAAGGAAAGGCATAACACATAAATGAATTATGTTTCACTCAACTTTTTATAAGTCAGGCACCAGTTTTACAGATAATTATACTGATTATACTAAGAACAACTGTCAATTGTGGCAGAGAAGGATATACTAAAAGGAGAGATGATCAGAATTTAGTAGAAATTTAACCATATGAGCTTCTTCAGAAGTCAGTTCAGACACAAACACTGGAAGATTTTACTCTGCATTTATGTCTGTAAACCGCATGATTATTTGGTCATTTAGAAAGGCAGAGAAGACATTAAAAATGTACATTAGACTGCACTTAGACCAAATAAGGAACAACATATAGGATATGGCAAGCTTTCCCAAGAAAATAGCAAATGGCTATAACCTTCCATGGTATGGCTGCAATATTTTAAAGGGTTTTTTGGTCCTAAAAATAAAACCTCATCTCCTCTGATCAAAACAAGTATATGTTTTATATTGCATATACACATTTACAATATTTAAAACATAATTATATTTATATTAAAGAAGGCACTTTACAAAATGTAAGCATCATTTTTAATAGATTTCAGTGATTTGTAAACCCCAGATTCACTATGGGTACTTTCCTATGGGATCTCTTGTTTTTCCTCTAGTCTTTGAATCTTTTAAAGCCCCTCTCATTATTTTTGTTGTCTGAAGTTGGGCAATAATGTTACTGTGATTAATTAAGCAAAAAGACATGGAAATGGGGGTGTGGTAATCATCAGATAATAAAGCCCTCTGGGTCTTGCAATGCATGAGGTGCAGCCAGGACCCTTTATCCCCAGAGGTCTGATTATCTCCAGGAAAGCTACACCTCCCTGTACTTGCTGTATGGCTATTATGAAATATCTTTACATTTTATAGATAAAGTAAATTACTTTAATCACTGAAAATTGCCAGTGTTGTGAGGTTTCAGCTGTGAGGTTCACAGAGCTTAATCTGCCCATTTCAAGTCTGAAATAACCAATAATTGTTCTAATAAAAGCATCAGTAAATCATTATTTAAATGCTGGGATCATCCCCTCAGAGTGGCAAAGGCACCTTCTGTGTGTTTGATGACATGGGGCGCTCGTTTAGCCATAACCCTGGAAGTGCAAGCCATAAGGGAAATACTCTACCAGGGCTATTTAGTGTGTGTAATCAATGCTTTGTTAGAGCATCAAATTATTTTCTGTCATTCTGCAAAGTCCTAGGTCAGCAAACAATAACATCTGCCCAACATCTGAAAATCTCTTTGGAAAAATTCCAAATGTCTTCAATTTGTCACACTTCCAATCAAGCATTTTTCAGAAAATCTTCAGTGGCTTTTGTTCAAAGGCAAAATATATTTCCCCATTCCTAAATCATTGGAACGCACAAGAAGCATGTTTACTAATTGCAAATATGATGGGGATGTCAGTGACAACTCTATCCTGCCCTCCACATGCTCTGGGGCTGTGAACACAGGGCTTTGGCAGACACCACAGTCAAGCAAAAGATGTGTCCTCCTTCCTGCTGCCAGCCCCGGGATCGTGACAGCCTCACGTTTCCTTTCCATGGAGCAGCACAGGACTGGAAATCTCAGAATTACATCCCAACTGATGGAAGAGTCACATACTGACAAAAATATCACCTTTCTGGAAGAGCATTTCCAAAACAAAACTTGCTTACATTGATGTATTATCCTTACCTGTCACATCACAGTAATTTATTTAAGAAACACTATTTGGAAAGATTTGCAAGCAGTTACATAGGGATATGGATTTCTACTTCCAAGAGGCTTTCAGTGACCTAATGCACTACAAGAAAACACTGTGAGATACAGACATGTAGCTAAAAAGCACTCCTGACTATCCAGAAAGATGATCTATGTCTGAGCTGGGTAAACAGATGAATTAAAAGCAATCCAAGGCCTTTTTGCAGTGAAATGCTCACCTACATGTACAAGCTGAAGACCAGGAAAGCAGCTAGTTATACTTACTGGACTAATGCATGACACATGTCAAACTGGAGGAGTTTTACCTAGCAACAGAAAACAATATCTTTAGCAGAGGTGAAAAAACAGAACTACAAGGCAGAGGTATACCAGTCCTAATGCCATTTATCCTACTTTTTTAAAGAAGTGCTAAAAAGTCGACACATTTCTCATGACAGGAAAGTAATTTTATTTCAGAGGGAAAATATGTGCTATCAGTAATTCTCCAGGGAAATCTGAGATTATTGTGCCAGAGGCAATTAACCCTGAGTAATAAAAACTTCTAGCAGCCTCAAATGACAACCTGATAGAAGAGCAGATATTTCCAAGGGAAAATAGTGACTTGCAAACAAGATATCTTTTTCTTCTCTTCTGGCTTTCAACCCAAGCTTTTAAGCTTCCTGCAGTAATTTGTTTACCAAGTTGACTAATGAGGAGAATTAATCAGAAGACTTTTCATAGAAGAAATATGACCAGTAATATGAGCAAGAATTGTAGATACAGAAGACCAATGTCATCTGCTTCTGGGAGAATTCCAAATTGAAAGATTGAGTCTGGTTACAAGATACAGTGTAGGAGATGAGGAGAAATGCTCCGTGGACGCTGCATTTAAAAAAAGAAAAAAAAAAACGAATTGGCAAAAAAATAAATGAGAATATCAGTACCAGGAATAAAGATGAGATCAAATTTAAGGCCCGTCTTGTTCACTCCTTAAGTATAACTCATATAGCGAAGGAACTGGTGAAGTCAGTGAAAGGACTGATGCAAGAAAATCACATGAAAATTAGGAAAATTGAAAGATTCTTACTTCTGATAACACTAATTTTCTAGTGTTGAAAACCTGCTGCATTTTTGAATTCAAAGGTAAATACTAAAATCCCAGTATGGTGTCCTTGTTTCATCTGGGACACAGTCACTTTCCTTTCCAGCAGCTGGCACAGTGCAGAGTTTTGGATTTAGGATAACAATAATTTTGATAACATACTGAGGTTTGAGTTGTAGCTTACACCAAGACTTTTTTTTCAGCTTAAACCAGTGAGGAGGAAGATAGGGGGCACAGCTGGGACAGCCAAGGTGGCCAAAGGGATATTCCATATAGTACCATGGTCAGTGTGTACCCTTGGAGCAAATCTGGCTCAGGGATTAGCAGGGGGATGGTGAGAAATTGCGCAGTGCATCACTTGAATTTGATATTTTAATCAAAGTCAGCACATTTCCAAATGAAACAGACAAAGTAGCTCCGAAATTTTTAGCGACATTAAGCTCATGATGTATCCCATTGGTTAATGCAGTTTCAAAAACTAACTTATATCTTAAAATTTAGGAAGACAGAGTAAACAAAAAATAACAAAACAACTACGCTGAGAATAAAAAAGGTGAGCTCTTAGGAGCTGCCATTAAAGTACTGCTTATTGAATTTTAAAGCAGGAATCAATTGAAGTTTTGGCCAAGTATATCTCTTACAAAAAATGGCCCAATGTTTTCAAGAGTTATCTGTGCCAGAACTGTGCTGTGTGTGGTACATTGTGCATCCAGTAATTTTCTTATGCAAACAAAGCAAAAACATGGAGTTAGATTACCTCAGTAATCTAATAGAGTAATCTAATACCTCAGTATTTCTCAAGGTATTTCTTTTGAAGTTTCTTCTGAACAAGTAAATAAACTTAAGTTTAACAAAAAATTTGAAAACAGGCTAAAAGGAGGAATTGGAAACTGGAATGTAACATGGCATGTAACAGTGTTCAAGAAACATATGTGCTATGATTGAACACAGCATACCCCAACCTGTTCATGACTATGTTGGTCAGTATGTCCTGCTACTCACAGCCCCAGAACTTAAAGCTCATTTGAAAACACTTCCAAACATTTCCAGACACACAGTATACCTAAAGTAAAAAAGCTAAGACCATAAAAATTCTTGATTAGCTAGAAATGGAAACACTACAACATCTGACCCCAGAGTCCTGAGCTCCAGCTCTGAAACTTGTTCAAAGTAGGATAGCTCACAGGAGCAGCTCCCTCTTGCCTGTGGTTGCTGAGGAGAATGGCAAAGTTTAGGTTTAATAATTATGTTAGGGAAGGATTCACGTAGACACTTGATATCAGGTAAGCTCCTCGTCTAATACGGAAATTGAACTCATGCAACATTCATGCAGAAATATTTTACGTAGCTACAGTAAATATGATCAAAGCCTTTAATTGTAAAACAGGCTGAAGCTTCTTGTGAAGAATTTTGGGTAATAAGCAAATATGAAAGCCAACTTGGGGGTTACCTAAAAGGGTGAACAGCCTTTGAGGTACCAAACTTAAAGCCTCTTGTGCATCAAAATCTATAATATTTAGAAATAAAACAGAGATCTTTGAAGGCGTGAAAATCCTGAGGCTTCAAGAATATCTTATTTAGGCTGAAGAATATATTACATAAAATGGGAGAGGGCATTATGAACACAGCCTAACAAGGAACACAGAGTAATGTCTCAACATGCTTTTTGTTCAAAATTTATAGGAAATTAGATTAATAATGCATGAGTTGCTTTATGCTAAGGTTACAGGCTCACCCACCCCCTCATTTATTTTTCCTTTGGAAAGCATTCTACTTTTACATACAAAATTAGATTTTTCCCGTTTTATTCAACATGGCTAGAGCAGACACAGAGCTCTCAAAAGCTCTCAGATAAAGTCACTTTTATCAAGCTATGCAGAGCTCTTCTGTTCATGTGAGTATACTTTTTCTTATTGCAAAAAGTAGACAACCTAAAGAATAGCACATCTAAATTATATAACTTTCTACAGCATCACCAGTTCTTTCAACATCTTTGAAAGAACTATACCTGTTTGGAAAAAGAACAAGATGTGGGCTAGAGAACATTTCCATCTTTCTCCCATTCTTTCTTTGTGGAAAAAGTGTCAAGATTATATGAGGAGCAGTTTTTCAGCTAAGATTTGTGCAGGAAAATCTCCACCTTGTTTTTATTCTGAAGAAAAACAGGTTGCAATAACACAGCCTGTCCTGGAAGTCCCCATATCTCCACCTACTCCTCTTGCCAATGAGAAAATTAAACTCCCTGCAGTCCATATGTCCTGTCTCATGAAACACAAGGCATTTTTGGCATCTCTTCCCTTTAAGGGCAATCAGAGCTGGTAGATGAGATAAAGGCTAGCAGAGTACAACTCTGTGTGCACAATGACTTCTTGAGCACAGTGACTCATGGAATATCAGAAAGTCAAACACGCACTGTGATATTTCTTTAAATGACAAGTCATCATCAAAAGAAAGCTGTGAAACTGTTGCCATCACTTTCAAAATATAAATAGGGGAGAAGAGAGCAAAAGAGAAGGAATATTTCTGCCATCAAACCACAAACCTCGTTAACAGAACAAGAACAGATAAGCTTTGCATGAAAAGGAGCTCAGTAGATCACTTTGTCTAAGATCATGATCTGAGATAGAGTTATTTGTACTTAAATAAACATTTACCAGGGAAAGCTAACAGTTCTTTAAAATCTTCAGGTACATTTTTTCCTTTTGGAAAACTTATTTACCTGCTTAGGTATCAGTACAGTGAGATTTTTTAATTTTTCCTGAATGGAGATATACTCCTTCTACAAACCAAGCCAATTTCCTCTTGTCCTTCACCTGACACTTACAGGGAGAAATCCAGGACACTCCTGATAACTGTTTAGACACTGAAATGCTACTGTCAAGATTCCTCCGTTTTTCAAAAGCAGAAAAATAAAACAGTTTTTTCAGCTGTTGATTTAAGCTTTACATTCAGTGTTTTATCAAAAGACAGTGCTTTATCATCAAAACACTCAAAGCAGGTAAATATAATGCCAATTAATATATCCTGAATGAAGTTTTTTATTTATAAGTATATAAAATTATAGTCAAAGGACTTCTCACTTTTTCATTACAGCCACTGTGAAATTTTCCATTGTCTTCACTAGGAATAGCATTATTCTAAAGAAAGGCAACAGAGCACAAATCCAGGATAATCTTTATGAACAGCATATGGGAAAATTCTGGAAAAATCTATTTTTGCAAGACACACCCTTTCCTCAACTTCAGACAGAAGTTGCATGTAGGAGATAAGTAGGATTTGACTGTGAAATAACTCATTAATCATGCACACAAATATTTTAAAAAGTCATTATCTGGCACACAGGCAATATTAATAAAAAAATACAAAATTCAGTTTTTCTTTTCTTGTAATTAATAATTTCATTGCCAAAGTTCTCAGAAATTGAAAGAGCCAGCAACAAGAATCATTTTCTGTAGATTATAAAAGTTAATTTCCAATACATTATGTATATCATTCTTTAAATGTCACATCCAAATGCATTTTTAGTGACTGATCTTAATTTTGCATATGCTTTTAAAGTAGTATTCATTAAAAAGTAATCTCAGTAAATTGACGTCAGGACCATATTTCATTTCGTCAATCAAACCCCTGAAATGTTTTGAGACAAATTCTTGCACATCGCTAACTGTACCTGGGAAATTATTGTTTCACTCTCACTTAAACTACACCCTGCAACATCAAAAAAAGATTAGGAGCTTGCTAGGGAGAGATCCCTCACTGAAAGTAAAGATGGAGAATGATGCTGCACTGCAAGGAGGTTTTTGAGCTGCTTTTGGCAGAGCCTGAATTGCGGCAAATTCCTCAGTGCCCTCCTCACCAGCTAGGGACAGGACCAGGGGCTCAGGACCCTCCTTTGTCAAATTACCTTCTCTGCACACACATAAACATTTCTAATTCATTTCTGATTTCAAATTAGACTAAAAATTCAACGAAGAGCAGGTTTTGCTTTAATTTACTGTGAATTTCATAATGTAATAACATCAGAGGAGTTAATGTACAGCTCTATTAATTGAAAGTAGAGCTTCAGGGGTTGGTGGAGCTCTTTGGTTCTTTTCCTCATTTCTTTGTAGAGAATGAACTTTGAATTTTGTATTTTCAGGTTCTGTAGATTGAGACACAAAACACTTTTTCCTCATTCTTGTCGCAATGTGGTTAGGGAAAAAAGGCTTTTTTTGGCTGCCTTTCTCTTTTTTTTACATATAATGACTCAGATCAGCTAGTCAGTCTGACTACCCTTACAATGTCACAGCTTTCAGGCTGACATTTATATTCATTTTAATATTTCCTTCTGGCTAATAAGGAAAATTGGCAAATAAGTACTCATATAAAACATGTATCTGAGCAGTTGGTTGTGCAGGGAGATATGAAAAACCATAATGCTGGAGAAAGGGAAAAAAGCCCCAAAACTTAATCATGTTTTAAACAATTTTCCAAAAATAGTTGGAAGAATTCTGGCAATCTTTTTTAGATAGACTCAATGATACTAAAGGTAATTTTTACCTAATGTTGTATCTTGATAAATGAAGACAGATATGTGGTAATTCTTTGTTCTATGCACCACAATAATTCATAAAAAGAGATGGGACTAAGCACCATATATGAAATATATCACAAAGAAGAATAATCTAAGGTTCACTGAGATACACAGACCAGTCTTAAATGCACTGTGAAGGATTCTCAATGGCTGGGATGACAATACAGGCTACTATAGTCCTGTCTCCAAGTTCAATCTAATTTTTTCCCCTAAAATTAAGAGGTTTCATAAATCAGGAGAGGAATTCAGGCTCCCTCTTTCTAAAAAAAAAAATCACATGCACAAATTACCTCTGTCCCTTCACCCTACAAATACATAGGTACCCTGTCCTACAGAAACATCTAAAAATTTATATAAACCCTCAGAAATTGCACAAAATCTCTTCATGTCATTTCCTCTAAGTACAGAGGGGGGTCATAAAGTCTGGCTGCTAAAATTTGTACCTACCATACAAAGAGAAGAAAGAGAAAAGAAACATAGTGGCCATAGAGTAAAATTAGGGTACCTCATTCCTGTATCCCAAATTTTGTAAAAGAGTTGTACAAACATAAAACCCCACGGAAGTTTTCCACATAATTATTTGGCCTCATTTAAATTACAGAATGATCTGGTAGTGAGACTTGGTGTTTTGGGCTTTTTTGTCCCAGCCACATTATGGGATGAACATTGCAAAATACTGGAAAAGTTTAGCAGATTTTAATTTTCCTCTGAGGAAGAAAGCATTAAACTCTACCAACTTACCTACCTAACTACATTTGTACCAAAGATATATGACTCCTCAGGAAATCCTCCTGACTGAGGCAGAAAAAGAATACTCTAAAAATTAGATTTGTTGTCTGTTAACACCCTATTTTATATTCAATTTTCTTTTGTCACATTCCAAGAAAGCAATTATTTTTGCAAGTACAGACACACTGTTCTTTCTGAAAGGTACAGTTTCATATCTTTGTCCATCCCCTTTGATTTATTGCCTCAGTGTCAATACACAATGTCTGTGCCAGCATTTTGAAACTCAAAAAGGAGTATTTGCCCCACAGAATACAAATGCTAGTTCAAAGAAAATCTTTGCTTGCATTTATGCTTTGAGAAAACAGATTTTTAAATCCTGGAAACCTGCTTAAATTTGGTTTACTGGCAATATCTGCCCAGTTATGACATTGACCTCTTTAGCTCCTGAAGGGCAGCAACATAGAAAAACCATCATCATACTCTGCAAATTAGCAATGTGAATCTTAAAAAAATTCCCAAACCATCAACATAATAAACAGAGATTTTCAATTTGGTAGGTCATCTAAAGAACTAAAAACTGATGTAAGAGCCCAGGTACTGGAGCCCAC
Source organism: Zonotrichia albicollis (assembly GCF_047830755.1). Classification (NCBI taxonomy): domain Eukaryota; kingdom Metazoa; phylum Chordata; class Aves; order Passeriformes; family Passerellidae; genus Zonotrichia; species Zonotrichia albicollis. Next base: position 43,468,024 of record NC_133824.1, read on the forward strand.
TCAAAGCACCCAGAGCTTTCTGCTCTGGCTGCAATTTGCAGAAGTGCTATTGGCAGGTGCATATGGAAATACAGTAAGAATATTTTTGCAACTCAACTTTTTTTGTCTCACCAACTGTTATTAACTTTTACTGAGACAGAGTCACAGTCTATTTTTACTATTGGAGTGGTAATCTGCTAGCAAGCAGCATGCTTTCCCTCATTAGTTATGTTTGCTCAAGATGTTTGTGTTTTTTTGTTTGCAAACACAGCAACATTAACAGAATTTTTCCCATATTCTGTGCTTAGCTTTTGAAACCAGAAAGAGCTGTTCTTTGAGCATGGATGAAAACACTTTTTTCCCCCTGTTTTTATGGGACCACAATTTCTTCACATTGGCCACACTAAGAAATTTGAAAGAAATACTCTTATTTTCAACTGAAATCCACTAGTACTGCATATTATAAATTTTCTGAACTAAAAAAAAAATAAATTAATAAAATAAGATGAATTATTGCACACTTGCAAGTACTCTTTAACTCTTCACAAAGAAGAATAACAGCTGTGAATATCAAGCAGAAGTCACTCACTGAAAATGCCCCACAGTTTACAGAATTTACAGCAAAAAGGGCTGGGGAAGGGTGTGCAGGGGCAGGGGGAGACCACGTGAACATTGGCCAAATCCAAAAAGTGTTTTAGCTTGCTGCAGCATCTTTGAATTCTGTTTACATCACCACTTTGAAGAAAGGCTTTGTTTGAAGAGCTTCATCAGTGAACATTGTGGGTTAGTGCTTTTTTAGTTTTAACGTGTGAATAACAGGTCCCTGCACCATCACACACCCATGCAATGCTCCCGTGCTGAAAACACACAGCACTTGTGTTCTTAACCCTGTGATTTGAGAACAATAACTGTTAATGTAACTCAGTTAACTGTATTGCTTTTAATTGAAGATTATCTTGATTACAGCCAAAGGGCACTATTAATACTCTGAAGAAATGACTAAGACTTTAGCATTTGAATGTTGTAGAGAAAATAGAACTAATTAGCACTAATTTAATTCTAAGATTAAAGAAAATTCATTTTTTTAATTTTTAATTTAAGATAAACTATTTTACTCAGAACAAAGAAAGAATAATAAGTACTTTTTCCGACTGAAAGGCATTTTTTACTTTTTGCATTATTTCATTAATATGGGAATATGGGAATCATGACCCCATTAAAGATCAAATAATAAGCATTTAATTATTGACAGCAAATAAATTTTTAATAAAGATACAAGGGTTTTGCTGTATAAAAGAAAGAAAACAAAGTACCTCTGACCCAGAAATTCTTAGAGGATCTCACACCACTATATAATCTATAACCTAATTTTAAAAGGATAGGTTCACAAAGGGACATGTCATTTTTCTTTCTTCTGTAGCACAGAATGAGGTACTGTAAGTACAACGTGTGTGAAAATGCTCCCCAGAAGAACCCCAGTTCTATCTTAATCATGCACTTAAACTAAATAATACATTGAATATGTCATAACCAGGAGGACAGTCATGATAAAAAGTGATTTAACCCCTTTTTACTCGACAAAATAATACTTTCTTTTCTTTACCTTGGGACTAGTTGTCATTTATAATTTCTGACCAAGGGAGACATAATGGATTTACAATGAAACCCTGATGCTTTTCCAAGGAACATGAAGATGCAGAAAATAAGCACCCATTACATTAGCAGAAAAAAAGATGTTTTCATTGGAACTCTGAGCCTCATCCTGGTGCTGGCAAATAAATGGGCTGTTCGCAGGTTCTGAAAGCATAGTTTCTGGCTAATCACATATCTACAAAGTAAAAATAAAATGAACTTTTCCTGAACCTTCTGATTCAGCACATAACTAAAAGATTCAACAAGACCTTTTTCAGCTTTGCATTCATGTTCAGAAGGGGCCCAAATCCAAGAGCCCTAGTCCAACCAGTCACTACCAAATATTCAGATTAGTTTCCTAAAATGAACAGAAATACCTACATGACAAACATAAAGGAAGGAAAAAAGAAAAATGGATTTGGGAACTTATCACTGTAAGAAACTCTAACTTTTTCCCCAAATTACTTCTTTTGCCACCTTTAAATCTCATCAAAATATCACATCAAGGAGGGGAAAAATATTCTTCAAAATGTAAAGAGTAGACGAAAAAGAGGAGCTGTCAGAAGACAAAATATTTACTAAATTATGGAATCTATTTAGTCTTTTCATAGTTTAAATGAAATAGCATATTCTTGACAGATGAGAAAATTTCAAAAGATTCTATGTTGAGATTCAGTTTGAATAACTCACGTACCAGCTGAGTTTCACAAATTTGCAGAAGTGGGTTGAAGTTCTCCCATGCACTGCTTCTCTTCATATCCCCCAGATTTTCAGAAGCAACATTATATATAAATAGGGAGAAGTGAATCACATGAAGATTTGAAAAAATACCTCCTCAACAATTCAGTCTAAGTTTATGGAGATTCTGATCTGAGACCTTAGGAAGAAATTCCTTGCTTTGAGGATGGTAGGGCACAGGTTGCTCAGAAAGGTTGTGGACTTTGCATTCCTGGAAGTGTTCAGGGCCAGGATGGATGGGACCCTGAGCAGCCTGGTCTAGTGGAAGGTCTCTCTGCTCATGGCAAGGGGTTGGAATGAGATTAACTTTATGGTTCCTTCCAACCCAGGCCATTCCATAATTCTATGATCTAGGAATTCCCTTGGTTGTCCCATCCCCATAGTGCTGGTAGGAAAATGGCAGCAATCACATGCATGTAGAACATGGAAATACTCTGCATTTTGTGTCTGACAGCAGCAGGAAATAATAGCCCTCATCACTCTGCATTTCACAAACAAAAAAGTCTGCAAAAGAAAGAGCTTTTTGCACAATGCATTTCTCACACAACTTCCTTCTGTAAGTACTCGTATCAGGTTTACTGCAGTTTCTCCTGAGAAGCTGGGAAGCTTCACCTTCTCCATGGTTTGCTACTTTGGAATGTGATTTGGAGAATTGTTTACCCAGCATGTGAGTTGTTTTTAATTAATGGCCAATGACAGCCACCTATGTCAGACTCTCCGAGTCTGTCACAAGATTTTATTATTCATTCCTTTCTAGCCTTCCGATGTCTCCTTTCTATCTCTTTGGTGTAGTTTTAATATATCATTTTCTTTTAATATAATTTATATCATAAAATAATAAATCAGCCTTCTGAAATATGGAGTCAAGATTCTCATCTCTTCCCTCATCCTGGGGACCCTCAAACACCACCACCAGCATGGCTTGCACAAACTCACTCTCAGCAACACAAACACCAGAATGGGGGAGCCACCAAAACCATTTTAAAGGATATCCAGAACATTCATGAGTAAATGCAAACATTTTGGAAGGAATTTGACTGCTTGAAAAAAACAGACAGAAACCTGGAAATGGTTTATCCTTAGTCTCTGTGCTCTAAAATTATGTCCCAGTTTTTGTGAAACATCTGGTGCAGGCCACTGCAGGCCACTCAAGGACAGGGTAATTGCTACTCTCTGATTTGGACCAAGCCTGAAGGACCATTTAAAGATAATTTTTAGGGTGAGTTTTCCCAATCTCCTAGACCAGGAAAACTGCAAGTTAACAACATCTGCTTCATTGGGAACAAAATTAAGCCCCTAGTAATCACATTTGAAAACACTTTGCAATAAAAAGTTCAAACCAGCATTGTTATCAACTACTAATGTTGCAAAAACAACCACCTTGATTTTCATGTTTCCTCTAATAAAATATGGATTTTTATAGTGTGAAATGCAGAGTACAATGCCTTTATCTGGTTTGTCTTTGATGCAAAGGCAGTCTGTGCGTATTCACAGTAACAGGATTGTTCTGCAGGCAGCTCCTCAGCCTGTTTGCCAGGGAACACACACTGGAAAAGCATCTTCACCACTAAAACTGCCCAGTAATGTTAAAATTAAGGTAAATCACGGATCCAAACTAAAGCAGCATTAAATGAGCACCTGTGAGTGACTTCAGGCTACTTAAAGCAAGTATTCAAAGACAATGTATTTGGGGAGAAGTCAAAGTTTACCCAGACTTGCTTATGGGGTACAACAAAAGTTTTCACCTGCATTATAAGAAACTTTCATTAATTTCATATTAACACAGATGGGAAGCACCACTACCTGAAGCCACTTCAGAACATGACCTGTCTGCTGCCAAAAACCAGAGAGGAAACACAGTAAGGATCAATATACAGTTCTAACAGCCTCAGAGTGGTGAGATGTTTCACATACAGACCTCAGCAGGTTAAAACAGCAATAATGGGAAGGAATTTAGGAATTCCTAGTTTATAGGAATAATGGAAAACAAAAAGTTGCCATGTTTGATGACAAGCTAACAGTTCTACAAATGAGGGTACCAACTTGGAGAACTCAATTTCAATTTTTTCAATTTTTTTGAAATAACCATGGTAGATATTGTAGCCTGAATGGCAAATTTAAGATTCTTGTCCCCCAAAAGAGTGTGAACACTCAAAAATACTGACCCAAAGTAATTTCTAATGCTTACCAGTGGAGGACTTCAGTCTGCAGTAGATCAGATAGCATTTAATCTAAGAATAACAACCAGGGAGTCTTCCATTGTAGGGGTAGACAGAAACATTTGTCTACCCTAGCATTTGACACCAAAAAAGACAAGTTATCAATATTTATTTTTTACAAGCGGACAAAATTTGATAAAACAAGAAGTGCTAGTCCTGGTCCAAGGTATATTTGATTTCTTCTCACAGCTTCATGCAGATTCTTGCCTCCTGGTCAAATTTTGTCTGCTACATTAACTTCTTAAACTCATTTATTGAATCCAGATTAATTTAAAATACAATGCCCTATTTTGCTTAGCTGTGACAGTTTCTCAGCAGTGTAAGAGATTAAAGAGATTTTAAAGAGTTTTCTTTAAAAACAAAAGCTAGTTGCCAACTTTATCACCAGAGTTTTATGCCACATTTTGTTCATTTACAGCATCTTACCAACACCAACAGGAGCAGTCCACTCCTCAGACACTTCACATCACAGCTTTTGGGGATGAACAGCACTTGTCTAACTGCTCAGCCAGGCTCATCTGAATTTCCCAACTTGATGGAGAAGGCAGGAGACATCAAAAGCATTCTTGTGTGGGATGAGAGAGAAAGCAGTGTGCCCTCTCTGCCCCTCGCCAGCCTCTGACACAGGCCCTTCCTGTGAAGCCTTCTTAAGTAATCTGACTAAAAATCAAGTTCTTGCCAATAGCAAGATGAACTTTAAATGAAAATGGGAACTTTGGAAGTGATATTTTCAGTAAGTTTTGAATATTTCTTAAGGTTAACAGTCAATTTTCGAAACAGTGAATCCTACTAACTTCTGCAAGTCAGTGGCACCTTTCACCACGGAATTCTGCCAAGGAACAAGGCTGAAACTCTTTTTTTTTTTTAATTTTCAGTTTGCATTCCTTCTATTCTGTTGAGTATTTTCCTTTTTTAGTACTAAGAAAGAGTGAGTAGTTTTCCTGATCTACCTTCTCTACAACAGTCATCTCTTCTGATCTCTTTATCTTATCTCTTCTTATTCATTCTGCTCTGAAATAAAAAGGCTTAGTATTTTCCATCTCTTTTCATATTACTCTTGTTCCATTACTCCAATTATTCTTGCTTTCCCTTTCAACAACCTTTATTTCCTCCATATATTTGTGGAGCTGCAGTGCAAAAATAGATATTCAGTTCTACTAGGGAAAAAAAAAAAAACACTAAAAAACCCCAAATTTTACTTGAAGGTATTAGACTAGGAGTTTCCTTTATTACCATCCTATTCTTTACACAATCTAATGTATTCTGTTCCCTGGTGAACAAAATTATTCAACAAGTCCACTGCCTTCCAATACTGCCCTTCAAGAAACCATATAAACCAATTTTTTATTGCACTCTAAGCCTTTTTCACTTAAAATGACCATAATCACAGAGTGAGAAGTCAAATAGAGAAAGGAAAAATCTTGACCAACATTCTCATCAAACAATCAATTTCTATTTGTTTATAGGCTAGAGTTGGAAGTACTGAAACCAAACTTTCATCATAGTCCTATGAATAACTTCAGGGTGCTTTTTTTATCCCTATTCCAAGCAGTCTGTGAGTGTCAGCCAAAAATAAACTTTGCTTTTTCATGCAGGCTGATGTCTAGTTGGTTTGGGGCAGGGTAGGAGACTCTGACAGAGTTTTCTTCTTAAAAAACAGAAGAATGACTATTTAAGAATGTTAATCTAATAACATGCTGCACCCCTTACTTCTGCCTGATGGTTTAATTATTAGTAACTCAGTTCAGTTCATTAGGGACCTATTGTGCTGCTGTTGGCAAAACAGAAATGTCACTGCGTGTTAAATAATTAAAAGCAGTAAAACAAACATTATCTTTTGAGTCCTGGATTTATAAATTGCTATTAAGAATGCAACCCTTTAATCAATAACTACTTATCTATTTTGTTTTAGTGAATAATGAGTATAAACTCTTTCCTGCCACTCTAATTATGATGTGATGACTACCAATTCTTCCTACTATAACCATAGATATTTTGTTTCATTTTGGTTTTACTACAGAGCATAAATATGAGCAACAGTTTGTGCATCCAACAAGTTCCACAGCAGTACTAGGCTATGTTTCCCCAAGCCAATCACTATTTTTTTTCCTTTTTTCTATGATCAAAGGCTGCAGTTCTTAATCAGCAGATTTGTGCGTGCCATTTATTTGTCCTGCAGCACAGGACCCAAGCAAATTAGAAACTTGAAACTTTCAGGGAGAAACTGCAGTGAAAGGTTATTGAAGGGTCTTATGCTGCCTATGTGAACTAGAATAATGTTCTTGCTGGGCCCAAGTCCCCAGAATTTTAAGAGGATTTAATTCCTAGTCATAAGTGGGGCCCCAGTGATACAGGAACTCTGGGCACTCAGTCCTTAGTTCCTACAGCCCAAATTGTTACACCACAAACCATGTATTTTATCACCAACAATTACCAGTTTTGAGCTCTGGTACAACAAGGACTGAACAAAGGTTCAGTCTGACTCAGAAAACTTTGCTAACAGGCAGATTTTTTAGACTGGAATAATCATAGGAGAGCTTATTTTGTAACTGAATATCATCATTCTGATTTCTCCTCTTTTTGGCTCTATTACTTTATGGCAGCCCTGTCAAGAAGTTTTGCCAGCCTCAGTCAGAAACAGAGAGCATAATACAAAATAAAAGGCAGAGTACATCTAGGTTTTACAAATGTTTACTGCTGACATGAAAGGAATGCCAAGAGGAGAATAATCCCTCTGCCTCTGCTGCTGACTTTGTCACAACTTGGAGAAACTTTAGGAACCATTAAGAGAGTCACTTTCATACTGTAATTTCAAAAGAGAGCTGGGCATGTGTAGGCTGGATTTGGAAAGGAAGCAAACCATTAAATAATCTTCTAGGTATTTCTGTTGCCATGTTGGCAATGATCACCTTTTAATGCCAGAGCTGAAGTATCACCTACCTATTTCCTTCTCAACTGCCTCTCACCAAATCAGGCACAAAGCTGCCATCCAACAGCTAATGCCCATGCAGAATAATTACTCAAACCCTTGGAAAGAGGACACTTAAATCAGCCCGAGGAGCACCTGCCTTACCAGTTGGGTTTTGTAGTTGTGCACAGAAAGCTCTTATAATTCAGTTCCCTTTCAGCAAAGGGCAGGTGAACTGTGATAAGAAAAGGCAGCTATGAACACAGGTGCACAGCAGCATAAGCATGGGAATAGAAAAAGGCACTTCAGATAGTGATATGAGGGCTCACAAGTGCCTGACCTGACTTGAACAGCTCTCTGCAGGACAGTTTGGTGGAAGGGGATAACAGAGAAAAACAGAAAAATGTAAGATCTGTGGAGGAAAATACGGTCACCTCGCACTGATTAGTTTGAGAACAAAGTAATTCAATACATCAGAGTGAAAAAAATTATTTCCTTAAATAACCCATTGCAAGCTGATCTTCACAGCTACTTTGTGCTTCTTTTCTTTTTCCTCTAGTAAGTCTCTTACAACCATGATTTTTGAATTTCTATTTTCTGTTCAGCAGAAACAAACTTTACCTCAAAGCATAGCTGTATGTGTCAAAACCAGCATGTAACTACAAACTCCTCCCCACTGCTGGCCTTAGACTACCTGTTACAGTGCCTTTTGTTGGGCGGAATCTCAGGCTAGCCAGCTTTGCATTCCTGAACCCTCAGTCTAGTTTGCACACCATGATTCTGTGTTTAACCATTACAGCAAGTGGACATGGAAAGACAAAAGTTTCATATTGAAGGGGAAAAACTCAAGTGAAGCCTAAACCAAAATGCCAAGAGGTATATTTGTTTCCTTCAAGAAAAAATAAAAAAGTCAGCAAGAAGCCAAAGAAAAGCAACCTAACATGCACTGAAGAACCCATCAAACTTGAGAAAGTGCTGGCACTTCCACAGTACATGTGATGCGTAGCAATGGTACAGGTCCCTAACTGTGGCAAAGAAAAACTCATCTCTCACGCCTGGTTTTCAACATGCAACTAAAACCTGACAGATCTCCCTGTCCCATTTCACATAACCATTCAGCAGATGATAAATCCATCTCCAAGCACTTTGTTTTCAAGGCAAAGCTTGCTTTTTTGTTTGTTTTCTTCCATTTGGGTACACAGGCCCAGAAAGCCAAAGCCCACAAACACTACCAGAGAGCAAACTGGTAGATATTTCTAAAACAGCAAACAGGGAATGGGAAACGAGAAACACCATGGGGAAGAGACAGACTAAATGGACTCCCCCATGCAGGACTCTGAATGAAAATGAACAGTGGCTTATACAGGTGATAAATAGGAAGGGAAAAATGAGACTGAACCTATGTGTCAGCTCCAAAAACGTCACCAAGCAGTAATTGAAATTTTAGCAGGGAGTAAATTATGGAGGGGGAAAAAAAGAAGTGTTACATAGGCTTTTCATCATTTCTTCAACATCTTGATCTCATATGTTCTCCTGGGTTGGTGCAATGTGCATATTTGCAGTCTGAAAGAGCTATTTTTAGATGCCCAACTGGGTTGCTATCTGCAGAGTAAACATCAGTTGGGGTCCCAGATCTAAGTCAATTCATTCACTGCTCACTTGACAGAGCACCGTAATGCCAACAGGAGAACCTTCCCCTCCTTTTTGTCATGTAGGAGCTTCCAGGGCTTTTTTAGGCAATCTTCTCTTTCATATTCTCCAGCTGGTAGCTCATTTCTTCCCTGTCCCCTCCACTCCCTAGACACAACCACAATGTGTCCCCAGGTACATTTAATTCCCCTCAAATTCCTCTATTTGCCTTTGCTGATCATAATGGATCCTTGAGCAAATTGGTTCTGCACTTAGAGATATTTTCAACATGTTTGGTTTAGTGATGAAATAAGAAAAGAGTGATGGAAAAGAAAGAAGAGAATCTGAATAAAAAGACAGGAATTAACTTCTCAGCATGAATAAAATCAGCTACAGATCTAAATGCATTTTCAGACATAAGTAATTTCAAAGGAAACTTAAAGGAGATTAGTGTTTGGGGAATTTTACCCATACATGTGTATGTAAGTGTATTTTTACACATAAACTTATATTACTAAGGCTAGAAAATTCAAAGTATAAAACAATATTTGAAATCCTTTCAAGTTTCAGAAATGAAAAACTCACTGCTCAGGTATCTAAGAAGAAACCTCAAATTATTCTGTCTCCTTACCAAGAAGCAACCACAGAGACTTGAAAAGCACGTCATAGGCACACAATAAAAGACTAAATTAGAGTGATTTTTAAAAATCACTCTGCTTTGGGATACTTTTATACACACTCTTACTCAAATATTTCACTTCCAACTTTTATTTAATTAAAGATGCTTATGATATCATCTCTTGCTCTTTATTTAGTGGTATCATTAAAGCTATAACAAAGACTCCACAGCTCTATCTCCTAAATATGCACAGCTTTAAATGTTTCTGGAGGTATCTGGGATACAGAACAAACCTACACATAATAAAGTGTTGCCATTTAATTAAGGAGCTATTCTTGAGGTAACACACAGTCAAATCTCCCTAAGCATCTGACAAAAACAGTGCTCACAGCTGGTTTTTAACCCCACTCTTCATCAGGCCTTAACTAAAGCCACAGTTTAGATATAGAGAATAATAAAGCAAAAGTCTCAAAAACAAAGCACATCTCACTGAATCTCTCCTCGTGGGCAGGTGATCCAAGCTAGTAACTTAATTAAGCAGTGAACAACATCACAAATAGGTACAAGTAAAACAGCATGTGCACAGCAAAAATGGAAGTTTGTAAGGGTAAGTTAGAGATAAGCCTAAAACTGCTTCAACATTAAGGTTTTATTCTGTTCCAGAAGTTCTGGCACTGCTCTGCAGCTCCAAATGGCAGGTTCCTACTGTCTCTTAAACAGCTAGGCATAACTATTTAACCCCTTCAGGACCAAAGTAGAATATGCAGCTCCAATTAACACTAATGGGAGCTGTATGTTCACTCAGCTACACATGCTGCTAAAAATGTACTTCTTAGCCCACAGCTTTAAAGTATGGGAAAAAAAACCCCCATTCTTAAAGGCAAAAGGGTTCACTTTTATATCTTTTCACTGAGTGAAAAAAAAAATTATTATAGTGCAGTTGTTACAGGCAGCATAAACTGCTACATAAAGAAAAATCAGGCCAGCAGAAAAAAATCTGGACACCAAATAATCAGTGATGTGCCACAGTGATATATAAAACAAATCAAGGCATTTGCATGGATAGCATATAGTGGACACAACTCACAGCTAAATCCTGCAACTTGAAATTGCAAGCTATTTCCAAAAGTTCCCAACTGCTCTGCATCATCTAAGCAACAATATTGCTCTAAAGAGAGAATCTGAATCCATCTGTGTTTGTTAATATGGCCTTAAGTGTTAAATTTGTTGTTGCTGTCTTAAGCTATGTCAAGACTGTTTAAATAAATGCTGTGACTTGCTAAATCCTGTCCCTAGCTAATTAAAACTATGGGTTTGAAGTATGTTGCTTAATACATTCCCTTTGCTCACTGTTGATACACTTAATAAAGAATTGCACAATACAGGACACATATTGGGGGCTGCAAATGCAACAAAAAAAGAAATGAGAATGTGAATTTGAGGGAATTCTCAGAGTAAAAAAAAAAACAAACAAATGTACTGCTGTGACTAAAAAAAGGAGTGGCTTCATAAAAATGGAAAAAAATTCTTGATTTGTAAAGAAATCTACTTTTTAATGGATAGCATTCATGTATAAGTCAGATAAATGCAGGTTGTCATCTGAGACAGGTGTTTTATAAAAAGTTTTTTTCTAGTGTCAGAAGACTGACAAAATAAAATAATTACAATTTAAACAATTGCAAAGTCTCTTCTAAGAGGAATTCAAGTAATTTATCAAGTAAGTCACAAAATACCTGCTTAATGGGTTAGATCTTGTCTTCTGATTGGGATTTGCAATAACCCAGAAAGATTGCTGTGTGCTCCCTTCAGTCTTGGGTGGGCACATTCACTTGATTGTTTCAGCTATTGGCAGGTTGCAGTGAGAAGTGGTTTACTGTGTTGGGAAAATGTTTTCCTAAATGTTTTCCAAGGAATCTAATAACTTTAGTGCAACTGGTGCAAGACACAATCCACAGAAGGGATCCAGCTCATGCACAAGAACCTTCCAAGCATTGATTAGGTTTAGATCTGGAGGCAAACTTCTTCATTCTGACTCCTCTCCATCCATCAGTCAGCTTTCTGATGCAGCTGGAGCAAATTACAGCTGCCAAAATATTATCTATCAGTTATTGAAGGATGTCTGATGATTGTGCATCAGAGTAAAGCTTTTTAAGTCAAAAGAGATAAAAAACATATTCTGGTTCTGTCAAAGCACACAGCACTTTGACAGGAACCACATATTGCATGCAGACATAATGTGCAGAAGGGAAAAAAAATACACTGAGTTATACTCACCTGAGCCAGGAACTTCTTAATGTTAGAATTTTTCACCTTCCCAGAGGCAATGGATTCTTGGCTCATCCAAAATACCTGAGACAATTATCAGTCACAATGCATGTCCCTGGAGGTTTTTCTTTAGCAAGAAGCAGCTTGTGCAACAAAGTCACATTCTACTTCTGTGGCAAATATTAGGAATAGAAGTAATAGTTCACACCTTAGCAAAAACATGGGATAAAAGTTATAACAGAGCTATTGGCAAGGGCCTGGGCTCTCCTTGGATTGCCGTTATTATCTCTAACCAATGTATTTAACCCCTCTTTCTCTCTCTTTATTCTCTTTTCTGTTCTGTGTTAGCTATTTGTAATTACAAACTTCTAAAGTCAGTAATCGGTTTGTATTGTGAGATGGCCTAAATGCATGAGTACCTAACCATAGGCTCAGCTAAAAAAAAAAAAAAAAAGAATGGTAAACAGCATTTAGTGAGAGTAATCAAACTGTGAAATAAGAACAGTATTCTCCAGTCTGTGACATTAAGGTCAAAAGGATATTTCTCCATTCAAAAGCTGACATCAGGGAGCTCACTATTACCACTGAATGGATATGAGGATTGCAGTGACCGATCATCCTTAAAAAGGGAAAAAAGCAAGGAAAAAAAAAGAATACTTTGCAAACTTAAAAAAATCTCATTTAGAGAAGATCTAAATTCACTCTGAATTTGATGGAATTACTTCAGCTTTAGAGTTGTGTGATCAAAAGTAAGTTGTGAACTGTAGTTCAGCCTAACTACTTCTAGCTTGCTCAGCCTGATATCCCCATCCATCAGTACAGCATGCAGAGACTTCAACTCAAAACCTGATCTGATCTTTCCAATGCAGTGCCGTGCCTATTATACTCCACAACTTCATTAGCATTAATAAATTCAATCAATACTTCAGTAAATAATGAAAGTCAATCATGCTTCTTATCCATGGCCGCTGAAGGAACTCGGCACTGTACTGGTGACAGCCCCACAGCTTTAGGAAGCAGCCTCTAAAGTAATTATTTGCAGGCAAACTGGAGAATTTCATATATATTTTTAATGAGGCAGTTCTTGAGATAGTAAGCTATTTAAGAGTCAGAGAACTCTCGTGGAAACTCTAATGTGTACTTTGTTTCTTGGGCTGAGCTCAGGAGCACTGTGCCTGCCTATACATCCAGCAGCACCACTGGAATTGCATCTCCTTGCCACAGGGTTCAATTGGAGCTCATGTAATCATGGCAATCAAAACATGGCTAAAAAGTCAGGCTGCTCACAAGGGGAAGAACACATCCCCATGCTAAGGCATACATCTTCCATACTTTATTTACCATTAACAAAAAGTGCTTTATGGCACTGCACAGAGGTTGCCATAAAACAACGTTTTAAGGCTCTCTCAACCATATTTCAGCCATAAATGTCCTATAGATACAGGAAGGAAAACTACCAAGGTCCGATATTATCATCTTTATTACAGATGACCTCACTATTGTGCTCTCCATAAAGAAAAAATATTAAACCATTAAAATAGTCTGAATCCTAAATTAATACAGGTTTACTACTCATATCTAGATCTAAATGGCCTTACTTACAGAGTAATTATTTTTCTAAGAAAATTTTGTTGACAGCCTCATTAACAGTGATCAGACCAGAATAAATTTAACCTCTTCTACTAAAAATGTGACTTCCCTGGCAGAGTATCCCATATATTAGTACACATCCATCAGCAACTCAGCTCTCAGTGGTTTTATAATGAATGCCACATTAAAAAGCAAGACACAAATTAATGAAAATTCAGTCATTGCACTAAGTGTTACAAAGCTTAAACAGCTGAAACTGCTATCCTGTTCAATTCAGAGATTTTGATTTCCCTTTTACACTACTGCTCACTAGTCCTATTTGTTAGTATGGTTCCATAATACAAAAATATTATTACAAGCTGTACTATTGCAGCTCATAACAGTTCTTATAAAAATCCAAAGGAGACAGTAGAAAAAATAACATTACTTATTGTTTCATTATTTTTTAAAATGAGATTCATATGTTTGATGCCAAAATGTGTTTCAGCTTAACTTGTAGCCCTGTACACCCTAAATCTGAAAAATCCCAAGGCAATTTCTAGTGCCTTGTGTCAGAGTGTGGCAATAGCAACAGTTCCCATTTCTGAGCCCATTCTACTGCATTATTCTACTGGAACTTCACAGAATTTGTCCAGCTTACTGAAATATTCTCAGATAAACAACACTTGATTTATGAAGATGGTCAGTTTTACTTGAACACAGAGGATTTAAATCATTAACTTGCTTTCTTACATTGGAAATAATTCTGTCTGCAAGAGTCATATTTCACAACAAAGCACTGTTGCTCTGAATGTGTTTTCCCATCATAGAGTGCCTTAGAAAGAATTCTCTCATATTTTCTGTGGAAAGTTCATTTTTCCCTGTTTAGATAATAATGATAGCAGCAAATTAGAGAAAAAAATGCTGGATGGGGGGTTTTCTTTTAAAACTGTTAAAACATCTTCTTACACATTTAATTCTTTCTTATTTTTTTTCCTTATTTTTAGTCCTCTGGAAGATTCACACAGAATTTCCTCTTTTAGTTCTAGCAATAAAATACTGCAGGAGAAGGCACATGGGTGCAGTCCCTGTGTGGTTGCACCACAGCAGAACTGTGAACGCTGTTCTGCAGACAGCAACACATCTCTGTTTATCTTGGCAATCAGCTTGCAGGAATTTGCCTAAAAAGACAGAACAACTCTAGGTCTCACTGCTGTAACAGCCCCCGGGTTATTATTTCCTCTTCTTTTGGCTGTTGCTTTTTTTTTCAAATGGGTAAAAGAAAAATCAATTACAGAAAGTTTCTGTAATTCTTGGGCATGAAAGAGGGCTTAGAGAGATATGCATGCTCTGGCAACAGTACATTCTTATTATTCACCTTGATACAGCTTTTGCACATTGTGCTCCTCACAGTTCAATGGTACCTGATAAAACTAATGCCAGTTTTCATCCAGCACCAGCTTGTGATGTTAAATAAGAAACTCTGTGTGTGAACGTGCTTTTAAGCACTACAGTGCACCAAAGAATGAGCTGTTTTCAGCTAACATTGAGCCACTAATGATTTTAATGAGAGTGCCTTCTGGATTCATATTTTTTTCATAAAATACATCACACTAAAACAAAATCAATGAGAAACATTAATTAGGGCCTTTTTAGACGCCTTCTGTGGTGTTGTTTTTCTTTTGAGAAGCACCAGATGAAGAATGCTGTGCTTTATTTAAGCTAAGTTGTTTGACATTTAGATGAGAGAAAAAAGAGAAAAATACTAACAAACACAGGAACAATTTCTGACAGCTCTTTGTCATGCAAGAGAGAAAAAAGGGGACCGACTGTGAGATACTACTTTGAAGCCCTGGAAATTTGTAATGAAAAATTTAAGATACAAGAGAGGAAGAAAGATGAGCTATTCATTTGGTTCTGCATATATTAACACTTGTAATTCAAACTAAAGGTTTGCTATGTGTTTTCATAATTTTGACTCTAATAAATATCTTGGAGAATTGCTTTGATATTCTAAGATCATGCGTGTAGCTTGCATCCATTAAGAAAAATGGGGAACAATCATCATCAGCCCTCTTGGCGCTAATGAGAAGGTCATTGCTCTTTAATTATCACAGACATGAAACCGAAACATTTCAAAGGGTTTGTGGAATACAGTGGCTATGGGCAAAGCTGTGTATCTGTTTATAAGTCTGTCTGTCCCAGAGCAAGTAGAGTAGAACATGCATCTTCCATTCTGCAGCCTTTCTGCTTTTGTGTATATTAAATTTGCAAGTTTCTATCAGTGTTTCTTGCACATCAGATTAATCTGGGAAATTTAGACCAGCTATTAGCGGGGGCTGAGCAGGAGGGAGGAGGGCAGGGAAAGGCAGAGAAGAAGGGGTAGAGATGTGAGAATAGTAAAATGTTCCTCATCAGGAGGTATTGTGAAATAAGTACCACTGTGTTGTGTGACCTTATTTCCCACAGTAGGGGTGTCACGAAGAAATAGAAACGGTGAGGTGCTGCAGGAAAATATTAGCAAATTAAAATTTTGTGTCTGGCATTGGTTGTGATCTCACTCATATTTCCATCCTTGCAGAGGAAGTGACTACAAGGGGAACAGACACAGTTGAGGCAAACCAGGGGTTGGGGGAAAAAAAAAAGAAAGTGATTTTTTTTTCCTGTTGGTTGCAAATTACTCAAAAAAATTTCCGCCTCCTCTGATACAGAACTACAAAGAATCGTTCCCTCACTCCTAATGTTTTTACACCAAATATGTTTTATTGATCCATTAGCTAAAATGTTGATTATTCCTGGATTAAATAGACCATTTCAACTTCAGTAATAGGTGAACAAACTTGTCTTTCACAAGAGTGAAAAACTGAAGAGTAGAAAGGGAAATTTTCTCTCTGTGAGGGAGGAAACAGGAAGATCCAATTTTGCATACAATTTCCATTTTGTTTTCTACAATTTGGAATATGCTGAACAGCTATCTTCTCTGTTTTTGCTCAATTTTCACCTTTGGGAGCAGTCACATTCCCAAAGGCACTGTCAAAATATGTGTGGGAAGGGGAGGGGTGGGAAGAGAAAGCATTCAAAATACTAGCAATCAAAAATTGGTCTCCTCTGAATGCTTTGTTTTAATAGTTATGTCAAAAATGCAAATTTTTCTTCTAAATCTAAAATTCACTAATATTCCTCATAATTAAGAGAGTTTCCATTTGCCAGCTTTGGAAGACTGATGCTGAATTTACAATACAAACTGACTTACAGAGTTTGGATCTCTAAATATTCATTGCTGGAATCTGATGTGAACATTTCAACAGAGTAATACAGCAGCAAATCTTTATGACAGATGAAAAGTTTACCTTCCTGCAGCAACCTTCATCTTGAAAGGCAGCTTAGGTAGAATTACATTAGGCAAGGAGGAAATGATTTTCCAAATTATTTCCGATAGAGATTCCAGCTAATTCTCTTCATAGATTTTCACCTTTCTGGGGAAATACTAATACCCTTTCCTCCAGCTGCCAGATATCAGGCCAGAAAAACTTCTGGGGAATTTCAATGGAATTCCAAGAGGAAAAACACCACCCTATTTTTTAAAGTCTTTTATATTGTTTTACATGCAGAAAGCAAGAGAGAAACTCAAGTTCAAAATGATCATGTGCTAAGCCAGTATAGAGTGGTAGCTATTCAAATTGTATCTGTTCATTCTGTATCTGTTCTGTAATCCAAGCAAGAGTCACCTAAAGGTGGTTAATACCCTGAAACCAGGTAAAGTGGCCTAATCCCCAAAGGAGGCAAGTCACCAAGTAAGTGATTCTGACTAAGAAAGTAAGATTGCCCCCATTAAAAACCAATGTAAACATTTTCATAGGACTTTTCCCTTGAGATCTACCCACATAACTCTGTAAAAAAGATCAGAGTGCCTTTTTCAAAGAAGGACTTGAGTAATCATTCCCAGAGTAACTAAAGTGACTTGATGTGGTTGAAGCTGAAGCAGAGCTGATGCCTCTGAGATATGAACTGAGATATGCATCTGAATGCCCAGATCAGGAAATGCTTTCTGACCTTTCTCCTCGCCACTCTCCTAAGAACCTGCTCCCCACAGTAATTTGTGGCACCAGCCAGATGGTGACAAGAGTGCCCCTCCCAGGAGCGCTTCAGATGCAGGCAGGGCTCCCCCCTGGCCAGCCCTCAGTGCAGCAGAGAAGGGGAGTCACACAGAAGCTGTGCTGACAGCGTCAGCCCTCTGCCACAGCTGGGCACCAGCTGATTTGGTGATTGCAGTGACCCCGTCATTAGCCTGGAGAGCCCAGGGCTTTGTCCTTCCCCCATTAGCATCAAACCTGCGATTCAAGAGGAGCACAGAATATGTGCTATCTCATCAGAGAGTGTCATTATCTGGTACTCCCATGGCTGGTATTTATAATTCTCACCTGCCCTTCTAACTGGGCCATTTTAAAAAGAACCACAGGAAAAACACACCACTCAGTCAGTGGATAAAATCTTCAGTGTAATGTCAGAAAAGAGCCTGACCCTCCATATTTAGGAGTATTGGCTGTGAGAGGTACTCAGAGGAGACCATTTCCTAATGATCTTGTTCATGAGGAAAGAGGACATTATCTGGATTTCAGGATTCCATGTGAGAAATCTACTATCCAAACTAGACTGACAGAACCACTCTGCTGGGCTTTACTTGTTCTCTCTACTTCTGTAAAGAGAATGTGCAAGTGTGGCCAGGGAAGGTAAGCACAAGACTAGTATCTTCTAAACACATTAGAAATGGAAAATATGTTTTCTAGAATTATGAAAAAAGTCAAAAGCAAATAATTTAGCTATCATAATCCTTGGACTCTCTGCCTCTGTCTTTTGCACAGGCTTAGGGAGAATGGCATCATGCAGGTTCAAGCTGCTATCACAAAACATGTAATTAGGAAGTGCTCACACCTGGATAGAGCCAATTTTCATCTGTAAATCAAGCAGCACAAAAAGCACCAGGGAGCAAGTTTCCTGTTTCAAGGCATTATGCTGCTAGAAATATTTAGCATGTTCCCAAATACTTCTCATTTGCAGTATTTTCTATCCTTAAAACACAAAACAAAGGCATAACTTCTCATTACTATATTTTGTCTATGTGTGTCTCTAGCTTTATACATGTCAATATCCAGAAATAGAGGTACAAAAACAGAAAATAATTTATTTTATCTAAATAATTCTTAATTAAACTGCCTACTTTCTTTATTTTGACGTTATTGCACCTTTGACATCTTAAATCCTTTGCTGAATGCTTTTTTGTCTTGACCATTAAGGTATAAAGTAAATTGAATTAATCCTAAAACTGTTCCTTGTGGCACTTCCTTTTTTCCCTACCTCCTTGTATCCTGAAGTGACTTAATTCACAATTACTTTTTTGCCTTTGGTATTGATGCACTTTAAAAAAAATTCATCAGTTCATGTAGTAGATCCCTTCACAATATTTACAAAACTTGCATGTAATTAGAAAAGCCCTTTATGCAGCACTGTATCAAAACACTGAGAAAGGAAATGAAAACAGAAGAATGCTAACAACATTACAGGATGAAAGATAATACAGCAATTTTTAACAGGGGAAGCTGCATGAGCTTTTGGCAGCCAGTGGGGGAGAATGTGTTATTATTTCTATCTCTTAACAATGGAAATGCCACACGCTGAACAAATGGCCTCCTACTCAAGTTTTGTATGGCCTTAAAGCACCTCTCTCCTTCTGCCACTTATTACCAGCTGTTTTTTCTTCTTCACCCCCATATCACTCACAACCCTGAAAGCAACATCTTACATGGAAAAGAATACCTCCTAAGAATTTGTCCCTTTTTTTTTTTTTTTTTTTTTTTTTTTGTGGAACCCTCATTTCACTGTTCTTAAGAGCACAGAGTGTGAAACTGAGAGGTGGCTGCTCAGTTCATCTCCATTGCTCTCACAGGAGCCAAGGCTCTTGATAGAGACATTCATGGGAGGCACAGCATGCTTCCAGAGCGAGCTATCAGAAGAAATCAGACAGAAAAATATCATAGAAACAGAGAAACTGAAACCACCTGGAAGAGCACAGAACTGCACAGAAAAGGTACAGCTTTAACAGGGCTCTGATTAAGTGTGTCTGAAAATCCAAGCAGTGAGATCTAATCTGCCCCCTGGGAATAGCTGTACACATAGAAGGCAGAGGTTGTTCTGCAGTTACCCACTCTCAGGGTTAACTGGTGTCTGAGGCAGACAAACACTCTAGTTAAAGAAATTCAGCTCTTACTCCAGAGGTATCCTGAAAAGAGCTGCACACACTTATTTAGAAATAGAAACACCATGAAAGTTCAGGAAAATAAGACTGCTGGAGCTGTAAGGCAATGGAAAACCTGAGCATGAGGCAATGAATTTCTGGGCCAGTGGGGGCCTAAGGGGCCAAACCCCAAACTCTGCACCTATTAATTTCATGCCATTGGCTTCAATAGGGCTATATCCAATAATGATGAGTGATACTCCTAGTGAGGTTATTCTTATGTTGTGTTAATACAGTGTTAAGCCAGTTGTTTAAAACTGCTTTGCAGTAATTAAGTAATGGCAGTTACTGTTACATGTGTTTATTAGTGAAAAATAGTAAGGGACTGTTGCTTTTCTGTTCTTTATATGTGGCCTTAGGGACTCTACCTTTGTAGTCCCCGAAGTTCCCTCTTATTACTGGACTAAACTTGCCAATAAAATACTATAGGGGATAAAGGAGGTTTTTTTTTTTTTTTTTTTTTTTTCAGTGGGGTGGGAGTTCAGCTGAACCTGAACATCACCAGAACAGCAGCTGCTGATTTGTTGGAATGGGAGAGGCAATCCTTGCAGGGAGGGTTCTCTGTGCCATTCTCCTCCCTCCTTCATGTTGCAGCCTCACTGTGACACAGGTGTGTGGCTGGATGCTGCAGTTTTCCTCCTGCTTTGTTTCTCCTCAAGAACACTAAACAGGGCTGGAGTCAGCTGTGACTTACCAAAAGAAGTGTTAGAAAAAAGCATGAGACTTTTCTGAATTCTACCAACTGGGCAGAGATTAGAAGAAAGGCATTAAAGGGAGGAGATTTCAATGACATCATAAAAAATGAGCCACAACTTATGACCCACATGGCATCAACAGAAATAATGGCCATGCCCATGAAATATGGCAGACAGAATGCAAATCCCAAATGGGTACGACTGACACACGGCATAACTAAAAACACAGGGGCAGGAAAACTTCTTCCTGGCTGCAGAGGCCACGCTCACAAGTGTTCACAAAGGTCACAAAACCAAATTCCAAATCCACTTTTAGGCAAAACAAGCTTGATTTTGCACTACCACGTACCTTATATATTTCTTTAAGAGAAATGTGAGGTTGGCAATGCAAAAAAACTCTACATTCACCATTCTGATATTTGCTCCCTAGACAGAGAAAATATGGAGAATCTGCCTGAAACCCCAGATGAATGGAATGATGGCTGTTCAAAGCATGACAACTGCACCATAAAAAAGGAACCACTACTTATGTCCCACAAAGGATGACTCTATAAATTGATGTGAAACATTCAAGGATCTGTAAATAAAATTACTCAATTTTCTCCCTTAAGAAAGGAAACTTGCCTTTTTTTTGGGCAGCTTCTGCCAGCTACTGAGCTGAACTTCCACCCCAGGTATAACTCAGATAACATGATCAATACAATTATCCCATGTCAAAAGGAACATTCCTTAAACTTACTGATATTCTACATCAACTTTCAGTTAACATATTTATATCTTCTATCACTCCAGCTTTCACATATCTTGCCACAAGGAGAACTTTAGCAATTTTGGAATAAAAGTCTGTCAAAGATAAGATTTGCCTAAAGGTAGCCTTTTCAGCAAGCTGAGTAACACGTCACTGTCACAAGATATTGAGATGCTTTTTCTGGTCACAACCAACTTTCAGCAAATCATTGTCCCATAATACCAAGGGACCAGCATTTTAAAGACACGTTTGTCATATGTTTTAACTGAAATGCTGCAAATAAGTAAATCCTATCCATGTCTGACTTTAAAAATTCAGGAGGAAATAGTCTTGAAGATTCTTGTTAAACTGTTTTCTTTCTTCTCAACTCCTTATTTGAAGCATATTTTTAATTATGCATCATTGCCCACACATAAATTCATTTATGTATATTAATTTTTGCTCCACTTAGCAGAGTGGTCACTTAATTAAATGTCTTCAGTTGTTTTAATAAAAAGCAAAAAAAAAAAAAAAAAAAAGGATTTAACAGAATGTGTAACACTGTACATTTAAACATACTATTTGTTGCCTTTATTTCAGTCCATTTGTAACACTGATACTAGGACATTTGTGGAACCGATATTAAAAAGTAATATACTTTTCCAAAGCCCCCAGACTGTTTAGCAGATTTTTAAATTGAAATCAAAATTAAACAGATTTTTCATTCTGATAATTTTACCAATTCACTAATTCTTTAATCTTTACAGGTCATTGAACAGCTTCACATTAATGAGATGTAGTTAAGAACAAATTTTACAGTTTTTTCTCCCTTTTTTTTGAAAAATGTTGCATATCGTTTGCAAATTAGAAAGAACTTGTTCCATTTATGGTACATTTATTTAAAATAATCGAATGCATGAGAGCCAGCTGAACATTGTGTGCAATGATGCTTTAAAACAAATTACCATTTATTTATAAGGAAGAAATAGACTTTTAAAAAGCTCACAGACTGCATTTCATTATTAATGGTGTTCTCCATGCAAAACTGATTTCTTTCAATACGATACAGAAACAAGAGAAAACTCACAGAAAAACCAGGAAAGAAAGCATTTCTTGGGGACATGCACACTTTACACCAAATACAATCTAAAGTATAACCAAAAAATTGATGGCACCTGAGAAGTATGTATGAGGAATTTCAGTGGCAACTTCTCTGCAGCTGCTAGTCAGTCTCAAACAGCACAGTAGATAATGTATTTAGGAAGCTAAATTAGCCCAGATGAGCATGTAAAAAACTTCACTTTCTTCCAGTGAGCCCAATGCATTCAGGAAACACTTCTAACATCAGATGCCTGAAAGGATCAATATTTCAAAATTATTGTAGACTGTAATTTCATGCTGCGGAAACAGTGAAAGGTAATTACTTCAGCTCAAGTATGTTAAATTACTATTATTGTCTTCTAAATTGAATAGACTCTTTATCTTTTTAAACAGCAAGTTAACCACCGTGGGTTTCCTGGGCCAGGTTTGATGCACAGCACTCCTGAAAGTCAGCACTCAGAGCAGGCTGAGAGGACCATTGTTATTCACTCCAGAAAAATCAAATTCCTGAAGATTAAAGCCGCATGTCTTAACTGAATATCCTGAGCACTGTTCAACCACTCTCTAGGCTTGCTCATAAAAGCCTGAAATTTGTCCATTTGACTCCCTCTGGAAGTCAAATGAAAAGCATTTCAGACTGTTCATAAGGAACTATTTTATTACAGAAGATCAGCAACCAGAAAAAAAGATATTTTGAGGGACAGGTAGCAAGGTTCATGTTATTTTTTAGAGAAAGAACAATTGAAAACTTTAGTTCCATGAGTCTCTATTATAATATCAGCTTGCTCATCCCCTTGCATTTTAGCTCCCTCTTTCATGTCTTATGAGCTAGGATCTGACCTGGAGCTTCATAGCTCAAGATCAAGGAGTACCTTCTTAGTCAATTTTAACAGTAGTACAGATGGAACCATTAAAAAAAAGTGTGTTAAATCAGGTTTTGAAAAAGCTCAGAAAATATTTTAATTTCAAAAATATATTAATTGTTTGACAATAATGATAATTATTGGCACCTGATAATTCCAGAAACTTTTTTTACACTGGGGGATGACACACATAAAGCCTAGAACTGCTGTTACTGATGAGATTGCTGTTAACAAGCAGCAATATCAACGCCTGACTGCAAATTCCTATCTGGCCAGTGATCTGACAACAATTCCAAATGACTCATTAGTGATCTTCACTTCAGGAGGTGCTTTGTAAAAACCTGAGCTAATTCCTCTTCTTTCATTGAAACAGCTATTTGCATGAATCCCGAAATGTGAAAATTTAAGTTTCTCTGTAGCTGCCAGCTATTGTCATTGACGAGATTTCAAGGTTTCTAATAAGCTTCCTCACAAAATTTCTCAGCAAAGAAAAGCACAAAGCTGCAGCTCCTGGGGCCTGTTTCCAGCTCTGCAATCAGTCCCTCTGATGACCTTGCTTTCCAGCTATTCTGATTTTTGCCTCTTGCAGCCCTGGGGAATGACATGGTCTCTGCCTAAGTTCTACTTATTTTAATATTGACTTCCACAGTGAAGAGATGGGGTTCTTTTTCTGTCCCTTTATTCCCTGTTTTACTCCCGAATGGAGCAAGGAGGATGTGCACAGGGTTAACTTGTTGACAAAGCAGTGTGCAATGGAGACCTGCCCTGACAGCAGAGCTCAGGATACAAACTAGACCACCAGGAACAATATCCATCCTTCCCTTTATCACTCCTGTTTGCTTCCATTCCTCTAGACCTGAGAAGAAGGCAAGGAAATCTCAGAGCTCGGGATGAAGAGACACACATTAAAGACAGAATGGGGGAAAAAATGAGAGGAATGTGTTCCTAGGAGAAGGCTTTGGGAAATTCAACTTCCTCACCCCTGTGTACAAACAATATAAGGAAGAGAGAGAGCATGGTTACGTCCATCCTGTTAGGGAAAAGGAAAAGATACACTGCCCTGACCCATTCTCAAGGATAACGGCCTGCACTGACATACAGTAGCTTATGAACTTCATATAATGCCTACACCACTTCTGTGTTCAGATAAGAGCTAGAAGTCACTGACAGGAGCCTGGATGAGTATATTGTAGTGACCATAGCATCCAGCAAGCAGTTAATTACCTCACAGAAAAAAAGGTGTGAGAAACAAACTTTCCTGCAAAAGCATATCTGACATAAAATTTCAAACTACTCTACAACAGCAATATATCAATACAAATAATCCATAGCAAAAATTAATCCATTGAAGGCATTTTACACTGTGTGTCTTATACCAATGTTTAAAAAAAAGCTCTAATTTTCAGATCAGATCTGCATTTTAAAGCTTACAACTTATTGTGACACTTTCTATTTGCAGAGGCTGCTATTAGAAATACGGAAATGGATTTAAAACAGAAGCACACAATAACTTAATTGGGAAGAGAGCTCAGAAGGACCTGTGGGCCAAACATGCCACTAAATGCAGGGACGGAGATGAGGTTAGAGACAATTTCAAAGTTACAACATGTTTTTCAAGGTTGCTCAGTGGTGTTTTGATTATCCTCAGAGAGATTTTCTTGCCCCACCTGCACCAATGTTCAAGCATCTTCAGTGTGAAAACTACCTAATATCAAAACAGGATTTCATATGTTGTAACCTGCATCCATTGGCCATTTTCATTTTACTGGGCATATTGAGGAGTCCTCTATCTTGTTCATAAATCTGTTAAGCAATTTGAGACAGTAACATGATGCACCTTCTCTTCCTCAGATTGAACCAACTCTCAAGACACTCCTTGTACCTAATGTGCTTGAGCCTCCACAATGATATTTCAGAACTCTGCAGTTCTCTACCACTGTCTCCCAGCAAGCCCCAAACTGGAGACAGCACTTGAAATACTCCCTCCCTTTCACAAGAGAGAACATTCCCCTCCCTCAGCCTGCTGTCTGCTCTCTGGCTGATATAGCAGAGGCTTGCTGACACAAGTACAACGCCACTGGCTCAGATTTGATCTGTCACTGACCAAGGCCCCAAGTTCTTTCCCACAGAAGTGCATCCTCAACAGCCTGCAATCCCAGGTACAGGACTCTGTATAAAGCTGTGTTGAAATCTGTGAGATTCCTGCTGCCTAGTGCTCCAGCAAGCCAAGGCAGCTCTGGATTTCTGGTCTTGCCTGCCTGACACAGTGCCACCCATGAGCTGAGTGCGGGCACACTCCATCCCACCTCCAGCTGAGTAACAAAAGTCATTAAAGCACTTTGACTCAAGCAGTGATCCTTGAAGAATTCCACTAGCTGGACCCTGAACGAACACCCCTTTAAGCCTGTTGGTGCAGCCAGTTTCTTACCCACCTCAGAGCACATCCAGGCAGTTCACATCTCAACAAAACAATAAAAATTTTAAAACATTATATTGTGAAAATAATCTGGAATTGTTTCAAGTGGCCAGCAGCAGATTAGCCAGCCTGAGAAGAAGGGACTGAGCTGCTCCTGAGCAGGAGGCCAGGAGCCCTGGCTGTCCCATGGGAGAGCCCATCCTCGTGCCAGATGTGCTGCCAGGAGCAGGTGCAGCTGCCAGCCAGAACCACAGTGCACGTCATGTTCTGAACTTCCCTGGCAGCATCAGAGCATCCTGGGGCCCCCTGCCAGCGCGGGGGTGGCAGCAGGGCCGCCGGGTGCCCACGCAAATGCTTCCTGCACTGTGGCAGTAGCCAGCCAGCCTCGGTGCTATTCCTGGTGCCACCTTCCAGCCAAGCAGTCTGTAGCTGTAATGTGCAAATTGCAGGCATGTCAAAAAAGTTCTTAAAATTTGCCAACATAAGTAAGCATTAAAACTGTGATGTGCATGAATTTGTGGTTTACTTTAAGCATATATCTTTACATATAAGTTCTTATTTATATTATTTTCCAGGTAAAATAATGGCGGTGTCTTGTTGTGGTTTAAGAGGAACGTACCACTTTACCAAATGCTGAAGTAACCTAAGTACTTGCATGTATTGATCCTTCCTTTTTCCCTACAGATATTCGTTATTGCAACGTTTTGGGCCAAATGAAAAATATGTTTCCAGTCATTTGCCATTGAAAGCTTACAGTCTACTTTCTAAGACCCATATTAGAGCCTTTTTTCCTAAAGAAAATCATTAGAGATCTTCCACATCTCCTTTGTGAAATCTGTGTGCTTCTGCTTCACTTCTCAATCCAATTTCACATGTACATCTGTACTATTTTAGCAGTTGGTATCTTTACCAAACACAGGAAAAAAAATAAGAGTAATATATGATACTTGGTTTTAAACTTAGTTTAAGACATGAATAAAAATACTTTTTCTTCAAAGCTCAAAAGAGACCCCTTCATGACCACTCTTGGCAGACCACAGAAGATGGGACCTAAACATCTTCTAAACAAGAGGTTGCAGATGCCAGCTTTATTTCTCAAGCGGCTAAACCAGTCATACTAACTCAGATGGAACAAGGAAGAGATGCCTTCCTTGTCCCAACAAACATATTATCATGAGGGCTGTGAATACTACGTGCTCAATGTTCTATGTGAAAGAATGAACAGCAAAAGCTTTCAAAATGTAGTCAGCTGTAAATGCATACTGTTCCTTGAACTGAAGATGTAAGCTCCCCTGAAAGTTGGCCTTTTTAAAAGTTACAGAGCTGTATTTGAAAAATGAAGGCACAGCACATATAAAATTTCCATATTTTTAGAGCAAATACAAAAATTAATACATCATAATCTTTTCAAAATGAGATTTTTCAGTATACTTCTAGTTGTACTAATTTGGTGTTTAAGGATGATCTGTCAATGCTTTAAATTCTGCATATTTCAAAAAACAAGAATAGATTGGTCCCAGTTCTAACAGTTATCTTGAATTTCATTATATTTGTTATTTTTTCCAGAATCACATACTTTGAAAGCAGCATTCATTTCAAAAGTAACAAAAACATGAAACTCTAAGTTCATGGTAGGAGAGAAAGGCTGGAAAGCATTAACTAAACACACAGATAAAATTTCGGAAATATATTCCAATTGAAATAAATTATCTTTCCCACAGTAGCTCTTCCAAAGCAAAATGGGGTTTGTTTCATGATAGAGCAGCCACACAGGGACAGCAATTAGGAAATGGCATGCCACTTTTTTTGCAAAATACCTTCAGCTCCTTATTCTAATCATGTAGATTAGACCTAGGCCTTCCAGACTACACCTGAAAATAATGGAGAAACCTGGCTAGACTCACAGGGGTTTTGGTTTGGGTTTCCCCCCCCCCCATCAAGATTTTTTAGAGGTGAAGGACAATTTTGGCCAGATCTAGGTATAAAGATTTTGGCTGTTTCCGAGGCTGGCAATCAGCTTGCATGTCAAGGATGGATGCTGTCCCTGAACCTGTTTTCCACATTTTCTTTTGAGTCCTACAGGAGCCCCAGCAGGAACTCTGGGGTGGATCAGGACTCGTGGTCCTCCACTGCAGCAAGACTTCTGCTGCCCTGTCCTTTCTGTACAGAATCAGGGGGTCCAGTGCCCCAGGGTCCCTGCCCAGCCCCTGTGCTTCCCACAGCAGGACTCACCCTGCTCCTTGACCTGCACAGCAATTTCTGTTCCACTCCCCTGAGCATTCCTGAGCTGCAGCTGAGCTCTGTTCTCCACGTGCAAGTGCTGGCTGTTCTCAGAAGTTCCTCACTGAGGAGCTTTTCCAGGGGGGACTTTTACAACAGGACCCTAAAACTCTCTCTAAGTGTGTGCAACGTGTGAATTGCTGTACTTTTCTCACTGAGGGTAAATAATGCAGCTCTTTCTGAAGCAAAACACACACCCCAGGTCAAGATTTTCCTCCTTAGTTACACAGGCAGCCTGGAGTACATGGAAATAGGCCAGAGCCAAAGTGGATAGGAATAAAGTCAATGGCATTTTATCAGACACCATAGCTAGGGGCAGAATATGATCCTATGTGTACATTCTGAATAGAATTCTTTTAGAAAGCACTTCAGAGAAATAAAACAAAACCAGTTTGTTTTCCTTGATAATATTCAGTCCATGCAGTACAACTCACAAGAGACCAATAAATGATTGTTACTGGAAACTTTGAAAAATCATTGCAAAAGAAAACATTTATACAAGTTTATGGAGGCTTCTGAAGTATGGCTGATATGTTCAAGTCCAAAAGGGCTGTAAAGTATCAGGATATTACATAGAGTAATGCTGATGGTCTTTATTTACACTGAATGCAATTTGGTCTGCTTTTTGCATATAGGAAAGGTTAATTCTACACTGAACAGTGTTTTGATTCCACTCTAGTGAATTTCTTATAGAAACACTAAAGATTACTTGGATTAATAGCGAGAGTAATAAAAATACTCCCCACTTTATAATACTAAGATAAACATATGTATTTGTAACGGGAAAATGTGATTTGTGGAAAAGATGTAAAATTTAAATCATGGCTCAGAGAAAGTAAAAGTAGCCCTGAATGGTCACCCAAAACTGGTTTTAGCCTCTATATTTGCTTATAGCAGAAGTCATTTTCTTGGGTCATTTCTGGTTTAAAATTGTTACTGAAGATATTTAGATAATACTTAGAGTAGGGCTACAGCAACATTTTAATCATAATGTGATGCCTCTCAGTGCAGCTTCTCAAGCCATATTTGAGCCAAGTTTGCAAAGTTCATAAACCTTTTGGTAAAACTGGGCCAAGTCTAGAGTGAGCTCAGATTGATTTATAGCATTGCATTTAAAAAGGAAGCACCTTGTTATCTTCAGAAAGTTCAAAAATTAAATAATAGCCTCAATATTGTAAATCATTGGGATGCCCTCTTATGAAATAATTTACCATGTTCTTTCTATTCAGCTTTGGAAAGAACACAGAGAAAGACCTGGGCCAATGACAGAACTAAAAACCAGGCAACAATCAAGATTGCAGTCATAAAAACACATCTGCAGAAGGAGAGCTTGAAATACTAAAAATTTTGTTTTGAGAGGAAACACAGGAGGAAGCAGGGGGAACATGCTAGAGCTACTGCACTGAACACAGTCTGAGGGATTTCAGACGTTTCCATGTGCACTATCAGAGTATGAGAATAAAGACTGCAAAAATACTCCTCTTAAAATGTAACATTCTTTTTAAACTGTAATTTCAAGTTGCTCTTTCTAAAGTTGTTTTTTTAACAGCATATTGTGAGTAACCTTTAGAATTCATTGTTATAATGAAAAAGTTTAGTTGGTTGGGGAAAATCCAAGTGATTAGGTTGAAAATCTTAATAACATAAACCATAATGATTAGCACAAAAACAGATTGGCTAAAGAGGTGAACCTGATTCAAGACAAAACAAAACGTATCTCTTGGACCGGTTGCTTTTTGTACCAAATAATACTATTACTAATGTAAATGTTTCCATTATTAACTCAGCATTTTTATTTCCCTATTATGTTACTAAACTTCCAATTGATTTAAGATTTGTAATTTACTTTTTCATTTTAATTTTTGTTGACAAAGGATTGCTCTGAGGTTAATAATCTGCAGAGATTGTGTGTGTTCTTCAGCACACAAGTTTCCAAGAGAGAAACTTGAAAACTAGAGAAGGCACTTCATTCATGATTACATTATATATCTCCTTGCTTTGGAGCTATCAATAACCTCCTTAAAAATAAAGATATCACAGCCAGATAATTCATTTCATTCTAGCAATAATTGATCTTTACCACTGCATACCACCAGAGCAGTCTGGATACCATCTAGGAGCTTCACTAAAGTATTTGCATAAATCATCAGCATGGAGCCGCCTCTAGGCATCTGTTGGGTTTGAAGTGACTAAGAGGCAAAAAATCCTCTTTGACTTAATAGACAGGCACTGACACCAGTCAATGTCTGAAAGTGAATCAGGTGCAGCAGATTTCTCCAGAAGCCTCGGCAAATACAATCTGGGGACGTGGAAAGAAATCAGGAATGGCACTGGGAACATGGAAGAGAAGTAAGGAAATGTTTGCTGAAAATACCAGCAGGGAGAGTAAAATGTATGCGAGAAAGCCAAAATAGTATGGATTAACCAGAGGAGGCCAGAAGAGATCAGAATTCAGTTTCTGTGCTCAAAGAAGCTTTTAGTCTTTCTTCTCCATCTTCCTCTGATGCATCAGAGATTGGCCACAGCTACAAAGAACATCTTAGGTAAAGGTGGATAGCTCTTAGACTACACAGAATACTAATTTTTCTAGACACATAGCTCAAGTTATAAAAACCAATAAATTAAAAGCCTCTGCTACTTAGAGGGTCACGTTAGATCATCAAACCATTTCTCTTCTCCTGATTCTAGATGTTAATAATGTAATTTAGCCACTTTCCTGTCTGTTTCATTCACTGTGGCTGTGACACATCATATATTGGGTATGGAGAGCAGGGGCACTCAGAGCAGAAGCAGCAAGAAACATTAAGGATTTTAATTCTATCTTGCACCAACATCCTTCCAGTGCCTTGACTACTCTTGAAGTGTAAAAGCAAGTATGCCTCAGGTTTACAAAGGTTAGAGCATTTAGATTTACCAAGTATGAACCTGGAGCAGGTATCCTGCACAATACTTGCTTAGTCTTTGTCGCGATCTTTCACAAAACCTTGGGTTGTTCTTGTTTCTGTAAAAGGCATTGTCCTCGGGTGCACAAAACTCACAAAATATTTTTACCTTCCTCCCAGTGCAACAAGGGGTCGGCAGCAATCTGAGATGCAAAAGAAAACCCAAAACAAAACAAACAAACAAAACAAACTAGAGAAGTAGTTTTGAGACCTGTAAATGTGGGTGCCTCACAAACCATTTGATTAGGAGAAGGTTGGACACCACACTGGCAGATAGTCAGTGAAGACAACAACATGCTGTAGGATCATCCCTCCACTACAGAAGGGAAGCTCAGCTCACAGTCCTGGGACACCTCTGAGGAAAGGATGAGCACCAAGCAGTTCCTGCTGTCGCTGGACTCCAAACTGCCAGACCAGCCCACAGCATTTTTCAAACATCACTAAATCAGTTCACATCTGTACAGCAGGCTATAAAGGGAGTTCAATGAGGCCACTGACTGCAAGGGCTGAGCTTTGACTTGCCAGTCTCTTTCTCTCCACCTGGCCTTCCACAGTCTGTGCAGCCACTGGGGAAGCCTCTCCTGAGGAGCAGTTTCTGGACAGCTCAAGTGAACTCAAACTCACTTCAGGTTCCATGTGGCAGAAAAGTCAGCTCCGCTGGACACCCTGGAACTTGCAGAAACGGCTCAGATTGAAACATACCCAACTGATTTCCACTTCTGTGCATGAACCCAGTATGTGCCAAACCTCACATGTCTTGTGGGAGCAAGGGGAAGGCACTTGAAAGATATTTTTTGGGAGGAGAGAAGAAAAGAAAGCGCAGCTACTTCTGTGATCAGCTTCAGATGACAAAGCTATTGTCACAAGAAGAAAAAAAGCTAGGGAGTTGTTTCATTTCAAAGTATTAAATTTAGATGAACCTTGACATTTCTAGGTGAGAAACCAAAGTCTAGCTCCAGGTAATAGCATGTATGCTATGGATGTCACTAATGAAATATATACAACAACTAAGACACATTAGTTAAGAAGGCCCATTAGTCATTTGTGTGTTTACAACACAGTTCCTGCTGCTTGAACGTAGCTCCTCTGACTTGATGAAGTATATGCAGAACACCATTGTGATTTTCCCACAGAACACTGTAGAGCTGGTGCTGAGGAAATGCAAATACCACACAGCGCTGCGAGATCCAGATTCACAGAGTACTGTGGTAGCTGAATTGTTTGAAAAGACATATGGCATCCCAAGTGTAACAGATAGTTGAATCTCAAGGGGGAACCATTGTTCATTCATCTGGACCAAGTGACATTCTTTATGCAAGAATAATTCCTGATTAAAGGGTGAGTTTTAATGGAAACTAATTAGGCAACCTCTTTAGCCTGGGCATAATGATCAAATGAGCTGTCACACAGTACCTGATACAATGATCTCACTTGGTACAAGATTTTATTCCTTAGCAATTACACTCCCACGTTGCACTGCATGTGTTTATTGCCTGGAGCACACATGTCAAATTAAAGAGCAGCTTATGCACCTGATATTTAATTATTGCCTAGCACTACAGACAACCGGGAAATGTCAAAGCGAGCAGTCCTGCACTGGAGCAACTAAAACGGATATCTTCTCTGGCAAAGAAAAAAATAGAGATAAAATATGTATGGATGATTCAGTTGTCTTACAATTCACAGTTACAAAAAATGGCCTCCCAAATCTTAAATAATTTACCATCCTGCTCAATGCAGAGAATACTCCCTGAGCAGAAGGGTATGTGAAACAGGTTCATCAACTCACACGATTATTTGTATTAGATGCATTTTTGCATGATTAGACTGTTTAAAAGAAAATGTTGAAATTTGAGCTGGTTTATATCAACTTCAAATACCAAAGGGATCATTTATTTATTCAGGTATGGACTAATTCACAGGTGTTAAAAGAAACATTCATTTCTACAACCCTGTTATCCTGCAGTTAACTTAAAATCATCCTTAGCTTACTGGAAATTTTCCTAAATTCCTTCATAGTCAAATCACCTCCTTAATCCTAGCTGTAATAAGGCTGAAATGAAAAGCCAGCAATACTAAAAGAGATGCAAGCAAAGGGTTTCCAGCAAATTGAGACAAGCTAATCAAAAAGGAAAGTTTTATGGCTCCAACAGAGGTGATGACAATAAGGTGAGGAAAAATCCACACCGCCCCAAGTTTGGAGCACAATTTTTAATAAAGAAAAAATGTGTGCAATACAAAAGAGTTGCTCTTAGTCATTGATCTGTAATGGAACACCCAAATAGAGATACGACGCTATCCTGTGGCTAAGAAAGTTGCGTGTGTGTATCTTGGACCATTCTACTCCCAATAAAGGAATCTAATTACCCGTAGTCTTAATTGCAGAGTCTAATACTAAAAAGGCTTAATAAGAGTGCTTTTGTATTTACAAAACTGCACAGCTTGTGAAAGAACCCTCAAAACATTTGGCAGGAATCCCAGCCGAGGTATGACTGACTGGAACCTCTAATGACTACAACATGTAAACAAGTGTTTTGTTTCGACTGATAATCATTAACTTCCAGTGTCAGACTTATCCCACAAGGTTTTGTTCACTCCTTCACCAGGCTGCTTTACAAAGGCATCTGGTGCTAAGGGAAAGGACGAGGGGGGGGGGAGAGGAGGAAAGTGCAGAGTGCTATACAGTGTTGTCACTCTTAAACTAAAGTGGCAGTAGGCAAATGAAAGGGTCATGAGGTAAATGCTTCTAACAAGGAGCAAGCTGCTGTGATAATTCCCACCATTCTTTGATGGTCCCTCTTACTGTGTGACTTAGTGACATAACGTGCTAGACCTCCTGGTTATTTTATTTTATTTTTTAATGAAGACGGGTCATTTGAAACAGAGCCTCTCTGAATTATTGTTTCACGCCAAGGTGGCTTTCAAATTTAAACACAGGCAAAAAGAAAAAAAAAAAGAAAATGGAAATTTGGTTTCCCTTACTAATATAGTACTGGAACAATCTGCCTCTAAGTGCTGCATTAAAATAAAAGAGGAGTTGAATACAAGTCCTGTTAGGACAAATCTGGTTGCACACATAACAGAAGGGAAGTGTGTCAGAAATGACACAAACTGCCCTGGCTAGCTAAGCAACAGTCATTTTAAACATGAATTTCAGATGTCCAGATCCTCAGCTAAAATGCAGTCACCATGGAGAAGCCTAACCTGGACTTCTCATCATACACTTACTTAAATAATAAAGTACTTCCCATTTGAATTTCATGTAGAAACACTGAACAAGTAATAAAAAAATATGTCCGTTATGTAGAGCATTTAGTACAACTTTTCAGTCTAAAAACAAAACACTGACTAGCCCATATTCACATTCTCAACCCTTTCTCAGCCTGAGAAGTGCAGCTATTCTGGTGATTTTTAACCACGGGGCTGCAGGCAGCCAGTGGTTTCCAAGCCAGCAGGAGCAGCTTGCAGCCTGCAGATCTGATGCTCCTGTGGCTCCCTGCGAGCAGAAGGTCGCCTGTAACACCCCTTTAACTATGGGGGCCACGGAGGCTCCCATCAGAGGTTTACACTTATTTCATGCCCTGTGAAGGGAGCATTCCTTGCCCAGCCTCAGCAGAGCTCTGTGAGGAGCAGGCTGCTCCCACCACTGCACCAGGGAATTTCTGCACGCAGCTCTGCTATAAACCCTGCCGAATCAGGTACGAGCCGGGAAGCAGCCCAGCTAAATTTATTTGAAAAACACTTGGCAAAGCAAGTTTGCCATTGTTTAATTTTCATTACAACTGCTGCCTCATGAGATAATGAGCCCTCATAACAGTGTTTTATATAAAAGCACATTATGCCTTTACCCAGCACACACAAATGGCCAGCGATTATTAACAATGTTAAAATGTCAGTAGAACCAAACCAGCAGAAAGGCAGAGATTTAGATGCCATAAAAGCTGCAAATGACTGTTACATTGTTTTAAGGAAGCATCTTTAAAAGGCTCTTACAAACAGAGAAAAAGAAATATTAGTTATGTGGAATAGAAATTTATGATGAAATGTCAATCAAATTTGACTTCACGACAAGCATTAGGCACAAGAAGCAGCTAAGCTCATCCCTGCTGCCACTTTTCAGTTCTAGGATTAGAGACAAAATGCTCCATAAATAATTTTTGATTTTACCTTTGGCTTGAAATTTTTTTCCTTGCCATTCCAGGATTTCAGTGTTTTGGAATGCTTTAAGAAAACATTCTCAAAGTAAAACTTCAGAAAGTCCAAATCTGCACATTTGCCACTGATTTACAGTCAGGGGAAAAAAAAAAAAAAAAAGGGTTCAACATTTAAATGAAAGTCTAGTAAAGAGTACAAGGTCTAGACAGGATAATCACTATCTAAATTATTACAAATATTTTAGAAGCTTTTAGCCTCAAAATGTCACTCACAGCATCATCTCAGATACAAGTGGGTCTTATTCCCATTCACTGAGGGGAAAATTAGTGTGGTAAAAAGTCTGATTGACAAAGGATTTATGTTTGGCTGTTGTCGGTTATTTATGTCAATTCTCCACAGTTACTCACACGAATTTGAGATCATTAAACTCAGTAGGCTACGTTTAAGTTAGTTCAATTTTTAAATTAGAAAGAAAGAAGAATTGTGGTGTAGGGTTTTGGGGGTATTTTTTTATTTGCTTTGGATTTGAAATTTTGGGGAGATTGGGGGGTTTGCTTCTTTATTTGTGTTTTTTAAGTTACCACTACCTGGCAAAGAATACAGTATCATCCAGGATTTATCAGAAAAATTACTGTGTTTGTCTCTATGTAACTCCAAAAGCTCTACAAATGCATGTAAGTTAAATCATTTTTAATTTTAGCTTGTTCAGTTGCCAGGCCACATGCTGCATTTCATTTCATACATTAACAAAAGGTGTTCAAGAGCAAATGAGTTGTGAATGTCAATGTTTCCCTCACTAAAGATCTACTTCTATGAACCTTTAATCTCTTTATTAAATGTGAATACAAACAGAAATGCAAAATCAAGAATTTTAGAGTTGATCTATGTAATCTATTGCCAATAGTAATTTTTTTTATTTCCACGTATTATTATTTTATCTTGCACAGACAGTAGCCTTTTCAAATGTGATTTTTGATAAATATTTGTACATCCCTCTCTCACTAACCACAGGCCTAATTTCTTCTCCTCAGTTATTATAAACCAAATACTTTAGAAACTGATTTAGATAGCTCATAGAATAAATTGGTATGTCTGTATAATTAATATAATATAGATTTTTGAACCAGATAGATGGGAGATATTTCAAACATTACTCTAAAATATTAATATTTCATTGCTTTCACTGGGCACTCAATTGTGAGCTTAGTTTAAGGCAATAAATTAGTCTTCCTTAAACATGCATTAGATAGATATTGTTTCTTTAAAGTTGCAAATCTATCATTCATCTCCAGTCAGCTTAACACTTAACAGGTCTGTAATAAATACACACACAAGCAACCAAAGCCTGAACATTAGCAGAGATGCTAAGAGGACTATTAATTAAGCCACATTAGTACAATGTGATCAAAAACAAGGCATCAGTATCCTTAGGGCAAAACCACATCTCAGGTCAAACTTTACACACATGCACACACACATATATATAAAAATAGAAATAGATATATACACTCCCCCATCAGGCACACACAAAGAAGTCTATACCAGACAGACCCTTCCTTTATGTTAAGTATTAAAAAAAAAAAAAAAAGGCATCAAAGTAACTATTTGCACTGGCTGCTTCGTTTATTTGCACTGTGAATTATTTGAGATCAGATTTTAAATCTCGTTTGGTTTCTGATCTGCTCAGAGCCCAGACCATTGTCTCGTCCTGGATATACTGATGGCCTGGCACCACCCTATGGCAGCCGTCAGAAATGCAGATGGAAGCTCTTCCAGATGCATGGAGAGACATTAGCAACACCTAATCATATTAGA
This sequence comes from Zonotrichia albicollis, assembly GCF_047830755.1. Taxonomy (NCBI): domain Eukaryota; kingdom Metazoa; phylum Chordata; class Aves; order Passeriformes; family Passerellidae; genus Zonotrichia; species Zonotrichia albicollis. Next base: position 43,504,868 of record NC_133824.1, read on the forward strand.
GAAAAGAAGCAGTGAGTGTTTTCTCAAAAATAATCAACAGGTATTTATTCAAAACTAACTAGCTTCTCTTAAATATGTTTCAAAGTGGTTCAACAAGTGTGATTCTTGCTAAGAGATTAGTGCTGCCTAAAATCCATAGCAAAGAAAAATTGTTAGTGAATGCTGTATTTGGTTGGTTTGTTTGCTTTTTTTTAAATATCATTAAATAATCACAGTTCTTGTGATATCAAAGCTCATAACCAGATGGGAATTATTGTCAGGTCTCCTGTGACAGGAAGGCTGACCTACAGTGTGTAACTACAGAGTAAAGGGTAAAAGTTAATTAATTCTAGCAACTAGGGAAAGAGAAATAGGTGGCTTCAAAGCAGACAAGGAAAAAAAGCCTTTAGTTATTTCTTAGCCACAGCAAATTTATTCAATCCTTACTTGCTCCATGACATATATTATGGATAATTTAAGAAAAGACACAACAAAATGCCAAACTCCCTCTTCCTGCAAAAAACCCCAATGCACCAACTCCTCAATCAGATGTAAGAGGGTAAACAAGTCCCATGGCTCCTCCACCATTCCTCAGACAGAATAACAAACATTACTGCACTATCAGGAAAGCTGGCCATTCCCAAAGAGGAGGTGAAGTCACAACTTCACCCCCAGACATCCCACTCAGTCACAGCCTTTGTGCAACCCCAAATTAGATTTCCAGTGCACAGAGTTACAACAAAATGTAAAGGCAATATAAGAAGCCAGAAAAGCTTGCTCAAAAATCCTTTGAAACAAGTCAGATTATTTTTCTCAAAGAAGGTTTTTCTAGAAAACTACTTGGTATTGCAAGTTTAAGCTGTCTTATGCTCTGCTGCATAGTTTGCTCTTCATTGCCTTCATTCTGAAGGTTGAGCTTTATCAAGTGTGAAAATAATTTCCTGCTGCTCCCAGAAAATTACAAAAGAGAGCAAACAGCATTTGGGCTTACACTCTCTCTCTCTCTAATTTTTTTTTGTTTGTTTTTTGGGTTTTTTTTTTTTTTTTTGTTTAAACACATACATGGGAAACTTGAAAAGGATGAACTGGTGAGGCATTTTCTTTAATTGACAGATTGCTTTACTAGAGGCTTTGCATGAAACTGACTGTAACAAGCATCTCTAAATTTAAGACCTCCTGGATTTCACAAACACAGAGCACGTGCAGGATTCCACAGAAACTAACAGTGCTTTCACAGGAGGAATTAAGTCTCAAATGCTATCATAGACTAAAAATGCTGTGGCAGCTTTATCCAATTTCAGATAAACTGGATTTTTCAAATGTAAAATGACGTGAATGGAATAATGTGTAAAATTTACTTGCTCCTGTGTTTAGAGAGATTTCTCTGGACATTTGAGTGTTAGAAAATGAAATATTTACACAATATATTTTTTCTGCTGTTCAACGCTGACAATTAGAGATTCTTGACCACTACTCCCCATAAGGAGAATGTTTTGCAAGAGAATTCAGAAAACCACAAAACTACCTGTGCTCCTGAGAGCAGCCTTTGTATTTCTAGAAAAGCTTTCTTAGGACAGAATCAGTTTTCTTCAACAAATTAAGATACAAACAACGCTCCAGAATGAGCAGATCCTACTACATGCCTGTCATGGACAGAATGGAGGTGCACAGGGATTTAATATTTCCTCTGGATGAAATGGCAGATCTGAACTACTGTGTGCCTTACTCACAGAAACATCCTTCCTCTCTTTTCTTTATTCTCTAAGCAATAAACACACTAATGACTGAGGTTCACTGAGAAAAATGGAAAAGACACAGAACGTGTTCCTTCTATGGTGGATTTTAACTCATAAGACGTTATTTGACAGAAATTCCACAGCTTCAAAAGGAAAAAAAAAACTAAACAGCAAGAGCAAAGCTTGCAACACTAAATATAATAGTACAATTTATATGTTATTTTCACAAGGATAAGCTGTTTTCTAAGGACAAGACAAAATAATCAACTCTATAGAAGCAGCTTGAGTAGTCTAAATATGTCCCAGTTAAAATTTTTAATGAAGCTGCCGAGTGAATGCAAATCTACAAGTCCCAGAGCTGGTGTAGCACCACGTAATTTCTAAGTAGCAGTGCCTGAGCAGTCCCCTAGCAGCACACCACAGCTCCTGCTGAAGAACTGAGCACCCCTGTAACACATCAGGGTCTGCACAGCAGCATCCAACCAGTCCCTTCAATCTGAGCAGTGCCTTTTGACTTTGTGAGGAACCTAAGTCTGCTGGGGGGGTTAAACTGGAGGCTTTGGGATCCAAAAGCAGCAGCATTATCAATGCCAGCAAAGGCAAACCTCCAGGACCTTTTAGGGGGAGTCCTGAGAGGGCTGTAAAAGCAGTGAGAGTCTCTCCCTTGCAGGGATTCCAGTCATAAAGGATAAACCCCTCAGCCAGGTTTGACCGTAACAAACAGGGCAGGGAGAAAAACCCGCACAGGAAAAAGGGATGCTAAATTATAGAGGAACAGTAGCACATATGTTGTGTTCATTCCAGGTCAGAGTTCACATGGAATTGAATCCTGGCAGAGCCTGAGTGCTTTTCAGCTGCCATCGGGCCAAATCCTCCCGTCTTTCATGTTTCCTTAAAAAACAGCAAAACTGCCAGGGACTCCCAAATTATTTTTCCCTACTTAGAAGAATAACTGGAGTGCTAAAATGAGAGGAAGATATGACAGAACTATTCTGGCTCAGTGACAGAGGTTTCTTGGCATATCTTCTTCCCCTTTAAAAAGCAGGAAAGTCAGACGCGTATTAGAACAAGCCAACAGGAGAACAAACATTTCTCATAAAAAGCCAAGGCAAAAGATGTCTTGCTTCCCTGCTACCTGGGAGGACAGCTTCCCTGGCTGCTGGAAGACTTGGAGACCTTGTTTCCCTGGAAAGGGCTGTCCCTCCCCCTGCTCCAGGTGAGATCAGCAGCTCTGAACCCCTGCACACTGGGCTGACGGGAAAGCTGAAAGCCTTTCCCGGGGTTTTTGGCTCACGACCTCTAACTTTTTGGGATGATGCCAAAGTACAGCTCTTTCTGTGCTTGTTGGCTCAGCAGCCCTAAGAGGGTGAACTAAAGCCCAGGCCTCTAAAGGACAATTACTCATTTATGCACATTGAACCTACAACCTTGTAACAACCAGGACAAATACAGCACTTCAGGGTCAAACTCTGCTTTTGGGTAAACACGAGGCGAGTAGCACAGAGTGCATGTCATTTAGATGGCTTTGAGCAAGCCCACAGAAAAGCACAGAGAAGGGAGCCTTACCCCCACTTGGCACCACACAGCAAACATGGCTCTGCCATGCTCTGTTCCTGCAGGGAATTCGTGGCATCAAAAGGGAGAAGTTTTCACTGCCAAGCAGAGCTCTCCAAGAGACACCCAGGTTCAGGGAACAGAGTTCATGCACTGACAGACAGCCCGATGGCTCCTCAAAACCCCCCTGAAAAAGCTGCACAATAAATAGGGAGCACTTGGACCCAACATTTATGCAGTAATATAAAATATTAACTCCAGCCAGGGCGCGCAGACTTTGCCAAAGCTTGATTGGCATTAGGTGATTTTGGCACCGTGGCTTATAAAGATTTCAATGGAAACCTGGGCAACTGAAAATTAAGTGTAAAAAAATTATAGAGACTGGAATCTACCTTCAAGCCCTTGTGCAGCAGAAGGGGTCAACCAGGTAGCTGCTATTCTAAAGGCAAGGAGGAAAATTTGAAAGCAGCTTGAAAGCTTTGAATAAAGAAATTATTGGTACAGAAAATACCATGAAACCTCACCTGGCTAACAGCTTATTCTGAAAAGCAAAACCAAAGAAGGGAAAAAGTGTCAGAGGACATGTGAAACCAAGCAAAAAAATATGTAGCTGTCATTCCAGTTAATTTCCGTGTTCGTTATTCATTAAGTCTTTTGTCTACATCTACTGATAAAAGGCTTTAATCTCTACACTTCAATTCCAGATCTCTATGAATGACAATTTAAGGCATTTTATTTACCCCATATTTTTAAAGATGTGGTAATTAAAATAATCTGTTTTACACTTATTAAAAATAAATTATTGCATATTTTAATGTTTTTCCTCCCTGCAACTTTTTCTTAATTAGTTATTTAAACTGCGTTGAAAATCCCAAGCCAATACATTTCAATATTCATTTTTCTATTTTAATTTTTCAAACAAGAAGAAAAGTTTCCCTCTTTAAGCTGAAAATTCAATTTAAAAAGCAGATTAAATACTCATTGGTGTTATTTTACATCGTTCACAGAGAGCTTTTTTTTTTCTTCAATATTTATTAATGACGACATTCTTGCATGTAGACATTATCTTACATCTATTAGCATCTTTTATCTGGAAGGAACTTGGAGAGCTCTAACAAACAGACATTTTTGTAACTACGATCAGGGACTCGTTCACTATTAGAACCCAAACCTCCCTGGAACAGAAATCCTTCAACTGTTCAAAACTCCTCAGCAACAATGTGAAAAGCAGCAAAGAGCACCTTAGTGAACATCAGCAGAATTTAGAGCAACGTAGACCCACTGAATTCTATTGAATCTTACCATAAAACTCACAAGGTAAATAAATCAACTATTGAGGCTGATTGGTTATTTGTTCTGTTGGATATCAGGCCTTGTATCCCTAAATAAAAGATTTGAAAACTGCACATTCCCCGTTCAGAAACGGCTGCACATATTTTACATAATTTTGTAGCACATATCTTCAATTATGTTGCTGTTTTACCCTCTGAAGAGCACTGGACTACTTCACTATTAGCAAATAATAACCAAAAATACAACCAAAATCTGGCTGCTGTCTCAGCCAAGATCCTCAGCAGATGTCAGCATGTTCTAGGTGTCTGCCATGGCCACACAGCAATGCTAGAGAGGAGGCTTCACAAGGATACACATACATATGTACGTGGTTTAAACTTAATTGTAATTACAGACTTTGTGAAAACAAAGCTTCAGGGGAAGACAGAGGCTTAATTTCAGCTCAGTTGGAACTGAAGCAATCATTACACAGTGGGGATTGGTACAAAGAATGAACTCAGTAAGCTTATGCAGAAATTGACTGAGTTTAAAGGGTCCCTCTACATCTTAAAAAATAAAACAATTTTGCTCTTTGACTGTGTTTTTCCACCATGACATAGATTTCTTCCAAAGTGAGACACTCTACACTGTGTTTGGCTGGGATAGAGTTAATTTTCTTACATCTATAGGCATGAATGCTGAATGCAGCATGTATTTTCTACAATGCAGAAATACATGTTTTTCATAACATCTGGTTTTCTAAGAAATGCGCTATTAGAACAGCCAGTGTGTCATTTTGGCCCCATCATGGTGGTGACTGAAATACTTCTGGTTTGGTCAGCCTGTTTCTAGTTTTCCAGGTAGATGTCCAGGCCAAATTTGGAGAGGGGGGAACGTGGGTAGAACTGGCTTAGGGGTGGTTTTATATTGTTTGGGTTTGAATTTGATTTGGGATTTTTGCCCCTTTTATTCCACTGCTTTCCCTTGTGCAGACTAGTGTTTTATTCACGTAGGCAGTAATGAGGTGAAGTATGGAAACACTGCCTTGGCACAGGGTGTTTCCCAACTACCAGCATCATTTTTACTGCCTGCACTGTCTAATGCTTCCCTAATAGATATTGTCCTGCTCTTTCACACTAATCATATAGTGGGCAGTGTACTCCACTCTCTCTTCAGCTGGCCTGATCTCTTCAGTGTTTGACTGGTACAGTATCTTTCCACGTCAAAGTCAGTTTAATTCAGGGAAAGATGCCACAACTAAAGATTAAACTCTTACTTAATTGCTGTGAAGAACACTCCAGAGGTATATAAATTCAAAGTTTTTGTGTTCCAATGCCTCCTTCCCAGTTGTCATAGAATAGTTTAGGTTGGAAAAGATCTTTAAGATCATTGAGTCCAACCTTTAACTCAGCATTGCCAAGGCCACCACTAAACCAAGTCCCCAGGTGCCACATCTGCAGGACTTCTAAATATCTTGAGAGGGGGTGACCAGTGTCAGAAAGAAGCAGCTGTTTTCTCAAGTTCACTTTAGAAAGGAGAAACAGAGAGAACCCAGTACTTGCTCACACATCTATATACAGCAATGCAAACTCCACATCAATCTGACACTCGACAGTTCAGCAACAGGAAAATTGGAGCTACACAGCTATGAATTCCTTGTTGGGAGTGAAGAGACCTCCCATATCCTGATTAAGTAACCACAGCAATCCTCTTTGCTCATACTCTGAGCACACAGAATAAATACCTTTCCTGGCACCCTGAAAGATAAGGGTTAAACAGCCAGGCAAAAGAACCCTGGCTAAGTTTTTTCCAACTTGGGATGCGTTATACTGTATAATTTTCCAGAAGTACACATTGTACTAAACAGGAACAAAAGAGGAAATAAGAGATTTACACATTTATTATATTGCCCAGTAAGTGATGTCTTCCCAGCCATCAGCCTTATTTCCTCTCAAAAATGCATCAGATTCTTCTTCATTCCGGGGGTTTTCTTTCTCTGTAGTTTAAGTGTGATGGTCAAGCCATAGGGAAATGACAGAGCACATTATATCCACAAAAAATAATTTTAAAGCCCAACAGCATTCCCAAGCCAACGATTATTTTACTTTACATATTCAACATGTTATTCCTGCTTTTGACTCCAAATTAATTCCCAATAATTTTGCAAATGTCTATCTATCCATCTCAAATGTAATGCTTGTGCGAGAATGGTAGCTAAAAAACTTGGGTTAGAACTGGACCAAAAGTTTCAGTTTAATGCTGAAGATTTGGGTTTTAAGGTTTTGATTTCTGCACTGTGACCAACTGTCTGCTCCAGTAATTTTGTGAATTTGCAACTTTGAATGAGAGCAGAGATCTGCAGATTCCATTGCCAAATCAAACCCAAATATATCAGCTGTCATCATAATGTCTTTATTCACAGAAAGGGGGGCACATTTGTGCACACAGATATTCCATGTACTGCATGCAAACTCTCTTTCTATAGGAATTACATTGTTGCAAAGCAGAGCTAGGAAAGCTCCCTGTGGAAATACTGCATGAAAAGGCTTTTCATTTTTAAAGATAAATTAAATTTTTTTTGTATAATTGAGTCACACTTTTCATGTAGCACTCAGCCTAGGGATGTCTGCAGGAGAAAAGAACAATATCTTACTAAATCCCTTTTAGGATCATTAAATTTAGATCACAAAACTCTCGCAGGCATGCAATTCCAAACATGTCACAGAAACAAAAGGAGCAACAACAAAAAATGACAAGCTTCTCTTACATTATTTTCCTTCTTTACAATGATGTTTAAGGTAGCAAAGTGTTAATGAATTCAGTACAATGTATCGTGCATTGTGTTAGAACTTTTATATTGTTGAAAAATTGTCATATTTGGCTAGGCAGCTGCATGGAGAAAAAAGCTCTGACAATATCTAATTGAGTCTATTTTTACTGTCTTTCAGATAACATTGTTAGAATTATGTACTGTACATATTTCTTATTTTTAGTTTCATACTCCCTCCCCCCCTCTTCACAGCCCTTCTCTGCCACAGTTTTTTATTACTGCTTATATAAATCCAGGTCATTTTCACAAAAAAAAAAAAAAAAAAGTGAGTCCTATTCTGTAATACTGAAATGGGTCTACAAGCTGTTATGTAAATCACTATTAATAACAGAGTATTCAGGACATGTGCTTTTAAAAAGCTGGTCCTTCTTTAGAAGGCTGACTGGGACACAAAGGCTTCAAGCTCTGTCTCCTACTTTATCGTGGGATTCCTGGGCATTTCTGAGCTCAGCATCTCCTATCTCACTTGCACTTTTCAGTAAAATGGGGTAGCAGAATATTTCCTTTGGGTTATTCTGCCTTTGGAAACAAAGAGTGCTCCAATGCAAAGCCTGCCTGGGATACTTTCAGCTCAACAACCTTTCATCTCTCGTCCTTACCCAATCAGCCTATTCACGTGGGACTTTTCATGAGTTTGCCAAGCCCCCACAGCCTTGTAGGAAAATCAGGTAGGTAGGTTAGTCACACAGAGAGAACAGTTTCCTTCAAGGATAGGGAAAGAATGTCTTGAGCCTCATCCTTTGCAGCAGCCTGGTTAAGAATGTGGCAGGACACTAAGCAGGGACTGTCAGAAAGTCTTTTTAAGAGGAATCAAATTGTCTGGGGCAGCACACACCAAGCAGGACCACCACTGATGAAGGCCAGGAGCAGAAAATTACTCTGCACAGCCAGCCAAGAGGACTGGCTCTTCAGCCTTTGCAAATGGAAATATCACAGCCTGCTTCCACGCAGGAGAACAGCACACCAAACTAGATAAAGCAAGCCAGCCAGGGGAAATAGCCTCAGGTCTCCACATAGAAATGCATTTGTTTAAAAATACTACTGTTGAAGAGAAATTACTTAAAAAATATCCCACAAATCAAAAACAACATAAAACTTCACACCAACATCCTCCCATTCCCCACAATAGTTGTTTAAATATTTTATACCCAAGGGCTCAAGAAACAGACTTCTGGGGACAAAACTCTCTATGAAAATTTCAACCAGACATGATCAAAGACAGCATTTTGCTATGTGTACAGTAGGGACACTATCAATAACTGAGCTTCACTAGGCTTTGGAGGAAAACATTGTACTGAGAAGAAAAATAATTATTTCAGTGACAAGGTACAGGAGAAGAAAGTAAGCAAATGGGACTATCAAGATGGGAAAGAAAACCACATCACTAAAAATACCCCAAAACCACCAAAAAACACTTTTCAGCTTCTTTGGTTAGCTTCTTTTAACACCACCAAGATTTCCCCCCAAAACTTAGAGAAAAATACCTCCTCTTGAAATCTGAATGACATACTTTCATGTGGGTAAAATTAAACACTCAGCAAAAAGTCAAAATTCCAGAAACTGAAACTAGTACATTTAGTAGAAAAATGAAACTTTTCCTTTCTATTACTTTTTTCCTCCCAACAATAGAAACATTGAGTTTAGGATGAAAAGCAAGGTACCATTTTGCAGAGGACCGAAAAAGTAAAATACATATTCTCTATACCTTTCCCTTGGCCCTTACCCTCCAATTCTGTCTCTATAAAAACACATTTTATTATTTTTCTGCATGACACCTCAGAGTCTCATGATAGGAACCTAATACTGAGACGTTGTTCTGAGTGATTTAAGCTTGTGCAGGCTTTTAGGTGTCCATGGGGGCACTGATTATTAGAGAAACAGGAGTGAAAAAAAAAAAAAAAAAGGAATGAAAATAGAACTTGGAAAGCATGGCATTCTCAGGGAAGAATAGTTGGGATCTAATGAGGAGCTGTACCTGTGAAACCTAATGGCCAGAAGAGAATTGGCCATTCAAGGGGACTTACTCAAAATAGTTCTTAGAGCAGGTCTAACAGTAGAAGTGCTCCAAACCAATATAAAGTGCAGCTGCAGGTACAAGTAACAAGTGCATGAGTTAGTAGGACCTGCTCCTCTGTTACAGATGCCCAGAGGCTATGGTCAGACATCCAGGATATGAAAATGGATACACCATATAATCAAGACCATAATGCCCACAGCATTCACTTCCATTTAGCCTGCAGGCTTCTGAAAGTACAGGGAAAAGTCTGGTCCATTATGGGAACTGGCATTATGCATGTATGGCCAAAGAGAGCAAATTCTCTAATATGATAACACCACTTTTCATTTTTCATGAGTTTCCTGATTTACAGTGCATAACACACTGGTTTGAGCAGATGGATTTAGGAATCAATTGGCTTGTGCACAAACTTGTCCATTATTAAAAAAAAATTAAAAAATCAGCATAATTTGCATGTATGGATCTACACAAAGGCTCAAAATGGAATGTCACCAACTTTGCAAGCTGAACTTTAACAACCTTAATAAAGATTCTGCCCATGTACCTCTGCCACCAGAGGTGAGGACTGGGTCTCACATGAAAAGTTCTTAAAAAAACCTAATTAAATCTGCTTGACTACTACCACTTACTGTCTAGAGTTACTATGTGACTGCATATAAAATAGCAGCTGCTAATGACAAAAACCCAGAAATCTTAGCAAAGGAGGTTTCCTCTTTCTGAATGCAAGATGAGCTGTAGCCTCATAATGATTGCTATGACATTTATTATTAATCGCATATTTTTGGAAATAAATTACTATTTTGAGGGGGTTTTTGGGCAACATTCAGTCTAACCCTCACCTGTCTATAGTTCATACTCATGTTTGCAGTTTAACATGGGAAAATAAGTATAATATGGTCATTTTCTCTTCAGTTCCAAGCTAGACACATGATAACCATATGCACAAACCTCCTGCAGAAACGCAGAATGTGAGAGTGCTACCTGGACTATCAGCTCCTGCCCTCACAGGTGTACACTTCACAAAATCCTTCCAAAAGAGGCTAAATCTCCATCTTGGAAACTGCAGCTTTGGTCCACAGGGCTCATGGGAGGAGGTTCTAATTTCCCACTGCTCTGATGGTTTAGTTCCTGATTTTAAACCTGAATTCACTCATGGCCAACTCATCCCATTTGTTCCCAAGTGTTCAGTGTTGTTGTAGCTTCACTTCCTCTGCTGTTAAATTTTTCTCCCTCTTCTTTCCTTCCTGTTTCCCTGCTGTCCCTGAGAGTTTCTTGGGTAAATTACTGTTTGCAAGGACCTACTTGACAACAAATTATTCATTTTCATTTTGCACAATTATGCAAGTAATTTATTTAAGGATCCTGTTGAATGTGTGTACATATAACACACACAATTGTTACTAGTTACTGAATTATCAAACAGTTCAACATGACACAAGCCAAAATAGACACTTTATTTTTGTGTCAGTGAGAACACTCACGCTCACCAAAATGGGAATTTTTTTTTTGTCTTAGTTCTCTTTATGGCAAAGTCTGACTTCAGGGTGGTTTCCTACCACAGTGAAGAAGTCACAGAAACAAAGACTCTTCTCTGAATTATCTCTGCTTCTGGCTATTGTCAAAGAAAATACACTGAAATAACACACCATTCATTTGCCCCAGCAAGTGTCATGCAGGCAGCTCTTACTGCAGTGTCAGTCCTGGGCCAATGCTCAGATCTGTGCATAAGTTCCTGACACAAGTGTCAGCCCCACACCATCCTTCATTTTGAGAACTGCCTTTAATAAAATTAGCAGAGACTGACTGTACATTCTTCTCTCCCTAAATACTGAAAAATCATTAGAAGGAAACAAGAACATCCATAAAGTGGCAAAGGTTCAAAGAAGCATCTATAACAGGATGCAACCATTTCTCTATTATGGTCCCTGCTTGTAACCCTGGAAACTAACTTGGTAGGACATGAAAGATGTACTAGAAAGTAAACTCAACTCTAAAACATCAGAAGCAAAGTTGAACTTCATTAGCCAATGTACAAGCCATCTTGAAAATATGGAAAAATTAAGCCCTGTGCATGGTTTGAGGCTTTATGAAATTTACACCCTTAATATTTAAAATTATGCAATTGCTGCAAGGCCTCCCTCTATCTCTTTTGGAAAGTCTAAAACAAAACTTTCATTAAAGGAGACTGCAAGCTTGCCTGTGGAGCCAAATTATTTCCTCATATCCCATTTGAGAAAGCTCTTATTTTACAGGTCAGCTCTGCTTACCTCACATGCCTTTTTTGTAAGAGGTACAACTCATGCCAGCTAGAGTAGCCGATGGGATGCAACAGAATAAAGAGATCCTGGTAATTTGGGAGAAAGGAGTTAATCTGACTCATCTGATTAGAAAAATATATATTTTGTATTTTAGAATGGCTTCAATTCTCCCATTACAGTTGCTTTTCCTTTTTTTGTTCTTTCTTCTGTTTCCCTTCCTCTCTTCTAATGCAATACTCTTCTCCTGACTCTGTACACTCTTTACAGTCCCCCTTGCTCCCTGGCTTGTGCTGTATCACTGGAGACACTCATTTTCCTGCCCTTCTCTCTCTTTAAAGTGATTCCCTCCAAGTGAGCCCTCCTTCCAGGAGCATCTCCTTCCCACCATGCCAGGAAGGGCTTCCAGCCCAATAACCACCTTTCATCACACACACAGCACAAAGAACCCTCTGGATTTCACTCTGACCTTCTCCACACCAGGTCTCTGGATTTGCCTAGCACTGGAGTGTCCCATGCAGTGTGAAAGCATCAGAAAGACACTTCTTCCACAGGCCAGGTCCTTCCCTGCCAGGATGGAGGGCAAGTAAGAGTACATGGTATTATATACATGATATTATGTCGCTGCGGCTTTGATTCACCAGATTCCCCAGATATGGAGTCAGAAATAAACCCCAGTTGTACTCTTCAACCAGAGGTCTTACAGCCTACAGAAGGGGTCCCAAATCACCCTGCTCAGTAGGAGTTTTGGAGTGTATTTTCTAAATGTAGGAATTTTTCCACAGAGGGCAGCCCAAGAAAGAGAAGAAACACCCAACACCCTTCCATCGAACCCCAAATTCTGCTCCACTGAAGTGAGAACAGACAGACTTCAGTCTCAGGCTATCATGTTTGATGCCCCTAGAGATCATTGAGCAAACGCAGACTAAATTGTTGTACCATTCTCCCTTCTCATATCCCCTCTTCTCACCAGGAAATGCTCTGTGTACTGGAGCTTACACAGAATAAAACCCCTCTGTGCTCTCTCTCTGCGTCTGCATCCAGACGGGGTGGCTTTCGTCCCTTTCTGCTGCTTGAAAACAAAGCAAAGAATCTTCCCCATTTATTGATTTCCAGAACCCTAAAGGTTTTGAAATAATACCTTTGCCTTTCAAGCCAGAAGGGTTGGAAGCCACAGCATAGGAAACTGGCAACAAAGAAAGCATTTTTTGATAGCATCCGCTCAGCAATTCGGAATCGATCTGCAGAGTATGTTCCACTTGTGCTTGCTTTTCACAGCCATTACAGCAAGAAAGCTCTTTTTGCACTCAGGCCCTGCCGAAGGGCTGGGAGGCTGCAGGCTGTGACCTCATGGACTGTGCACACCCCAGCTCGTAGAGCAGAGTGGGTGCCTTTGCACAGAAAAGAGCCAAGGCCTGGGTGAGAAACCCACCCTGGTTAAAGTGGAAAAGCAAACAGAAAGGTCACATGTTAGGGAATTTCTGTAAATCAAGACCATGCTCTCTCAGATAAGAAAAAAAGAGAAAAAGGCAGATGAACCTTTCTTTACATCACCTGTTGGTTTATATCTGGTACTTCAAACAAAAAATTACAGCATGGAAACATACATCTGCCCCAAGGCAAGTAAGGGAATAACCAACTGTTTAACCCCTAATCAAGGCCGGCTCAAATTGCCCTATCACATCTACAACATGCAATCAACCACAGAAAATGAGTTGTTTGTCTCAATGATCTCCTGCAAACTTCACATTTTCTGTTGTAATCTGAAAAGGCTGCCAAGATACTGTTTATTTATCTCCTAACACAGAGGCTCCTTCAATGGGCCTTCCACAGGCAGAAGAAAAAACCAAGCAAGCAACCCTTTCCCTGGTCACAGAGCAGACAACTTCCTCACTTCTGGAATGCAGGACCCCAAACTTCCTTGACATATCTCCTGCACATTGAGACAAAACAGCACAGGAAGGAATAGCTGTTTGACCTCTCTCTCTACTGACAATAAGCACAACAAACATATGGGATGTATCTCTGTGGTGAGAAGAGCAGACAAATTCTTAATTTATTTAATGTTATCAGAGGCTGGAAGCATTCTGTGACTTAAAGGTCCCCAAAAACTTCAGGCTTTTGTTAAGAGATTATTTTATCACCATGGAAAGAAATGCATTCAGAGATCTGTTGTCCCGAGACTTAGGAGAAGTGTCAAGTTACAACCATCTTCAGGAAATTAGAATCAAAAGGAACTCAAAAGTACAGCTTCTCAGAATCCATTTCCCTACTTGAAAATTTCTAGAGAAAAAGAAAAGAAGTGTGTAGATTTCAATTTTTTAAAAAATAGATGTTTGTCTAACTAGTAGTCCAAGACTCCATGGCAGGAATATTGACAGCACTCTCTCATCTTTGCTCTGCAGTCTTTATACAAAGTCCATTGCACATCAGAGACCTCCATCCTTCACAGCTGCCACTCTTCCAGCAACCATTACTGAAAACATAAGAATACTGTAATAAAAATAAAATATAAATATAAAATATAATATATTAATATTGTAATAAACAAAAATCAAACAATGCAATCACTGGAAAGACCCACTGAAGAGTTGGACATGTGAAATTCCATTTGCAGCAATCAATTTGTAGGCACCTGATCTTCAAGGTAGAATCCATAACCCTAAATTATACCTTAGGGTAATGACTAAGGAAAGGAAATCTTATCAAAAAAATAGTCTTCAAAAAAACTGTCACTGTGCAGGGAGCTGCTAAAACCATGGAAGGGGGTGTTTGCTCACATTCTGCAGCTATTGGAGTGTAAAGTCCCAGGAGATGGGGAGAGGCTTCCATCCATGGGGATCCCCATTGCAAATGGGCTCATTACACATATATAAAATATTGAGTGTGACACCTATGTATTCTGCTGCATAATTTGTCACACAGAGTCAAGTCAAGTCTCTTGTACCCTTTCTGACTATGCTGCAGAGGTTTTTGGCATCTCATTCACATTATTACTTGGTATTTTTCTTTAACTTTGTTCCCTCTCTTGGCCTAAGCAACATCAAAGTGACAAACAAAGGACAGGAAGTAATTTCAAGCAGGTTAATTTCTACATTTGCATCTACTCATAAAGCCTCCTATTTTTACAGAAAAAAAGTCATCATTAAAATTGCATGGAACAACCACTGTTGTCAATAACTGTAATGGAATTTCAGAAAATGTGCTGTTTCTCAAGAGAGTCTAGATCATAGGCCTAGACTTTGTAATCAGCTCTAGGAGAACAAACCAGAAACCAGTTAAACAAACCTGAATTTATGCTTTCTTCCTGACAAGTTGTGACTGTGCAGAAAGATCTTTTTAATGCTTTGATGCTACCACCATAATTAAACATCACAGATGTTCACTCAGATTTACAGCAACACAAGTGCAATTTTCACCATGTCAAAAATACAATATTGTACTTCCTACTCATCCTCTGGCCCCAGCATGACCACAAATGAAGAAGAAGAAAGGAAAAAAAAAAAAAAAGAAAAGAAAAACAAGAAACAAACCCCTGTTGTGGGATCTGTCTCCTTGGGAAAAGGCTGGAATTTCAAGTCCTGGCACTATTTATGCATGCTGTGATTTCTTATGCAGAGTCTCTATGGCATGAAAAAGCCTACATCAAATATGACCATCTTCTGAAGATTCTGTGTGGGTTTCGAAAAATCACTTTGCACATTCCAGTGCTCGTAGGTACCCACACTGAGTTATGAATAACTCCCAACATGTCTCAAAGCCAGCAAGCCTCTGGCACTACTTCAGGATATTCCTGGCAAGAGAGAGTTTTCCTACAACCATCATCATAAACTCAGGTAACATTTTGGAAAAGGATATTCTACCTACTGAGCAATTTATTTTTTTTTTTTAGGAAGGGGTCATCCAAAGCACTCTTCTTTGTATATAGAGACATGCAAATAGATTTTTAATCCCAGTTTCCCCAGAAAACAAGGCTGATGCAATCACATTTGTTTATCTGTTTTTCAGCAAAGCTTCCCACATCAGCACATTTGCAAGTAGAACTAGTATCAAAGACATGTTGAGTGAAAACAGGCTGTCAATAGAAGGAAAAGTTCCAGGCTGGGCTTGTGCACTGGTCCCTAGAAAAGTTTACACTCAGGAGACCAAAATAATTTTCTCCTGTTAAAAAAATATGGATGATAACCCTAGAGTAAAAACAGGGGATCCTTCCAAGCCATGGGAAAATGTCAGATTTCACTGACAAGCACTTTTTGCAGTTCCACTGCAAACCAGTACACAGTCATTCTTGTGCTCCTGAAATTATTTGGTTTTAGCTTTCATGTTGTTCTTTTGTATCAGAGTAGCCCAGCAATATTAGAGCTCAGACACAGCCTGTTCTTGGTGTACTTGTGCATGTCTGTGCACTTGCAAAGCTACTCCATTGTTTTGGTTTTTGGCTTTTTCCCCCATTTGGAAAGAGAATTTGCACCAGATCCACCAAGAAGCAATCAGGGCAGACAGGTCCTGTGCATCAACCTCATTTATTACACAGGCCTCTAGGAGACAGCCCACATCTATTTCCTTTATGCATAAACATTTTCTGAAGATTTGTTTAGTGACACTACAACTGGGCAACACTCTCAGGCATGGGGTGAGATTTTTGGGGAGTACTGTGCAGGGCCACAATTTAGGTTCAAACACTGATGGATCCCTTCCAGCTCAGCATATTCTATGATTCTATGACCTTTCTTCTTTCTCAGTCAACTTGGTAAAATCAGTATGACTTGACTTCCAAAAAGCAAGGCCCAACACCAGTGTTTTATAGCATAGAGGGGAAAAAATCAAGCGCCTTAATTCACTCTTAAATCCAGTTTAGAGCTCTGAAAATACATCTATATTTGCACTGAGTTCTGGTTTTGCAGATAAGTGATAAAAACGCAGTTTTCTTCATGTTTTCAGCTGATGGTAGGCAGATTTTACATGGTTTTCTTCATCTGATTCTTACTTTAACTATATATATATATCCAGGAATGAATGAGAGCATTAGCCTCCACACATTCTGTACTTTATGCTATTTACTACCGGATAGCCCTGGAATATTTGCAGCTGGCTGTACTGTGTTTTGTACAATGTAGCTCTTTCTCATGTTTTTTATCAAAGAACTGTGGTTTAGCACAGAATGAGGCAGAGATGCATTGAAGCTGTAATGTGGTTCAGGTTACCAGATTGCATTTTTGATGATTTGGTATTAAAGTGTTCAACATACACACACAAAAAAAAAAAAAAAAAAATCAACATTTAAGAAATGCAAGTGAGAAAAGCTCTAAAGGGAGACTGTATAAACTATACCATTATGGAGATTTTGCCTTACTTTCTATATTAAAACAAGTAGCTTTGAATCAATACAAGTGAATCTCCCTATTATTTTCTTGCTGAGGCAAATCTTACACTAAACTTTTGCTAGCAGAAAGTCAGGGGTGTGAGGACATGGGATTTGCAACCAGCACAGCTGTGCTGGCAAAAGGCCCTAACATAGATGTGGTTTTACTGGCAAAATTGAACTTTTGCCAGCATAGCTAATTTCTCTCTTGGGAGTTAGTTTTGCCAGTACAGCTGCGTCCAGACTCAGGATCACTGAGTTAGAGACATTTTCAGAGCTGCCTTCCAAGCATGGGCATGCTCTCAGTCTCAGCAGAACACTGGTTTGTCAACACCTTGGGCTGACATTGCAACCATGGCTGTCAAACAAGGAAACAGCCAACAAAACAAAAGACTTACCTGGCTCCTCCAATGCTTCCAGGGCCACGAAGCTCACTCCTTTTGTCTCTCCTTTCTTTCTTGTCCTGATTCCTTGCTGGGCAACCCAGAATAACTAATTTAGAAGTTAAATTATCCTATTACCACCTCCCTCTCTGGCAACCTCAAGCACATCACCTTCTCCCCATTCCCTCAATCCTCCATGAACCCTTTGTGCTCCTCAGCTCAGCTCTGATTTCAGCTGATGCCTGTGATAAAAACTGCTATCAGCTGCAGTTCCATCACCTGTTATGGTCCTTGCACAGCTGCCCATCTCATCCTGAAGGACTTCTGCAGCATGGCATTTCTTATGTGCTGATGAAAGTGCTGATCTTCTACCACTACACGCCCTTATTCAGCTTTTCTGTCTTTCTCAAGCATTATTGCTACCAGCTTGTAGTCCTCTTTCAAACTGGCATCTCTCCTTTTTCTGTGGGAAACAATTGTGGCTCCTGCATCAGATGTCAGACAGGACTGCTCCCCCTGCACATTTAACACTGTTAAATTCTGCTCTAGTCAGAGGGCAACTTTTGTAGTTGGATGATACAGAATATAATTTCCCCTGTGCTGCTTCATCACTAAATATCTGAAGTTGCTCCACATCAGTGTCTGCAGAACAGTATTTTGATTTTTCAATTATTCCTCTGTCCTTAAACCTTCAGTTAAAAAAACCCCACCATGGTACTATTCCTGCTGGTAAGGGAGCAAGACCAATCATAAAGTAAGGGATTATTTTATACCAAAATAAGTCTAAAAAAGCGGGAGTATTCCGTTTTCTACCAGTACTGAGAGCAGACTAGTGAAAATGGGAAGCTGTCTTAAAAGGAGATTTCAGCATCTTAAGCCGTTGGCAGCAGGAAAAAATGATACTGAAAACATTGAATGTTTTTCCTTGAAATACTATTTTTTATGCTTCTATATTATTTATCTGATTTAAGCAACCACAAAATACACCACCTTTGGAAAGATTGTTGTGTTCTTTCTTGTGATTTAAACTAACCAGTTTAAATATGTCATTTAACTTGAAGTTTTGATAATCAGAGAAATGGGAAACTATAATTCCTAGCATCCTTTGAGGATGCCTGCTTTTGGGTTTGGTGTCATGCACAAACACACAGGCAACAATTAAATTCCAGCAGGGCACTTTTTTCTGCGTCAGCCATCACTGAGAGTGGCACAGCCAGCATCTCCAAAGAGCTCCCATACTCAGCAGCTTTAGAGCTGCTCTGCAAACATGCTCAAAGGTTGCTTTGTGGAAGTCCCTCAGCACAGCAAACAAATGCCTTGCTGATGTCCTCAAACAAACAAAATCAACAAGTTGCATTGATAAAGAGCAAAAGTCTTGAGCTAGATTTGAAAATACATCAAGTAGTTAATAAAAGGCAATTCAGAAAAATATTTTTTTCCTCCTATGCCAGATATGTCATTGCAGGTAATTTACAAAATTGTTCCTTAAGAGACTAAACTAAACTTCAGAAATCTCATAAAGAATTTCATCAGAAATTATTTTCCTCAGAAATAAAGTATAAAAAACAAAAAGAAGAATAAAGTATAAAACAAAGAATTCAGCTCTGAAGCCAAGCACCTTGCATCGGTTTTGGCACAGGGGTACAGAGATGACGGAATAGTGCTTGCCCTGACCTCGCAATTTTTGTCACCATGACTGGGATAATCTCCCAGGAGATGAGCAATGTGTTTGCACATCATGTGGATGCGAACTGGCAAGGAGAGCCAGCCCCTCAGTGAGGCTGCCCTGATCCTGAAAGGCAGTTGGAGGCACCACTCTGCAGTGGGGATCCCCACGGATGGGAGATGGAAGCCTCTCCCCATCCCCTGGGACCTGGCACTGGAACAGCTGCAGAATGGGAGCAAACGCCCTTCCCTGGCCTCAGCAGCTCCCTGCACAATCACAGTTATTTTGAAGACTCTATTTTTTTGAGAAAATTGACTTTCCTTAGTCATTACCCAGAGGTATAATTTAGGGTTACGGATTCCACCTTGAAGATCAGGTGCCTACAAATTGGTTGCTGCAATGGAATCTCACATGTCCAACTCTTCAGTGGGTCTTGCCAGTGATTGCATTGTTTGCTTTTTATTTATTACAATATTCATATATTACATCTGCCTCTTTCATATTGCTTCCATATAATCTTGACCTTAGCTCTGCCTTTCTGCGATGTTTTTTTCAGAGAAGCCCCACAGTTATTTAACATCCAAACAAAAGCAGTAAACAAGCACAAGGAACAAGCCTGCAGTGCTTTCAGTTATTTGCTATTTAGTATTGGCACTGAAAAAATTTTATTCACTTTGGAGGTTATTAACTAATTTGCTAAACACACCAACAGCTAGTTGGTTATCAATAAGGCTTATAGCACTTTTAGATATTACAGCAAGCATATGAGACTACCACACTGCACAGGTAAATTTGGCCTTTAAAATGTAAATCTATTTTCTTTTCCTTTTGTTTTTCAGAGTACATGCACAATGGAGTTAGAACAAAGCCAGTTCCCCTATTTGATTTTTTTTACTTTTTATTTTATTTTTTTTAATGGTACCAAGCAGTGATTATGTAGCCTTGAAGACTTAAAAACCGAGGGAAACCATCCAAAAATATCTACCAGGAAAAACACTGTGTGCTATGTGTATCTTGCCCTCCACACCCCGGAGCTCTTAGAGCAGAATGTGGTGCTGTGTTTCCTTTAGCCCCAGGAAAAGGGCACTGGGAGAGTCACAGAGGCTCAGCTTGGGAATCCTCCACTCAGAGTTCTCCAGGCTACTAGCCTGGGCTGTGAACAGCTTGGCTTTATCACACTTTCACTTCTCCAGATTTAGTGAAGATGCACAACTGCTACCAAGTAACAGTTATTCAATGTTTTAAATGCTTTCCATTACGCATTGTCAAAACCGTTTGAGGAAATTAAACATATTATAATGTTGTGTGATTTGGTTTGTTTTGTTGGGTATTTTTTTTTTTCTTAGAGAAGTTTTCATTTATATTAACTGCAAAGAAATTAAGGCCCTGATTTATCAATTCTTAGATATTTATTTCTAACTTAAAGAAAACAGTACTGCATGTCCAGAGCGGATATTCTGTCTTTTTGGGGGGGTAAAATGAAAAGTTGAATTCTAGCCTAAAGTTCACCAGTTCATCAATTTATGTTTTTTCGGCCATGTGAAAATGCACATTTAATTACATATAGCTTATCACATGGCACAGGTAAGGACAGACCTGTAGTTCAGGCCAACAAACACCAAAAGATGTCTTGATAAATCTAGGACTTTTTACATGCATTTGTGAGAGAGTCTCACATGAGACACACCCACATTAGCAACCATATATTCCCCAAGTATCTTAAAAGTACAGGCTGCAGATTCAATTTCTCCTGAGCTTTGCACTTCTCAGCTATTGTCAATTTGCATCACAAGCATAAAGTTATTTAATATACAAAAGCTTTAATGCTCTTTCCACATCATATAACAACACATGTTTATCTGAGTGCTAAATAAAAGCTTTCAGAACTTTAAAGTGACTTTATGAATTGTATGTACCATAAAATAAACATTAGAGTAAAATAATATTCTGTAATTTGGAAAACAGCAACAGAAACCAGTAGAAGACAAAAGAACCAATGCTTGAATAATCTGCTGCATGTCAGAAACATTAAATTAATTTATGCAATAATGTAAGCACAGTGATGTTAAGGTAATATGGAGGACATAAATTATACATTATTATTGTCAGTTCTAGCACTTATCTTAGTGGTATGTCAAAATAAATCCTGATTTGTTAATATTTATAGAAATGAACAAGTGTTACAGCTCAGGGATTCATCTGTGATATTTTTATATATAATTTGCATTCGCATATATGGGTGTCATTGTCTTTTCTGTAATTTGAGAGGTAAGCATCATGCAATTCATTTCTAATGCATTTTACATTACCATGAAAGCACATTATGCTTCCTCCACTAACACTTTTCAAATAGATGGCCTGCAATGATTTAGAGATTGCACAAAACCACTCAGCAAATGGGTGACAGTCTACCTGCAAAATCTGCAGTAACAATGGGTTATGGTGAGCAAAGTGCTCAATTTGCTAACAACAGATTGTCTCTGTAGAATAAATACCTCCCAAACTTCTTGCAGTGGCACATTTGTTAGGGATTAATATCTCCAAAGGATGCATCTTTACATTTTTCATACTTTCACACAAATTGGGGGAGCAATTCACCCTTCTCCACATAAAATATGAGAATCTGTATTTACCCCCTTTTATCATGCCCATTTGCATACAGCAGATCAGTTTCTGGATGAAGATAACTGAACCCCACTTGGTATTTGAAGCTGACAGGAGAAGTTTCCATAAAAAAATGAAGATTTCCCCCCAGATGAAGTACAGTCCCATTTGTTGCTACCTCAGAAGCAAGAGGCACACATTCTTCCCTCAGCACAAGACCCTGAGTAAGGGTAGTTGGGGGTTTTGGCCCTGGGCCACATCTTCTGGGAACCATGCTTTGGACAGAAAGATAGCTGTAGAGTTCATACACTGCTGAGTCCACAAGTAAGGCTACTGTTTCCAATTACCCAAGATCATTTTGATGTTTTCCAGAAAAGAAGTGTGAAAATACTTATACTCCCTGGTTCAGCAGTAAAAGACTTCTTCTGACCCTTGGGTTCATGTTCTGGTTATGCGTGGACTGCCATGTCAAAATGATTTGGCTAAGTCTGATGAACTTGCCTTTTCCCAATCGCCTCACACACAGCTGAAGTCTTTAGTTTTTTGCTCTGAAGTTTTCTGTCAAGAGTCTCAGTACAGAAGAGTTTAAATTCAGTTTTTTGTATTTTTATTAGGGAGATGGCTATCTTAAAAAACTCAAAAACCGTCCCCAGTACCAACCCTTATGCTTCATCCTGTCTTCAGAAAGAGCTTACCTGGAAAAACAGCTTAATGTCTTTCTTTTTGCTTCCCTCCAAAAGTATTTCTAGGGTCTATCTACAAACATCAGCCTAAAGAGCCATTTTGATGCCAGCATAGGCACAGAATCCAGAGGACTGGAGAAACTTAGAGAATAAGCCATTAAAAACCTGTAGGCTGTGGCCTTAAGCACAATCAAGCTCCGCTGTGTTGTCTTATGTATTACAACAGCTCCATTATCATTACAGTGCAAGGATTCCATACCACCAGAATTTCATACCTCCTAAATGTTTCTCACAGGCAGCTCCTCTAAGCACTGACTATTCCTACTCCTTGCAGGAGCCATCTAATTGCACATCCTATCATTCCACTCTTTTATACCACTTGTTCTTATTGGCTGCAGGTGTGGCCTGTTAACATCAGGCCTGCTCCTAATCTTAGTAACTGGCCCAGCTGCAACTCGTTGGGGAAAAGGATTACATTCTATACCACCTGCATTTACCCATACTGTATCCCCCTACACCACTGGGCACAGTATGAGCATACAAGAAGCTGCAAGAGAAAATATGGGGAAGTGTCAGAGGGCAGTTTCAGATCAACACACTCTAAAATCAGCCTGAGACTTGAATGAAGAGAAGGGGCAGCACAGCCATAAATTGAGAGCATGAATTGTCCCTGTAAGCCTTTTGTCAGGCAGCATGGACAAAAAGTCCTGCTTGATTTCACATTTGAACAGGAAACAAAAATAAAAGAATTCAATGACCACATTTTTGCAGAACCCATGTACAATTCAGGAGAGTGAAAAATGACACAAGTACAGTCTTTTCACATATGAAACCCATACCTGAAAGAATGCCATGCCAGTACAGGCAGCACACTGTATACACAGAAAATATGTAAGTAAAGCATAGTGTGTGGGTCCAATTTATCACTTGCCTTTTGTTTATAACATTTTATGCTCCACAGAAGTATAGGATTCTCTTCCATCACTGAAATGGAACTTGTGTCAGCACTCCAGTGAAATGAAATACTATAAAAGGCTGCTTGAAGGTTCTGGGAACAGAGAGGAAATAGTCTTGGGGTAAATGTGGAAAAAGCTTCTAAGCATGCAACTTTACAATAGCATTCAGTCTCTATGGGATATGTCTTCAGCTACAATAAATGTTATCTCTTCACTGAAATCAGTGGAAGAGTAGCAATCGATATCAGCTGAGGATTTGTCCCACTGACTTCAAAGGACACACTTACAGTGCACACATTTAAAGGAAATGTATAAACCTTTCCAGCACTGGGGACTTCCATGTAAGCACACCAAATCCTGAAATCCTTACTTCATATTTTAAACTACTTTTATTCTGAAAACTCTCATTGGAATCAATCAGGATAAGTAACCAACAGAGCACTAAAAGGTATTTTCAGACCAAGATAGTACATATAAGATTCTTGCATGTCAAAGATCTTTAGCAGAATAAGGGGCTTAGTCTCATGTAAATTTGTACTCTGGAAATAAAGTATTCTTTATTTCTTGGGCTTACAAAAGAAGGAGATTTTTTATTATTATGTATTATCACTTTCTCAGCGTAGCTGAAGCAGAGAAGAGAGACTGAAAGCAGGAGAAAAGTTGGAAGTAAGCATGTGTAGACAGTATGGATTTTAATGGACTCAGTACAAAAAGGGAAAAATATGAGCAACAGGGAAAAAAAATGATTTGTAAAACAGTGACTGTGTTTTGAAAACAGTATGCATTTTTCAACCTTACAAAACAGAAATTATGTCAAATATTTTGTAGTATTCCATAAACTGCTCTTCTACTTTCCAACCAGATCTTACACATATAACCATATAGATTTTATCTTTACTTTTAGTAAAACTCTAGGAAAACATAAGATAATGTTAAAGGTGTTTAGTGTGGGCCTTTCCTTCTTGAACACTCATAAATCCTGATAAGGAGAATGGGGCCTTTAAGTATAAGAGCATATTGTATATTCCCACTACTTTCTTTCTACCTTGGTTTCAGCCAGAGTTCTGCTTTATATATTTATATGAATTGTGCACAGTTACTGGAAAATTCCAATAATGAGCATACAGAAAAACAGAGTAACTGGCACTTGCCAGACAAAAGGGAGGGAAGGAAATGTGCAATTTATAGTGTGCTGTAGTGCTAGAACTGCTTCTCTGTCCTAAATCTAAAGGACCCTTTACAAAATGGTCACTACAGCATATTTCATCTTGTTGCCTAGTGGGGTTTAAGGGGCAGCCTGATGCTTGTTGTTTGTTTCTTAGCTTTCATTTGAGCTTGCTACCACTGCACTGCAATATGTTTTTCACTCATTTTTTCCCCCCTCTGCAATGTCTCTAGGTTTTTTATTTGTTTGTTTTCACTGCTGCTTAATATGGCTTCCTTGTTGCCTCTGGCTCTGTCCACCACACAGCTCCTCTATTTTGTCTTCCTTATCCTCCTAAACTCTTTTTTTTTGTCACTTTCTCACATTAGACCTTTCTTCTTGCAAAGTGTGCATGCTAAAGTGTCCAGCAGCACTCTTACTCAAAATCTAACAGGACACACCCTCAGCTGTGAGGAAACCATGAGGGCCTCCCAGGCAATGCTCCTGCATGGGGAAAATCCTTAACTGGAATAAAGCTACTACATCAATACCCAAACACTGGGTTTCTTGACCATGGAATTCAGAATATGTTTAGTGTAAATGTCCTGACTGGATAATCCTGGTGCAGCATCACTCCTGGAAGAATCTGCAGGCAGGCAGCCAGCCATGAGTTAGCACAGTCTGATGTTATCCTAAATTATACTGGCCACCAGGAAAGGCCTATGTGATTTGGGATGGGCAAACACACACAAACCCACTGCTGCTTCAGCACTGCCACCTTCTAAAAGCATTTACTTCTGCCTCCCCACATGCAGCCATCACAAATCTGATTATTTAGTCTGATACAGCGCTCCCTCCCCAGAATTCTGTTCTTCTTTCTCTCCACAAAACAGATTGCCCTGGCTTTCTGTTCTCAAGCACAATTTTCACTAGATCACCTCTTAGATCTCTTCAGGGTCTCCTGACTGTTCTAGCTTGTCTAGACAAAAGCAGCTGAACTCCACAGGACAGAGAAGCTAGAGAGGAGGATGAGAAGTCAGAAAAAAACAGAAAAAGGTCTAATAACCCAGCTACAAAACAAGCTCTCCTCTAGTCAGTACCTACTGTCATACCAAATCTCTATTTATTGAGTTCTACAGTGACACATCCCTTTCTGAAGAACAACATTTCTGAATTTCACATTTATTTATACTCTTCTACAATGCTCTCCACTCTCACCTTTGACTATGTTGAGACAAATCAGTTTGCTATACTGCTTCAGAATCTCACAATTGTTTTTCTCCCCTTTTTTATATTTCAATCTCTCATAAGCATGACATAAATATGGAGCTGTCCTAATACCACTGGCAAAAAAAAAAAAAAAAAGAAATCAAAAATTAAAACAGAAATACAAGTTCACACTGAGATTATTTTATTCCAGCTAGAGAGCCAGCATGCTTAGTCATGTCATGTGCACCTGTAGCTCTCCCCTTTCCTGTCTCTCACAGGTATCAGGCTGTGGTGGTAAACACACACTCCAGACTTTCCCAGGGTGGTCGTGATGGGAAGGGGGTGGTGACATAGCCTGTGGGTGCTGAGAGCAGCCAGGCAGGGTTGTGTGTGTCAGCACCAGCTGTTCTCTGCAAAGAATGCGTGTTATCATGCTAAACAGGATGCATCTTTTCTGCATTTGGCTGGTAAAGCTTTGCAACTTTGTCAACCTTTTTAGCATTCAACAAATTCTTTTAAACATATGACTTTTAGTAAGTTAATCCATTCATTGTCTGGAACTGTGCAAAGTGACATAAAAGCACAATGAAGCCTAATTAAACTTGTTCTGTGAAAGCTAATTTGTCAAACCCAGAAGCATAGTTCATAGATAAATGCTAATATTTGAAAGTCAAATTAAAGTTGAAAAGGTTTGTAATAACAGTTAATTAACTCTTGTTTTGTTTTCCTCTCACAAACTTGAACCAGCTGAAATATTGCTCAGTTCATCTTTAACATTTTGGACCACAAAGATAAAATTCAAAGCTTTGAGATAAGCCTTTGATGTTGGTATTCTCTACAGATTATATATTATTTTAAGATCTCTTTGTTTAAAAATTCATTTTTATTATCCCTGCATGAAATGCATGGCAATTCCCCAAATAACTAACCATCAGGGCAATTAACATCTTCGATCGACACCATATTCCTGATAATTAATACAGACTTTGTACCTCCCCTGTGATAGCTGCAAGGGTTTGATTTTTCAGAGCAACTGTTCATTTACAGAATCAGTTTCATCCTAATGAAAATGGATTGTGAAACTTTAATGAACAAGACTTTGCTGTCATAATAATAAAGACTTTGAAACAACACGAAGACCTACATAACAAGCATCCCTCTACCCTTGTGTTGCTATCCTGTATCCAACCAATTAAGCCATACAGTGAATATTAACACCAGTGTTTGTCTAAAGTATGTGACATCAGGTAAACTCACAAAAACGTGCATTATTTTGCTCTGACAACTTCTGGCATTGTGGCTTAATAAACTTAAAACATCTGTAGAGCAGGATGCTTTGGTCTGCTCTCCTCTCTTTGGTTTAACACAGGTTAGCCAAAGTCTGGAAAATCAATTTACACACAGTGCCATTGTGTGTTTGCTGTGACAGGCAGAGAATTGCCTCTCCTGCTTGCTTCCAGCACTCTAGGAAATACACACAAAAGCAAAACTGCT
Organism: Zonotrichia albicollis; assembly: GCF_047830755.1. Lineage (NCBI taxonomy): Eukaryota > Metazoa > Chordata > Aves > Passeriformes > Passerellidae > Zonotrichia > Zonotrichia albicollis. The sequence goes on from NC_133824.1 coordinate 43,532,012, forward strand.
GTTTCTGGCACACATCTTGTACCTTTACCAGCACCTTGCAGGATAAATAACTCAACTATTAACAGGTAAGCTCTTCTGAGGAAGGGGTTTGCTGTTCCAACACTAATCTTGGATGGCCTTGCCAAGGATTCCATGTCTGAACCCTGAAGGGTTTTCAGCTAGCTGCTGGCCCCACTGGAATGAGCCCATCAGCCTGTGGTTCATCTTGAAAACCAACCAACCAAGCAACCACCTGCTGAAAAAAATAAAATAACTGGGGGGCAGAGAGGATTAATACATTCATCTGCTGAACCAAGGTGTCAGGGTTTCTCTCCAGCTCATCTGACCCCTATGCAGGGCTCCCTGGAAAGCTCAGAAAGGAGTTTTATGCAACCTCTAATATCTTGGCAAAAGGCCTTTCAAAGTTGTGATCTGAGCTATAATATGCTCATAGTTTTCCTTTGGCTAAATCCCCTCAAACATGGAAATGGCTGATAGTTCCCACTTTAAAAAAATGGTGCATGGGAGAGAAGGGATAGAGTCATTAGTAAATAAATGAATGGGATGATTTTAAAAAAGAATAATTTGCTCAATCAAGAATAATTTGAGCAGCATCTAAGTAGTCATGGAAAATCATAAACTATTACCCTATATAGTGCTCTGTTGACTATTAAATGCCTCCTTTTTCACACCACTGGCCTGAATGAATAACTTGGCAGCACAAAATTAGCCAGGTGGCAAAATGTGCTTGTGTCAGCTATTGGCCAAACAAAACAGCAAATAGCAAAGCTCATTTTGCAATGTCACATTAACTCCTTCAACACTGGGGGCACGTATTTTATATCTGCTGTTTGGAAGTACCTGGGAGCAGGCCAGGAGAGAGCTGCTCACTCCCTGCAGCACAGGTGGCCCTGCTCTTGCTCCACTCCTTGCTGTCACAGGTTGAGCTGATGTTCGTGGCTGTTTCCAGATGTGGCATCTGAGATTGCATGGAAAGGGCTCCTCTGTAACATCTGTGTCAGCTCAGAAAAACTGTATTCCCAGATGCTTTCTGCTGGAGGGGATTTTATGCACAACTTCCTTTACCTTTATTAGAGCGATCTCTTCACATTATCATAATACTTACCCATTTTTACGTTTTCATGTTTCCATTGTCGCGTGTTTGTCTTCAGCTTCCAAGTGACCTTCAGGAAACTGATGTAAGCAGCATGAAGACAAGAGTTAGATGACCAAACTTAACTGTTGTCATGTTCCCAGTAGCTTCATTGGAATCACCTCAGGGATTAATCTGGAGTTTCACTTACACAGCATTACTAAATATTATATATGACAAAAGCAGCTTATCTCATTGATGTCAGCAGGATCCTTTTCAGAGATTTCACAGAATTTATCAAGAGCAACCATGACCTTTTTCATTCCAGAGGTTAATACAGGGGAACAAAACATGTTCTTTTATAATTAGCAGTCCTTCCCTGCTCCAGAAACTCACCTTCCCATTGCACAGCTAATAGTAGATCCCTAAAGTTAACACTGGGCCTGGTTTTTGTTAGCAGAGAATTTATTTAACCTTAGTATGTAATATTTCCCCGAAGTACCGTGGAATCCATTAAGAAAATAAAGGCAGTATTTCATAATTAAGTTGCTGGTTTAATATTTTTTTTACATGAGACATGCTTTATTGATAAAACTGCCCGTGTCATTCACTGTGAACCCAAAGCAGAGAAGGGTGGGATATTGGCAGCTGTATTTTTTACAAAGGATATTTATAGATTTTTCTTGGTCCACAACATATATATCTCATATTTCAGATCCACTTTATTTCCAAAAATTATAAACACATTGCACCTAGCCAAGGATGATGTCCTGTTCTTATCCAGGCAGTCTCTTTTCCACAGGGTTTTTTCACATGCCCTAGGAGAAAGACGTGTGAATATTTTCCATTAAAAACACCAGTGGTGGGAGGAGGGAATCACCAGTACTGTAAGTTAATGAGATGGGGGGCTTTAAATACACTTAATAAACAGTCACTTAGGTTGAGCATAATAAGTCATGGAAATTTATAAACTATTACCCACTATAGTACTTCATTGACTATTAAACATCTATTTTTCACACCACAAGCCTGAGTGAATAGCTTGGCAGGAAAAAAAATTGGCCAGGTGGCAAAACGTGCTCAGTACAACCCATGTCAGATATTGGCCAAACAAAATAGTCCAATAGAAGCTGATTTTCAAATGCTTTTTAACCCTTGATAGCCTACAATGAAAATTTCTAGTAGCAAGCACACTTATTTTCCTGGAAAGAGTAATCTGTATAAGAACCGTACACTTCTTTTTCCAATATATTTTGGTTTTGCTTATCCTGGATACCTGTTCTCAGTACAGCCCCTCTGTAATCTCCAGTCCTGCTGATGGTCACAGCCTGGGGACAGAGGCACTCTCTGTCACCCAAGGTGTGAGGGTGCACCTGACAAAGTTTTCATTGCAGACCTTCAATGCTGGGGTTTGGACTGTGCTCTAATTTGGGTTCTCTCCTGTTTAATAACAAATTCCAAGGAGGACTGGGGAATTTCCAGGCTAGTTAAACACATGGTAATCCCTAATCACTCCCCCATGAGCAAATGGACTTTTTCTGGTGTAGAAGCAAGGGTCTACCTGTGGATTTAAGACTGTGATGTGCCTGGAGTCACATGGGACAAGGAATGTCTGAGGAAATCCCTGAGCTTGGTTGCATTCCTGTATATTAGCTCTGCTGATCTCTGTGGAGAGACCAAAACACCCATTTTTAGAAATTCATCAAACTTGAGCCACTCCCAGGCAGTTTAAACATTCTGAGGTATCTCATGCCTGGCTGAAGAGCCCCTCCATAAAGTAGGGTAGAAGGGCTAAAGCTGGTTCCATACAGCACATTGGAAACTATTCAGTGTAGATGAAAAATGAGAGGTTTACACCATGTCTGACCTTTCTTCATCCTTTGTGACTTCAGTTAGGCACAGCAGCAAAAAGGCAACAACCTTGTTTTCCATTATGTCCTCATATCTGTCAGAGTATAAGATTTTGATTCAGCTTCTAATGCATTTCATGTGCCTCGTGTCTCTTCCTTTCTCCCACATAACACTGTACTTTTGCCTTCAGTTTGCTTATCTCCTATTTCCTCTCTGATGAATTTTGGAAGTGCTTCACCAGATTACACAGAGAGACAGAATTATCTTCATTTCTTGCTGATACCACCCATCACTACAAATCCAACCATGCAGCTCACAGTGGGTTACACCTCCTGCCACAAACTGGCTTGAGAGTTTCTCTGTGTACAGGGCTAAAAATCAGTGTCAGAAGAATAGCTCAGCCACCTACATCCAGTCCCCAACAGATAATACATTCACCTTCTGAGTTCCTACTGAATATGGCCTTCTAGAAATGTCCCCCTATCAAATATTGCTGGAGAGGTGGTAGAGACACACTACTGAAAGCACACCTGAAAAAACTTTGTTAAGCAGTAATTGTGTTATTGGGACAAAGGACTATATGGGAGGGGAAAGACAGCTTACAGTTGTCCTAGTGTCAGTTTGCATCAGTCTAGCTACAAAAAAAAACAAAAACAGAGGGCCAATGTGGCAGCACTGAACTGAGCTCAGCACATAGAACTAAATGAAACTGCTGAAGGAATGTGTGTAAGTTAAAAAAAAAATTTAAAAAATCCAATTACTGGCACTGGAATTAGGCCAGAACACCTTCACTAACACCTCTATTCATGAAATAAGAAAAAAAAAAGGTATCCTTAATGACCACAAATGATCACAGACTCTGTTTTACATCTCTTACAAAAGCCAGCATATTCAGCAGCATTACATTCCCCAGAGCTAGATGGATAAAGGGGGAAATATGTCATTGATTTTTTTCCCCCCAAGAAACCCATGATACTGTTTGCACTAATTTGAACAGTACAGAGATTTTCAAAAAGGGAATCAGTCTTGTTTAACCTGGAAGCTAACAGTATTGAAAACCTATGTTGTCTCATTGCTTTCATTTGCAGAGGCAATCAGGATCTGCTTCTTCTCAAGTAGTATTCATAAAAAAGCCTCTTAACTCTTAGACTGTAACACTATTACCTGCAGCAGAAGAGAAACAGCCTCTCTGAAGGTTCCTTGTAGCCTCATTCCAACAGGGTGATGTCTGCACTGTCCCAAAGCCCACTGATGTAGATGGATGGGGTTCTGTGGGTCTCACTAGTAGATACATGTAGAAAAGAATTCATGTTTTTAATTTCTACTAATGAACTGTCAGTTTATACCTATATCCTTCCTTTCTCCATATATCTATTATTCAGTTCCTTGCTGCCTGAATTTTGGGTACACAGGAACAAGGACTAACTTCCTTTACTCACCCATCCTCTGCTCCACTGGAAAAGAGGAATGAAGAATTAGGAGATCACCTTTTCCCCTCACTCATTTGCCAGCCTTACTGGGATTCAGTGTCTTGCAGGACATTTCTTGGCACAGTGTAATCTTTTTCCCAATAATTCGCTCATTCTATTGCCTACTAAAACCTCACCTTTGCTTTACATGAAAGTTACTGAATCAAAACTAAGAGAACAGCTCACATGGTTCTACATAAATTCCTTGGACTACTTGTTCAAAGAGATTGATATAATTCTGCTGTCAAACTTACAATTGGCTTAACCCAACTTGGAGCCTGTAGTGTTGTTCCAACATGTGCTACTGGGAAAGTTTTCTCTTTCTAAAATTTTATTTTCCACTGCCAAAGCACGCAATGATCCAGTGCTCAGCTATGGAAACTTAATGAATGAAAGGAGAACACTCCTGAAATATGAAGAATTTATTTTATTTCATATTCCTTTTCAAATTGGCTACTCCGAAACACTTCTTCCACTTTAATGGGCAATAAAAAATGTCCAAAATCCTGCTGTCCTTAGACCTCTGTTGGTTAAATAAAGCAAAGCAGTATTCCAGCCTACATGTTGAAAGGACACACAAGTCTTACTTCCAAAGCAGAGAAGTAATTTTGCCTACGTGCTTGCAAGGGAAGAGTGTTATGGTACCATCATCAGAAGGTTTGGTATTAAGTTTGTTCAGCCTGTTCCCATTTTTAGGCTCACCATTCTTGGGAACACAATCCTACATTTGACACACTAAGCTGGCAGAAGTAAGCATGAGGACTTCTTGCTTAATTGCTGAGAGGGGTCATCTTGCTGCTGCTCTACCAGGGCTCCTGTGGATGGATCTGAGCAAAAATACTGGTGAATTTTTAGAGTGAAGACCCACTGAACCCCTTCTAGGAAATGGTACTTTAAAATGGAGTGTTTGCTTTGTATTTAGCTTTTTATTAGCTTTTTCATTTCATCTTTTGTCAAAGGAAATAATTAGTAGCACTGACCAGATATTATCACATGGAATAATAACTGACCATGCATTCCTGGTTCTGGAAACATGAATTTTTTCCTTCCCATTTATTTACTGTTATCCTGGAACCCACTGCATTCTGGGTTTTATTTAACCAAAATTCAGAAGATTTATGCTGATCTATGATGCTTGTGGTATTATTTTTTTCCCTTATTGTATGCCATTTGTGGCATCTACACAAACTTGCTCTTTCAGCCATGGAACAAATCCATAAGACACCACTGTAGATACAAACCATGTACCCAAATGTGTTGATTTTGGCACCAAACTTGCTGATGAAATTTATGCTTCATTAACAAATGCCTAATGTATATAATGTACATATTTTAGAATTGACCTCAGCCTGGCCAGGGAGGCTGGCTGACCCCATGAAAATACAATTACTTAATGAGAGATTGGAGTTTTGCTTATTGTATTTACTATTTATAGGAAATTACTTTTTGTCTCTGTAGCTGCGTCAGCCTTCTTGCTCAAAGTATGTTTTAATGTTATTAGAGCTTGCAAGCTAAACTAGTGGAAAGACAGGGAAAGGCAGCACAATTTCCTTTCAGATCAGAGCCAATGTTTCTCCAAAACCTTAGCAGGCTGGGTTTGCCACAAGATCAATGCAGCTGAACACTCCACCTGCAGAATGAGCTCACTGTCTGTGCATTACACCAGCCCTCTGCCAGTCCAAGTACTGAGACTCCTGGGGTTGGTCCTGAACCTGCTGCTCCCCACACTGGAGTGCTAAGCTTTGCTGCCAAGACACCAGGCCAGGTATTAAATGCATTCTTGTTCCTATTACTTTCCAGCACTCCAGAGGACCACATTAGAAACACCAGGAAACTTAATTGGAAAGCAAGGAGAATGCAGAATGCTTAAAGACCTTTTACAGACAGAAATATGTTCTTAAAAAAAAAAAAAAAAAAAAAAAAAAAACAAAAAAACAACCCAACCTATTTGAAGCAAACAAAAAAAAAAGTATCAGGACTAATTTCATCTTCGTCACTGTGTTAAATTTTATGTGGGCTGCTCATTTCAGCATTGTAAAGCCTCCATCTTTTGGAGAAGGGGACTTTGTGGACACTGTAGCTCAAATCCCCAGGTGTAGGAGCCCTGGGCTATGAACTCACCAAGGACCTCCAGTTTGGTCTCACTCAGGACTTTGGATGGAGCATGTGCACCTTGTGAATTCTTTGGAAACCACAGTGAAGGGCAGAAGTGCTGCTTTTAATTATTTGGAGTAAAACTAGTGAACAGGAAAGTGAGGTCCCTATAAAAGTGATTTGGCAGGATGGTTTACCTTGGTTTTTATAGCTCTTGCAAGGGAGAAATGAAAAGCCCATTTGTGGTTTTCTAGTTGTGATTATTGGAGGTAAAAACTCGAGTACCTTAGGTTTATCATTGTATTGACTGCAGGCATGGGAAATAATGCACAGTAGAGATTAACCACTATGCTAAGTAAAGCTTCTTACTGGCTTTCCTAGGATCAAGCTAACAAAAAGAAGCAATTCTGAGATTGTGAGATGCCATGAGGAACTCAGAGGGACATAGGCATGAGGATACATTATTTCATTATAGAAGATTGTTTAAAAAACCATTAGTAATTTAGTGTTTCTGAATCAGAGCTAAATTTTAGTCTTCCATTTTTTCACAACAGAGTTGAAAATAGCAGAATGTTTGTTCCACTACAAGGAGTTTCTCTACTATCTGTGCTCCTCTCTCTCTACATTTCTCTAGCCAAAGAGGACAAAGAAGTAAAAAAAGACAAAGAAAAAAAAAAAGAAAAAGACAAGGAAGAAAGTCCTTCCATTTCTAGTAATAAGTCTAAGAGAAATATTTTCATGCTGCTTTAAGCTCTCCTAAACATGACAGTCCCTTCAAACAAGCCATACAGGTCAGGGGGAATGAAGAGGAAGCAATTATATGAATTTATCTGGCTCCCCTCTTAATATGGGAACTGCATTGGTATATCCCTTTAACTGTGTTGTTGGGTATGGCAGGGAGACACTACACTAAAAGTTATTTAGCATGTAAATAACAAACATTTGTGAAATCTAAAAACCTTCTTCAAAATACATGTCCATTGCTCTAAACAGCAATTTCAAGTTCTCTATGCCTTGGTTTGGAAGGGTTTTCCACCTTGAACAAGAAATGATGAATGAACAATAATTAATCTGATGGCTTTGACAGCTGCTGCTTATGTTGAAGTTTGATATACAGCCCAGGTCTCTTACTGGTGGCTTCACAATAAGGTAATTGATGTGGATCCAGACTGAAAGGCAAGTGTGTCTCATCCCAGCCCTGCCGTGTCAGTCCTCAGTGCAGAGGGCAGCAGTAGCTCAGAGAGACTGTCAATATTTTTGAATAACTTACTTGAAGTATGGGCTGATAAAGTTTTGCTATTAACCCTAATATATCAATCAATTTTCATCTGGAGGAGAATAATGACTCTGCTTTCTCCCTGAGTCAGCAAGGAACAATGCCAAAGCTTGAGGTGTTTCCACATTAGTGCAGGGAGAGGGGAGGGCATTGCAGCACAGCTGCTCTACACACTTGGAGGAAACATGGAGATGAACATCTCTCAACAGGACTGATGCTCCTCTCTCCTTGGGTAAGTAGGAAAACACCAAGCAACAACACCACAGGTGCTTTTTTCTCAGACCTGAAATTAGCGAGGTCTTTAGATCTAAAACAAGCAAACAAAAAAACCCCACCAAAAAAAAGTCCCCAAAAAATGCAGAGTGAAAATGTTGAAATGGTTAGAAAGTTATAAAAAGGTGAAATCAAAAGCAAAAGACACACAATGAGAAATATCAGAAGCTTTATCTGTGTCATTCAAAGATTTTGATTACAGCCCAGTCACACTTAGGGAAAGTTCTCCACTAACACAAGGTTCTCTGATGCAGCATGACAAGATCTCAAAGATGATTAACTCCAGCTTTTAGCTGAAACAAACTCATATTAGAAATACACAGTGTTTCTTTTTTTTTTTTCTTTTTTTTTGAGCATAGATCACCATCAATCACTGAACCAATTTAGGAAAGTAATCAATTTACTGTTAACCCTACAGTAGTTCAGACTGTCTAGGAGGATCCCTCTCTAAACAGTTCAGGACATGATGTAGAATAGATGAAATTTATTGTCCTCAAGTGGCAAGACAGATCAAAACATCCTAAAATATCCCTCCAAAATCCACAAAACCAAGCAAAACAAAATCAGTTTAAATCAGTGGAGTTATGTACATGATGCCCCTTAAAACATGAGAATCATTAAAGAAAAAAAAGAGAGCAACACAAAAACCCACATAGTCACTGTTTTTTGTGTACTTGTGAAAAGAGACACTGAAAAATATTCATAGGGTTATGTGCTAGGCAAGGGACCTCCCATCCTATTCTGAGTATTACCGTGTTTGGATGTTGACAAATAAATTACATTAATTGCATTCATTCTAGCAACCACTTAAACACCATTAGGGCTTATGCATACAATAACTGTGCCATTAGTCAAATCTGGATACCTCACTGCTGGTAATCAACATTCTGTCTTCTTCTAGTACAACTATCTTAATTTCTTTTTGCAAGCCTCCTTCAGAACCATTCAGCTTTTGAACATGAAATTAAGGACATTATCATTTTGCCTAATAACATTACATGGTGTTCTCTCAGAGTTACAGTCTAGTGAGCTACTTGTAATTACTTGCAGTGAAAAGCTGGGGTTTTCTGACTATTCTACTTTTTTTTTTTGCCATGCTGCAAACACCTGCTGCAATACCATCCTCATATTACTGTTATAATTGTTGCTTTGCTTCTTTCTTAATCCAGGGGGGAGTAAGAATCTTTGTTTTCCTATCCCTCTCCCAGAGGACTGACAGCCTATGCCAGGAGGAACATGAGATACAGAGGACCAAATATTGGGATAATATTTGTCCCTTGTATCCACTTTGAAATAAAAAAAAGTGGACAGTGGAGTGGGTGATTTCTTAAAATCTGTTTTCCTTCTTTACCCTTCAGCTGCCACCACAGTCCTGGGATTAGGAAGCTGATTCCTTGCCAAAGCTGCTTGTGCATCCTCTCCCAAGGGCTGATCCAGGGACATGTGGTCCCAGCAGTCCCAGGGTACCACATCCAGGAGTTCCCAGCTTTGCCATCAGTGTAGCTGCTTCTGCACACAATGACCAGGGCACTATGAGCCTTCTTTAAGGAGCAGGCTGAAACCACTTGGAAATTCACCAGTCCTGTTTCAGTCTATAATCACAAGACTAAGGTGATTTATTTTCAATATTGACACCAAAAACTCATCAATGCACCAGGGAGGAATTCCTTGATTACTTGAGTTAGAGAGCTCCTTTGTATAAATGTGGGAAAAATTAAAAGGCAGGGTAGGAAGTTATAAAAGTGCTTATTCAGGTCACAGAGATCTCTATTTTTATCATTTCATTAGCATTTGTTTGTGTTTGATCAAGGCAATAAGAAAAGGGACAAGCACACTCAGCATAGCAAGAAACATTTGAGAGTGTGGTTTGCCCACAGCTTTCAGAGAAGCTCAGCAATAAATTAGCAGAGCAAAAAAGATTAATCTTAGGGAAAACATCTTACTATTAGTTCAAACTCTTCATTCCACAGCCAACACCTGGCCGAGATTCCTAAATTAAGCATTGATACAGCATTGACGTAAATGTAACAGTTGTTCACTAAAATCAAGTTCTTTCATTTATGTTCATTCTCCCCCCTCTTGTGGTTCATTATAAAATCACAATTGTTGCTTTCAGAAACCTTCCATAGTTGGGCTTTTGTGCAGGAAGGACAGAAAAGGATCCACAAAATCTAAACAGGCAGTACAACAACTAAACTCAACAAAGTACAAATATAGTAAATAATGAATATAGTAAATAATGAGCTTGTTATTCAGGGTACTTTTCACAGCTATTTTAAATGTTCTCTGTAATCTCCTATTGAAAGCAACTCTTGCCAGAAATTATATGGAGTACATTTCAGACAGATTTACCACAACTATTAATTGGATATTATGTGCTATTGTCTGCGGAAGATTTTAGTGCTTGCATCCTCAATCATTTATTGTCTTACTAGCTTAACATATAAGTATTTTTACTTTAATGCCTTCAGCTTGTCTAAGTGCATGTATTACTAAAGTGTACTCTGAAAATGTGCCAGAAGTTTTGCCAGCACCATTGTGCAGGCAGCTTCTGGTATGTCTAACATACAGGTACATTTCCCTAACTATGTCCTGATCCACTAAAGTGTAATTATGAAAAGTACTAATTGAAAATATACAAGAACTTTGTCCATAGATCCGGGATATTGGAGGGTCTGCAATAGGAGTAGGTTTGAGCCTCAAAAAGGTTAGAAATAGATGTGGATATGCATAAAGACTCAGGGAATCTCTTTTCAATTAAAAATGTGTTATTTGGGATAAATTTAGAAAAACTTGGGAGCAGCAGACCAACCAAATGAGACTGATATATTGAAAGAAATGTGTCAGTTTAGTAAATCAGAGGCACAGTGCAGGAAAGTTAACACTTACTAACAAATCTGGAGGATTAAAACTCATTATTAAAGTCAGAAAACAGTCATGTGAGCATTTCTCACCATAATGCTGACACCCATACTGTCCCCAATGAGCAGCAGGTAAGTGAGATTGTCACTTGTGGTCTCTTTAACCAGTCTCATAACCGGAGCACACAGCAAACAGTGTGCAAAACAAATCCCCCTACTGGAAAGGCTGGGATGAGTGGGATCTCCTTTGATTCCCAGTACCCAACTTACCACCCAAGACTGGTGGTAAATGTATGTTTTGATGAGCAGCCAATAGTTCTCTTTTGTCATTCCAGCAGAAAATCCTTAAGGACAGTTTGGTGGAAAGCTTTACAGAAACCTAAAGTTACTCACAGATCTGACAATTTTTAACAAAAGATAGGTAGATAGATAGATAGATAGATAGATAGATAGATAGATAGATAGAAAGAAAGAATGAGTAAAAAAAACCCCAGCACAATAATGTGAACCAGCTATGTGTAATTTTTAAGGCAATTCTTAGTAAGAAAGAAAAATGGTGGTGGGACTTACAGGAATAGGACTTATCCTCCACTTTGTCCATGGCTTTTCTGGTGCCTGTTACTCTAAATATTGCTGAGCAATCATTTCACATTACCCACCAGAAATCACACAATTTATTTAGTCCATCATATGCAAAGACTGAAAATGCAGAGCCCAGTAAAATAGAGTGTTTGTGAAACTCTGTGGACCAGTCTGTGAAGTACCAGTGTACTTCAAACATTGGTAATTTGGCTTTTAGTTTAAGGAGAGTGGGGAAACTCCTGCTTCTCATTTTCAACAATTTTTAATTTCATGACACAATCACATCATACAATCAGGTCATAAACTTTGTAAAGTCATAGGGTCTTTGAACTTCAAGGATTAAAATATGGCATAGACTGAAGGGCATAGGACAGACAAATTGCAGTGGCACACAGATAACACTGGAAAATATCCCTTCAGGCCAATTTTATCTACACCTTCCTTGTCCAAGCAGGAATTATTTATGCACTAATAAATAGGGATAAAATTTTGGGAAACCCCAACCTCCATCCAAACCGAGCAAGTCAGAATTTCTGTAACAAGAGGGACACCTTCCCCTTCTGCAATTTTAATTCTCTTTCCCTCCCTTCCCCAGACTTTCTCTGAGGAGAGGAAGGGAGCACATCCATAACACTGCTGCTCCTGCAGGCCCTGTCCCAAGGTCCAAGCAACTTACATCAGGATGCAGGAAGAGCCTTCACACTCTTATTGGGCATGCAGGACACATCTCAATCTAGCCCCAAGAAATTAGGAGATTAAAGTCAGAACATGCTTTAAATGGATCTGAGTGAATAATTTTTAATGAATGCACTTAATGATGGATGAGTTTCCTTCCTTCTTACCATGAAATGTGGGGAGTGGGTTGCAATTTCCTTCACATTATTCCTTCCTCATTGAATTCTTTTTTAATTCTTTTAAAGTAAGGAGTTGCTACTCCAAGCACAAACTCACTATTCAATTGCAGTTAGTCCCATAAATCACTTAATATTGTTTCCATCCTCCAGTCTAATGAACATAACTCATGGAATCAGCTTTGTGGTACACAGGCTTACAGAAAGCACATTAGAAATTCACTTTTCATAGTATTCCTGTGTGAGCTTAACATTTATTTTCTGCCAACAGTTATGTGATTAAAGTTTAATAACTCTGAGTGTGTGCAGGAAATGACACCAAAAGCAACCCCAAGATGGCTGAAGATTTGCTTCCAAATTTGCACAAATATAAGTAGAAATTGTTTCTGCATTATTCATCCAACTTTAGACCTAAACCAAATATGTCTCACTAGCAGCCTTGGAAACATATGATGAAGTGTTTTAAAATTCCAGTAGATGTCCCCACTTCTCCCCCAGCAAGTCCTTAAGTACATCTAAAAGGAGCTTTTGAAAACTCAGTTTGCACTTCATCATGAGTTGTGAAAGCACAGAGACTCCTTTTGCTTTGGGTTACATTGTGTTTTGACAGAAAAAGAATATATCCATTTTTCTAATCTGTGCCAATGAATTAATGAGCTTCTAGAACTCCTGCCACTATTGCAAACCAAGGCACGTGCAGATCAGCTGCCAGTGGAGATGTTGTTACTAATATAAAACTGCACCTAGTGCTGTATTAATTTTTTTATTTTTCACTTGGTACTTCATAAATATCAAGTTTAAAATGATACTTTGATTGTAACTACAACTCTGATTGTGACTACAGTTAGTTTTCCAGCGGTCATAACCATTCCCTGCAACATTTCATTTGCTTTTGTTTCCCAAGTTTCAGCAAGCTCCAGTAGTATCTCCTTCCTAAACATTTGAGTTCAATTCTTTTCAGCTTTTCCTTTCTACTACCTCATGAAAAACGAGGCCTCATGCTTCAGTTCACCTGATTTTGGTGGCTACATTTTTCTCCACTCTCGCTGGGAACAAGACACCCATGAGGCCTGGAGTTCTGACATCATGGAAGAAGGCTCATGCTTCTGGTCAGTCACATCCAGACAGACATTCCCAGTACTTTCCCTTCTTCTTTGCACACTGTCTCTAGGGAAGAAAATATCTTTAAATTAATATCAAATGAAACTCAATTCCAGATAAAATCTGCATCTTTGAGAAACAACATCAATGGATATTCATTGCTTACACTGACCTTGACTCCTCACATTTGACAATTAATATATTTTCTTAATTAATTATTAAATAATTATTATTTAAAATTTAATTAATAAATAATAAATTTAATTAATAAATCCCTTCATGTTTCTCTGCATCATGAAATAACACAAATTTACTCTGCTCTTTTTTAAAAGCAACTCAGATCCACAGGACACTGTAATGTGAAAAACCAAATTAAGAAAACCTTACTCTGCTACAGAAAAAAAAATTCCTTAGTCTACACTTCATTTTCTGAAGAGATTTTAATAATCTTTTTCTTTAGAGAAAAATTTTACATTTTCTTAAGAATATTAGAGGACAAAATTAATTCTCAGGAGTTCCCAGGGCAAGGAAATGTTTTGTGTGACTTTTTTTGGTCACTTTAGCGTGTGGCCCCAAGGGAAGTTGACTTTCTGGCTACATTCACCCCTTAAGACTTGGAAGAGAGTTTGGATGCATAACAGTGTATAATGATCATGTATTTCTGATGAGTTCAGCAGTGGTTTAAAGATTTCAGAAAGGTTCATTTGCAGGTCTCTAGATTACTTGCTCTCATTCAGATTTCACCCAGATTAGAACAGCCAAACTGACTAAAGACATTCCAGATGTAAGGAAAATTGGTTCTTAAGTATTTTAGGAAGTGAGATAAGATTCAAATGCATCCCTTAGACTTTTTAAAATGTCTTTATTCATGGGATCAGGTCACCAGAACAAGTTAAAAAACTATCAAATATTTTTAAGAATATTTAAAACATTATTGTTGCAATTCCTTTCCCACCCAGCTGCAAAGGGGCCTCTAAATTACCCTATTGTCCCTGGGATTTGTAGAATAGCAGCCAGAACTAACATGAATCTGAACAATAGCAACACTGTACTCCTTCTCAAGAAAAAAGAAAAATGCAGTCTATGGCAAAATATTGGGCTGCTACATGACAACTGACTCTTTTAGAAGATTCTCTAACTGCTTTCTAACTTTTAAAGAAACAAGTTTTCATGTTAAGCATTTGAAATTTTTTCCTTGTTTGAAAATAAGTTAAATTTGAAGAGAGATTTTTTGCTTGAACTGTTAAAAGCAGTTTATTGACAAGATTATGGAAATAGAGGAGAATAATATGAGCAACTGTCCCTGATAAAGTTGATTAAGTTTTCTAGCAAATGCTTTAGTATTAACAAAATAATGTTGTCTTTACATGGAGGAAAGGGTATTTTATTAATTATTTGTTTAGTTTGATTGCAGTTTTGTTAGATTTCAGAAAAGCCTGACATGAGTAAACAAATAGTAAGGAAGATGATTCTTCAGCAGGCAAGTGTTACAAATAAAGCAGAAAGAAAGAGGTATGCAGACAAAATCAGAATTATCCACAGGGTTGCAGCTCTCAGCTGTCATGATGGGAACAGAGAGAAATTACCATTCAAGGTTTTTTGAAAAACTGAACAAGCCGAGAGGGTACTGAGTGAAGGCAGGGGACACCTGAACTATGCAGGGGCCATGGGGCACTCTCCAAATGATGAGGACTTTCTGAATCTTGAGCAGGAGGAAGCACTTTCAGCAAGATCTTTGCTTTTGCTTGTATTTCATACATTTCCTGTCCCTTGGAGAACACATCTCCAGTCTGCAGCACAGAACTACCACAGTGCTGCAAGCAAAACCAAACACATGGTCATTTTCTTGGAAAAGTAGCCCCTGGGCAAAACTAGAATTAATTTATTTTTTTTTTTCTGATAACACTGTCATTTCTGGATTCAAGGTAAAAAGGGACATTAAAACTTTGTGAAATGTCACAAAAGAAAACAAAATATAAGAACCTCTTTGGTAAAATCTTTTGCAGTTTTTCATGGTGTTTTTAACATAAACATTTCTAATTTTTTAAAAAATCCAACTATTTAGGAAAGAATTTTCTCAATAAAAATATATCCATACTTCATAGTGAAAGACACTCTACCTTAAAAGTACCTTCAAAATACTTAAAGCCTGAGATCCTGGTGTCAATAACACCTCTCTTCCAAAACCATATTTTAATGATTTGATTTTCAGCAGCCTTTTTGATTATTGCTCACAACAACTGATAGCATTTAAATCTGAATTTAAACAGCTGCAATATTTAATTGATACACATAATGAGAAAAGTGAACAAATTAAAAAGGTGATCAAAGGATAAATGAAGAAGGCAGAACTTCCACTGAGGATGAGAAGCAACAAAAGTATTGCCACATGAAAGGGGCTCTCAGATGAGCTTGCAAGCAATGGAAGTGCTGAAATAATTTTCTATAAATGAAAAAAAAAAAGTTGGAAATCAGCTGTTTTTAGTGAGTGAAAGCTGCAGCTGAACAGGTGTTGGACACAAAAGGCATTTCTATTTCTAATCCATGTCAGATTATTAACTACAAAAAAAAACCTTGAAAGACATTTGCACACAAGGAATATCCAAGGGTCACAAGCAAAAAGACCATACTGGTACTGTCAAAAGAAATGATCTTTGTTCTTAATATTTTTCAGAATAAATACTCTTTTAGTGGCCTCAAATGAAAGGAATAATCTTAGAGACCTCAGTATCATACAAAAGATTGGGAAAGAACACTTCACTCCTGTAGTTTTTAACTTAGATAGGCAAAAAAATGAGAAATGGCAACAATTAATGAACATTCATCTGGTCTTTGCAGCAGAATTCCAAAATTCCGTCTGAGTGCACTACCCAGCATGTTGATAACTGCAAGTATGATGCTTTCAAAAAATAAAAAATAGATAATATTTGAGGAGAAATAGTTGTGAGATGGTGATAACTGTGCAAGTTAGGAAACAGAAAAAATTTTAGTCAAGATGTTACACCCAGAGATTGACTTGATGCAGATATAACAGAGCAGTGGGACAGCACCTGCAAATACCCTGAAAAAATGTCACTGTCCAGTTTCACAGATGTTGGGTTTGAGCTCTCAGGAGCTTTCCCTTTTACTGAGCTAATCCTTCAGCTGCCATTCACTCTCAAGGGGAGCATTAATCTGGTGACATCAGGGGTAAAGACCTAAAGAAAACTAGAGAGGAATGAAGTTTTGAACTACCACATATCTGTCATCTGCAACATTGATGGAAATCATATTCTTGACTCAATAAAGAGTTCCCAACTAGCTAGCTAGATTAAAGATTAAGCTAAAGTAAGCACAGCAACAGAGACTTCTATGGGTTTAGCAATGGTCTTGATGATAAGCAGCTTCCAAACCAGCATGGGATGCTATAGGATAGTCTGGAGCACCTGGAAATAGTCCTCATTTATCTGTGTCTTACCTGTGATGTTGCATTGTTCTAGGCTCTGCCATGTAATGAAGTGTCCTTTCTTCTTCTTCCAGCTCAGCTGATTACTTTTAGGAAAGAGGCTGCACCGGGTTTGAGGGGATTTGTGTTTGTTCTCTTGTTTTCTGGGGAGTAGCAGCTTTCCTGGCATGTGCAATACTATGAGCACAGTGGTATTTCACATATTGTCCAGGATAGCTCACTTTGGAGCTCTTAGTGTCTGTTTTTCTTCTCCCTTTTTTCCAAATACAATATATTTTTCTGTAATAATAAACCTATAATATAATCTGGTACATTATCATGAGCTTTATCAATGAGTTGGTGCAGTTATTCCTTGTTTTAAAACAGGGCCAAACAGAATTCATCAGTTAGCACATAGCATACAAGCAAATTATGTCTTTGTCATTTTAAAAGAAGAGTCTGATCTTGCAAAATTTTCTGGTTTGTGCTTGATATGTAAACAGCATGTAAAACCCCAGTTGGAAAAGTGCCTCCCATTTGTCTCAAGACTGAGCCTGGAATTCATCTCTCGTGATCTGAAGAAAGAGTTAGATGTCAAGGTGTTTAGACAGCTCCCTCAAAGGAATCATCAGGACTATTTTTCCATACTTCTCTCTGTGGTCTACAGAATGGAACTAAATTACTTGTCTGTGTATGCTTGCAGAGCTGAACTTCTAACAGTTCACAATTCCCCCCTAGATAAAGCACGCAATCATTTCTTCTACTGATAGGATAAACTTTTAAAATCATTGATTTGTGTTAATTGTTGCTCTGAAAAAAAAAAGTTTTTATTCTTAGTTTCATATTGTAAGATTTATTTATACTTATTTTATGTGTTAGACCTCTACACATCTAACTCTAGCAAGGTCCTGTAAACCTTGGGTTACCTCTGGCTCTTCTTTCCTTCAGTGCAAGCAAACTGACTTATAGAAGTCAGAAAAAGCAGCATCAAATAAGATTTCCCTAGATCATTTGGACCCATAATTATTCTTTTGATGCAAGTGAAAACATACATGTCTGTTTCTGGATCCTTTTAGATATACCTTCTTGATTTATCAAAATCTTTGTCTCACCTGAGGAACATACAAAATAGACATAAATTGTTAGGTTTATCCTTTCAGAATTATTCAAAAAAGGAAATCTTTACAATATAGGTATTAAATATAAATAAATCAGGCTAAGTAGATCACTTAGAAGACATACACATTATTAGGCCACATTGTAAATGTTGTGAGGAATGTGGACAAAATCTGATTAAAACCCAGAGGTAATCCAGAAAGCTTGAAGAAGAGGATATGAGCAGTGATTTGTAGCACAGGTGATCAAACATTGATAGGTGAGGCACTGCATTATACACACTTCCTACTTCACATCATTTAGGCCTTTAGATCCTTTCAAATTTCTTTCCAAAGCAAATTAGCATCATTATTTGCTACGGGTTTTTTTGCCCCACTGGTTTCCCATAGGTTTTTTTGGGTTCTAGGCACACTTCAATTATTAAAATGAAAAAGTCAGCAACTGGTTGTTGAAAATGAGAGAGAAAAATCTTTGATTTTTACAGTGTTTGGTCTGCAGGTCTAGTGGGTTACTTTTATTTCCCTGATTCAGTGATTATTTGGCTGAAAACTGATTAAACCATAAACTCTTAGTCAGCAGGTCTGCTTGTAAAAGTACCAAAAACATTAAAGTATAAGCTGATATCCCATGCTTTCTCTCAGGCTTTTTGGAGGATATGTTGTTCCTTCCCCTTGTAATAACAATGAATAATTCTTTCTGTTCTAGGTGATCCTAATTATATCTATTTAACAAGGTCTTTTTGTTACTTAGTTTCTCAGCAAAAACCTTATCAATATAATAATTAGCAGGACTAGACCTTGGAATGCAACTCTGTTAGATAACTAGCAATTATACAAATGCACTCCCAAGAGGAAGAAATTTGTCACAGCTGGAAAAAGAAACTCAGATCCAAGAGCAAGAAAATAGAGATAAGGGTCTCCACAAAGAACATAAGTAACTAGAATAGATGATCCTGTGTTTTTCTTGTTCCCAGTTAGCTTGTCAAGGGCCAAAAGTATTCACTCACCTTCCCACCAGTTCTGCACTTCCAACTCCAATTAACAAATTCACTCTGGACCTTTCCTTCAATGCTTAATGCCATCTTCCCTCCCCTCCCCTTGAAAATGAGAACATTGGTGAATAATTTACATTGTCTAGAGTGCTTCTTTAAATGCATTAAATTTAATATAAATTAAAAGTGAATATCAAAGCAGATTCCTCAAAATACAAAAGCCAAGGTTATTTTGACTGTTCATTGCTGTTATCTAAAAGGAGATGGTCAACACAAAAATTTGGAACAAGCCATATAAGAGAACAGAGTCAGTCTTGTACAAAGGCAAACCCTACAAACGAAGTAATCTTTTGGATACTAACAGGCAAACCCAAAAAGTAGCTAAGATATGCAATTTACAAAGACATTATTTTATTCTAGGTAAATACAATTTTAAATGAAAAGGTCAGACAAGTAAAATTCCCCATAAGTGATTCATGTACCAAGTACACAATAAACAGAGAATAACCAAACTATTCTATGAATGAAACATCTGGGCCTTGAATATCTGTAAACAGTTTGAAACCAAAGCTGAAATTTGAAGACATTGTCCAAAGTTGCTGGAGTGTAAATCAAAATTACAAAGAATCCTGCAGCTCACTGCATGTTTGTTAAGTATTTCTAATCTCATACAAAACTGAAAATGTTCAGAAGAATTTAAGTGAAACAACATTCCCCACAAGTTTGACATTCATTTTCCAGGAAGATGAAACCCATACCTAATCTACATTCAGGCTCTATGGGGCAATGAGTCCACATAAATGAGCTGATTTGGGAATGTATTATACATACTCTCCACTCTTACTCCTACCTGTATATGTATATACAGAGGGAGTCCAAGGATTAAGCCATCACAATATTTATTTTAGTGAAAAATTCTTGATATTAAATATTGTATTTCATACTACATTTGAAAGAAAAAATATTTATTCTGGCTTAAACTGTTCTTTTTTGTCCATTTTGTTTAAAAGCTGAAGAGCCACTTTCAAAGCAAACATTTAGAATCAAGAATTCATTCGGAATCCAGAATTCTCATTCAGAAGTAATGAGAACAAAAAAAAAATCAGTATTTTTAATGACTTATTATTTCCAAGTGAATCAAGAAGTAAAATTAGAGGTATGTTTATTTTCCCATAAACTTTAGCATATACCAAAATAAAGTGCACAGCTCCTGGTGAAAAAAATCAAAGCCTAAAATGCTTTTGAGGACACTTAGGTGACAAGAGATCTGCTGAAATGGCTCTTTCAAGATATATTTTCTGCTGCAAAGAGGAGTTTCACCTAAAAGTACTCTTCTTCTGTAATATAAACAGCCACATCTGTAATATGAACACATTTAAATGGAAAATATGGACCTAGAATTATGGATCCATATTGCAGATTGAGAGTATCTGTAGTAAATTCAATCATTGTGGGTTCACATTCCTGTACTTAGGAGAAAATTAGTTGTTAGCAACCTGCTCACTGAATATTTGATTAATATGTTAGAAATTACATTAAAACATTATGAGCCATGATAGCATCTTCTTAATAGCCCTTTCAGTTCACTATGCATGCATGTGAGGAAAATTTCTTTAAAAGAGTTTTTAAATTTACCTATTATGGAGTAAACCCTACTCTATCTTGACACTCCTATCTCTGCTGGTAGCTGAAGTTGACAGAATGAAGTTCTGTAAAGAAACTTAGTACAGAATTTGATGTGTTTTATCAGGGACTGCCATGCTATCAGAATGATAACAAGATTTTTTTTTATTAGGTTTTTTTAATGAAATTTATTAATTTATTGTTTCTACCAAGACAACCATGGCTCACACATGTATTTCTGCTTAGGAAGAAAAATGTTGAAGTCCATCAATAATACAATATTTTTAAAGCTTTACAGTACCATGCATTTTAACAATCTTGGAAACTTAAGAAGTTGTCTCAAAATAAGCAAAAATTCAGAATGCATCTCTGTGCTTACTAGAACATCTGATCCAACACTTTCCTTTGAATAGCTGCCTATGACAGAGGTTATTGTAAGTTTTGTAAGGTTTTAAAATTCAGTCAAGATAGAGCTGATTATATGGAGAGGTCACAAGAAAGACATTAAGGCAGAGACTTCTTAACTCATACAATCAAGGGAGAAAAAAGTAACCACCTTTGTCTCACTGCTTGAAGGTTTCTTATATACAGAAAATATGGAAGGCAATCACAGCTTCACAATTTCCTGGTGCTTTTCACCCAAACAGCACATAACACTAAAGAAACATTAATTAATTAAGCTGGTTAATGTATCTACAAAATACAGCAAGAAAAGAACGGAGGGGGGCGTTTTGGCAGATATCCTAGAACCCTGAAGTTGCTGATCATGAAATGATCCAAAGCAATATTTGGAAGCCACGAAAAAAAATTACAGCTCTTTTCAAAATCTACAGAGTGCTTTGAGAAAAATCAAGGGAAAAAACCACTACCAGATATTGTTGGTTGAGTAATTTTCAATAGATGTGGTTTTTCAATGAAAGAGAAAGAATTAAGAAGAATGCTTATGGGAAAAAAGTTGATTTCAAAATAATGTCTGTTATTTAGGTTATCATCCATTTCTCAACTTCCAGAGCTCCTAAGGGTCCCATTCAAGTTTTAAAAATACAGAACTAGTTAGCAAGCCAGAAAAATGAAAATTCAAGCTAAAATTAATTAAACTCTTCAGGTTATTTAGTATAGGTGTGAACAACTTTTCACAAAAACAGTAGCTTGAATGTAAAAACATGTCTGGACATTAGCACTTCCAGTTCTTGTAAGGCTTGGAAAGGAGAGAAAATCGTCACTGTGTAATGGTTTTAAATCATAGGTGGAAAATTTTACATTATGAGATAAAACACACACCATCCAAGATTTTTCTAGAATTCTCTGGATTTCTTTAGGAAATTTCAGTCAACATAAATAAAGACCTTTCTGTTATTGTGTATCCTCTGATGAAAATATATTTAAACAGCCTAAGAATGTATTCAAACATCATTTGAAGCCAGTGCTTGAACGTTTTTGGAAATTTTTCTATCATTTATATAATTCTATTAAAATATATAAAAAGTTAGGAACTGGACTTAGACTGTAACATCCCTTTCATTTCAAAGTATATACTTGCAGCTTTTAGGATTATTTTTCTCCTAATACAGATGAGGCTAAAACATTTATTTAAAAACCTACAAAATGTCCTAACTATAGAAAAATATCAGTGAAAAAAATCATCAGAAGCATTTAACATCAGAGCAAAAAATTCTTGGCTTCATTACCTTAATTCAACTATATTAAACAAAACATTTTGCTAGATGGCAATGATAAGGTGCTGTGTGTCTTGGCAGGAAAATGAAATAAAAAATTACCTTTGCAAACCACAGTAACAAGTTTTCTGCCTTTGCTCTGACAAACCACATGTTCATGGGTTTAGAATAAATAAGTCATAAATAACAATAGGACTAAACCAAAATAAAATTGTACATGTGCTATCTTACTGTGTACTTATCACCTTCATCATTGTTCAAAGGTTTTTGGCTTCCATTTATACAAAGCTCTCTTCCATATTTGTGCACAGCAGAAAAGAATCCACGAGTCTGGGCTTTACCAGCTGCTGAAAATCTGAATCCTCCAGCCCATCAGGACTCATCACTGCCAGTCTCCTCAGGGCTGCCTAGAAAAACAAAAACCAGCATCGTTGCAATTCAGTTTGGGAAAGGTTTCATTTCAGGTTTGGCAAAGCCTTCATTGCAGAAATCCATTATAACCATACCTAAATAACAGCCAGAACCCAAAACTGAACTGTGCAGGTCTATGAGTTCTGCTACCTGGGTAATCTCTCCTCACTGTCTTCATCTGTCAGATGAATCTTCCCTCATGCAAAGTTATTCAATAGCAATTATTTTGGGGTACTTTGCTTTTAGACCTGAGTAATGTCTAAGTACAGTTCAAGCCCTCAGACACCAGTGGCAGTACCTATCAGAGCTTGAAGCAACTTACATCTCAAGAATAATATTTTTGCCACATTTTTATCAGAAAACATCTTCAGGCAATTACTAAAATATCAGGAGAAGCAGAATTTCTGAGACAGCAAGGTAGGTAACATCTCAAGCAACAGGCATGGATTCAAGGAATGTGCAGCAACTTCAGTGAGACAGAAAAATCATAGTCTGGTTTGTTGCCATTGCTCTGTGATCTCTGCTCTGACCACACAAGATTAACAAGTCTTCTTGGCATGTAGGAAGAATAATCACAGCATTTTCTATGCTCACATTTATACTTTCTTCACCCTGAACGAGACCTGCTTAAATGAACAATCTGCAATAACCAAGCATTACTATTACATTTAAAATAACATTAATATCATAAAGCACTGTGAAATTATATTCTTCATTCACCAGAGTTTGTGCTCCAGCCCTAGATCACCCACGTCCCCAGAGGCCTCTCACAGCAAGCTCAGTGAAATCATTCAGCTCTGGCATTTGGCTCACAGTGCATGCAGTGCAGGGCAGCAGATGGGATCT
The DNA here is from genome assembly GCF_047830755.1 of Zonotrichia albicollis. Taxonomy (NCBI): domain Eukaryota; kingdom Metazoa; phylum Chordata; class Aves; order Passeriformes; family Passerellidae; genus Zonotrichia; species Zonotrichia albicollis. Next base: position 43,555,529 of record NC_133824.1, read on the forward strand.
TTCTCCTGAGCAGAGACAGTCTTAAGCTTCTGGTGCCCACTCCTTGCTGGGCACTGTATTGTCTTGGTGACACAAATAGAAAAAAATGGATTGGAGTGGAAGCAAGAAATAACTTTTCCTCTTTTTGGATGTTTTACATAAATATTTTCATATATAGGCGTGAATGCAGATAAAGGGCTGCTACCCCCATGACTCAAGGCTAATTTCAACAAACACAGAACCATCACAGGATGGAATTTGGGAATTAATGAATCCTTAAATTCCAAAGTGTTCCAAGGAAATTTTTGGTGCCCAGTTGTTGGGAATTTAGCTGCTAAGGACTGGAAAAGTACAAAACTGCGGCTAATTCCAAGTCCTGCACCTGCACAGATAGCAATGTCGTTGGGCCTAGCTGTGGTATAATAACAAACAGTGAAAGAGACATGAGAAAAGAGAGTGTAACCCCTAAGGAATGAGGATGAGTTAATGCTATAGTTTAACCAATAGATTGCTTGGCTTACAGAATATTCATAAGCTTATTATTTGCTGTATAAGTGTTTGATACTTTCTTCAATAAACTGGACCAGAAAGACCTGAGGGACCGGGACTGGACCTGAAGGGCCTGTGATGAACCAACTGGTGTCCTGGTCCCCTTCCTTCGACACCCAGTAATTTGAAGATGAAGCCATTTTTCCTTGTGTGCTTAAATCTTCAATCTGAGGATGAATAATTGACAGTGTACAGGATTATGCTTAAGGGGAAAAGCAGGAGACCCTGACATGAATTTAAAACATTTCTGCAATACTTATGCATTTTGAAATCTAAAGGGATGTTTTTTCTTTAATTTTCCAGTATAAGCATGAAAGGAAGACTAAAATGTACATACCAGACATGCCACTAAGACAGAATCACTGTTATTTCTTTCTGTTGGTGATCTGCAAAGTTTAATCAGGCGAGGAATACCTGAGAGCAACAAAAGAGTGTCAGGAGAAATAATTTAGAAAAACAACTTATTTTGTGACATTTTTGAGGCATCATATTTATCTTTTTTTTAGTAGATATGATCTCTAATGCAAAGATGATATGCAAATACTTAAGAGACCTTCCATGGAGATATGCAGTTCAGAGCAGTTATAATTAATAGTTGTAAAGCATAAACAAATAAATCGGGTTTACTTGCTGCTGCAATTTCAGAGAAAATTGTGACCTCCATTTCTTCCCTACCAATCCCCCCACGCACCCTTAAAAAACTCCTAGCCAAAGAACACATTCCCTCCCATTGGATTCATCACACCTGGGCAAGCTGGGGTCCCAGCCTTCTGTGCCCTGACAGATCCTGCATAAAGGAATGAGAGGCAGCAGTGTCATTTGGCACAGCAAGGCACAGCTCTGTGCTGAGTGGTGCTGCACCTCAGGCTCCTCTGGGAAACAAGCCAGAGCTTCATTTAGCTCCATCCCCTCCATCACCCTCTGGACAGACTCTATAGGGAATATCTCTCACAAAGTTCACCAAGTGAGGCTAAACATTAAAAAGAGCTTCTCCATGACTGGCAGCTGCTCCCTCTTTCAGTGCCATTAAGCAGGAGACACGTCCTTACAGCTGAGTTTTACAGCTGCCTCTGCCACCTCCGGATCTCGGCTGAGCCGTGCCAGGGTCACCGCAGATTTCTGCTGCACTCGCTCACAAGCTGCAGCTTCTGCTGGGTTTCCAGAAGAGGATTTCTCAAAGAGCATCTCCATTAAAAGCTGAACACCTGAAAGAATACAAGAGCCATCGTTATCCACTCTGCAACAAAAATCTCAGTGCAAAAAAGTAAAGGGGAAAGGAAAGCTGGGCTAATACAGACCAGCCACTGCCCAAAAAGGGAGAATGCAGAATACATAAATGAAGGCTGCAATTTTGACTTTAGCACCCAGGCACATCTAATCTCTGCATAAGTTTGTCTTCACTAGGAAGGTACAGAACTTCTGGAATTAGAAAATGCACTAACTTTTCCCTCCTCTAAATTTTACTAATTTATTTCAGTCAACCAAATGTAATTCCTTATTTGCTTCTAAATTAACCTGAAGGCAATCACTAACTGAAAAACCTGTAGTGACATATTTCAGGTCACTAAATGAAGTTTCACTCTCAATTCAAGTAATTATTTCTTGCTTATTTACATATTTTTAAGCAAGCCTTTAAAAGTTTCCTTCTCAAACTGTTTAAGAATACTTTAGAATGAAGAATAGTTTAATGAAGGAAATTATGAAATTCTGTTTCTTGAATTTACTGTATAACTCTTCACTCTAGAAGAGACAATGTTATCCCTGTCGAAGTGGCTTCATTAACTTATTGTTGCCTGTAGGAGTTGATATTCTTCTTGTAGCATCACAAAAAAAGAAGATGATTTCTCCTTTCTAGATCATTTTAAATGTAAAGACAATTATGTGCTATTAGACTCCATATGCTATTAGGCATTCAGATTACATCAGGTAGCATCAGAGGATTTTAACTGTTTGAACATTTGCATAAATAATTCAGAGAATTATCATCAGAACCATGCAGCTAGATAATAATCAATCAACATACAAAAAATTCAGAGTTGAGAAGAAAGCTCCTAAATTCTCCAGCATTCAAAGACCATTCTCAGAATGTGGCCTGTGACTAGCACCTGCTTATTATAACATGAGGCAGACACAAAAGACATTTTACACACAGGATGAGTGCCAACCCCTCCCAAAAGCCAGGGGGCAAATGTTTCTTGTGAAATTCCATGGCAGAGTGTGTACAAAAATTTTACTTACTGTCATTGTCCCTGACAATCCACTGCAGTGTCTAGCATGAGTTAGGCCTACTTGACCTAGCAAAGCAATACATGTGAACTTTCACTGTAATTTAATGTTTCCCAAAAAAAAAAAAAAATCACCCATCTTACTCTGTTGCTGGCCTTGAATTTGCTGGTAGATGTATTAATAAGGCATTTACATCTTAGCACACTATTACCTGTATTACCACAATACAGCTTGCTGAAACAACCTTTACTTTTTTACTACTTTTCTTTGCATCTAGGAGTAAGAAACACACACAGAACACCAACAATGTGGTCACAAATGCAGTTTCCTAAAACAGTTTTTATTTTACAGGCATTAAACAGGCATTTTATTTCGTTTATGTGGAACCATCCCCAAGACTCATTTTGCATCCTGCAGCAATGTGTAATATGAAGCAGAGACAGGATGCAAAATGAAGCTTTATTAGTGAAGACTTTCTCCTCTACCTTGTAAGTACTACGTTCCCATCTACTCTGACTCTACAGAACGAAATAAAAATATAATTCAGTTAAAATACATACCATTTCCTTGAATGATTTCTGAAGCACACTGGTCCAACACAGACATGTTTGCCAATATTGTTACCACCTGTTGTTAAAAAGAGAAGGAAATATGAAGTCCAGTCCTACAATTCAGTAATATTAAATACAATTGTGGTTCATAAAATAAATATGGTGAATATTTGGGAGAGCTGTTATTGCGCTGAATCTGTTCAGGAAAAATGCTAAGAAATCCTTGCAAGAGATTTGGAGTTTTGAGCTTTGATTCAAGGGAATATTTAAGGAATATTTTCCAGTTTTGTTGAAGTCAAGAATTTTCTGCATGTCAAGGCACTGTCTCAAAAGTACCTGGACTTAAAATTTTGTTTATACTTTTCTAGAGGTAAAAAACCATGGTTAAGCTTTGTACCAACACATTCTGTGTTGGTATGTGCATAAGCCCATTCTAAGATCTTGATTTACAGAATTTCTTATCCCAAATCACTTTAACTGTTTTTGAGATTAGGTGTAACTCAACTTGCTTAAAGGGATGCAGCAAGCCACTGACAGAGCCTGAACCCTGTGGTGCTGTTGGCTTTCAGTCAGCCATTCCCTCATTGATATCACATACTTTCTCACACTTCCTGCAAGACATTCTTCTCAGTCCTTCAAATACTTTGCTTTTTGCATGCAGACACATCCCAATATTAACAGCATATGTGAGAGACCAAATAATAAATGCTAGAGATCTTCATAATGCAAAACAGAAATAATATTCTTTCTTAAGAGGTTTTAAACTTTCTCTAATGTAATTCAGGAAAACTGATCAGACTCAAAAATAAGGGTCAGTTTTGGAACTGGTTATCAGCTTTTAACAGTACAGTGTCACTTCAGAAACCAGCAAACTTATTAGATGTAAAGAGGCATGAGATCAAATCACCATTCTGATCTCACTTTGCCATTTTAAAAACAAGGATGACTCATTTCCGATGCTGTGACATAAAGGTCTTCCACTTTTGAAGGTGGTGTTACAGTGTCATCTCCCTGAATAAATATACTTACTTAGCATGCAAATGAGTTGCTGAAACTCTACAGAGTGACAGGTAGAAATATGGTAACTCAGTGTATGTCTATGTATTTATTCCATATTAATTATTAACTGTGTTGCAGGCAGAGTGTATATGTTTTCTCATTCTAAATTATATCCCGTTAATGAAAATTGCTTCCTCCGTGCAGAATCTGTACCCCATGTGGCTCTCTAAGCCACAGATGAAGAATTCAATTAACCACAATTTGAATACATGCCAATTATTCCACTGCTTCAAGTTATTTTGTCTAATAAGTATTTTCATACATAAAAATAGTTTGTGTGCATCTTTTGACACCAAAAAAATTATTTGAGGTTATAGCTATACTTCCTTTGTGTTGATTATGTGGCCCCCATATTTTGCAATATTTATGGACTAGCTTAGAGGGTTTATTTGTAACATTCTCCAGAGGGGGGTAAAAAAGACCCTTATGACCAATGACCATCAAGTTCTACCTATGTTATCTTCTAAAATCTTAGCAGGACTCAAAAGGTAGCTAAGCTCTATGGCTTACTCACTCCATATGGATAAACCTTTTTTTTCCCCAAGAAAGTCCATTTTGTTGTGATGTAAACAATATAACAAAATAGGATAATGTAAAAATATAATAGCAAGCAGAATAAAGAGTTGACTTCAAAAGCTCTATTTCCCCTCCATTTTCCTCTTTTAAAGTTCATGCAACTTACATGAAAATTTCCTCTCTAACACAAACCAAAGTTCAAGGAAGTTTCCTATTAAGGATGAACTCTCTAGAGGAAAACAAAAACAAATGTAGATTCAATTAGCTTCAGAAAGTAACACTTCTGTGAGCACTAGTATTAATGAAGCCTCATCTCTTTTGGATTTAGAGCTGATCAAAAACATAAATAGATGTTTGCCAGTAGATCCTCTCCCACTGTAGTTTTATTTTTCTTTTTGTATACAGAAGCTTATACTGCAGTCTTTGTCTTTGCTTCTCTTCCCATTATCTGGCTCCAAATTTCATAAAGCCTTAGGCAGTCTCAAAAATAACTATGAAGTCCTGTTGAATCAGCAAACCAGTTCAGATGTTATGGTGAGACATGGAGCACACAAACAGATAGAGATAAAAGTGACTGCCTGAGCCTCATTTCATACTTGAAAATTATTGGAAAAGAATGCATACCAAAACCTCTTTCAGAACTGAAAGTACTTTGAAATAATTGAAAGTCTTGAAGATGTTTAACATGGAATCTCTACTGTTCAACTGCAATTTGTAGTATCAATTTCATTAATTGCTGAAGTAATTGATGCTGCCAAAGGGCACACTCCATGATTACAAAGCATTGGCACCTGACAGAATTTATAGTTCTTGCAATTATTTTGGATTCCTAATCCATGCAATGAACTTGTGGCCAACTCAAAGTGTAAGAAAGAAGACATCCTGAAGACAAGGTGCATGAGCTCTGGTCATCTGTCATTGCCTCCCTGCCATGGAGAAGGAATGTGCTGAAGCCACATGCCAATTCTTGACCTGTGGGATTTGTAGACGTGCTATGAAGCAAATTTTGTCAGGGAATCCAGCATAATTCCCTACCCCAGCATCTATATCTCTGCTAAGCAGATCTGCTTTGGAGGTGGATCCTGACCCATGCATTTCCAATACCTGCATTTTAGCAGTGCTCTCCAATAGACAGACACAGGCTGGCCCACACTCCTTTCTCTGATCTCCAAATCCATCAAGAATTGCAGCTGCCTCTCTCTGCTAAGCCTGCTGGCTGCAGCTTGTGCACTGGGAGCCCTAAATCCACTGTACTGATGAAGACCACAGAAAAATAGACTTGATCAACACAAAATCAGCATAGAAACATAGAACAGCTTGGGTTGGAAGGGACCTTAGAGATCATCTAATTCCCATCCCTGCCATAGGTAGAGACACTTCCCATTTGACCAGGTTGCTCAGACCTCCATCCAGCCTGGCATTGGACATTTCCAGGGATGGGACATCCTCAGCTTCTCTTGGCAACCTGCTCCTGCGCCTCACCACCCTCACAGCAAAGAATTTCTCCCCAATATCTAATCCAAACCCACTCTTGTTCTGTTTGAAGCCATTCCCCTTGTCCTGTCACTACATGCCCTTACAAAAAGTCCTTCTCCACCTTCGCGGTTGGCTCCCTCAGGTCCTGGAAGCCCTGTGACATTTGTTTGCCATCAGAAGGGAGCAGGATGGATGATTCAGGTCAGTGTCACGAGCAGCACTGCTAAAAACAACCAGAGGAACAGCCCTGCAGGGCTCCTCCTGTGCTCAACACCTGCCTGCTCGCCTGTGCTCTGCACACCTGACCCAGGGCGCACTGAGACACGGGGCAAGGCAGAACGTCAGCAAAGGAATTCTCAGCTAAAGCTCATGCTTTAGCACCTTCTGAAGGGACACCAACTTAGCAAAATATCAACATGCAGAGATTTCATTGGGAGTAGTAAGATTTTTCACAAGAGTAAGAGATTAAGCAGTTAAAGCTGAACTTTAAAACTTTAAATTTTTAAGTTAATTTTTAAGTTAAAATTGAACTTTAAAACTTCAGAACTTAAAAAAGCACACCCAAAATCAAGAAGCTTTGAATGTTCATCTTTAAAGGGTTTGTTGGTGAACCTAGTACACAGGGATATTTGAGAGGCCCCTAAAGACCCGTGGAAAATTTTCCTGTATAATAAATAAAACTAAAAATAACAGTGTTATTTCATATTTTTCAAATGTCAGTACAGCATTATCTTCTTAAGTGTTGCAGTTACCATGGAAATTAATCTGAAATCTAATCAAAAATCTCTATTTTTATAAGCCAAATAAGTAAACAGATATTAAACACAGATACATCTTTAGTGATAATATCAGATATTATTATAAAATTGGCAGTGTTGATCTTTTTTGGTTGTCCTATATATATTTCATAACTTAAAATTTGTTTCTATTCCCACGTAGTTTCCTTCCATTCCCTCAGACTTTCACACATATTGAATTCATGAGTGGTGAATCCTCCTTTTAAGTTCTGTAGTCTGCTTTGCCCTGAACTGTAGGAATTTCAGTTGTCAAGAGGAATTTAAATTTGAGAAACCATGGTTGATTAAGAACCTTTAAAATAGTTTTCTTCAAACAATAGTCACCTTGGAATTATTTTTTTTGCTAAAATACATAATTACTAACACTATAATAAAACTTTTCTAAACAACTAATGGTGACTAATGTTCATCAGCCAGTGTACAAGGTACTAAATCTTTGCTGCAAAAGTAAAAACTAGATACAAATGCTTTGCTATAAAATAAGATACACTGAGAGTCTAAACCTGTAGTTATCAAAGAGATTTATACTTAAAGAACACTTAAGAACAGAAGGCCTCTCTGAAAATTTTCCCTTAGTGAGAGATTTAAGAAAGTTTTTCTCTTTATTGTGAAACCAGCTACTAAGGAAGAAAGATGCACATATTGGCCCTTTAGGAGGCTAAAATTTTCCACAATTGAGGGTCCCTTACCTCATTTGTGGGAGGGGGAAGTGTCTGCAGATGTGAAGGTGTGGTGCTAATATACCTTTAGTGATAATAAAGGCACACTGCTCAGGAGGCTTTTATCAACACTCCCAAAATAAAAAGAAAGACACAAGCTCAAAATAAGAATTTGCAAGTAATTTAATAGAGTGGCTAAGAAGATCAATATAGAACTGCTAATTCTCTTAGTTAATTACTCCTTTAAGGCTGATTCATTGCTAAGTAATATTAATTTTTGTACATATTATAAGAGCATTTTGTAATTCATTCAAGTAAATGAGATAAGCATAAATCATAATGTGTCTGCAAAGTTTCAGATAGCCATCTTCAGAAACAAAGTGGCACCTGAATACTACTCAGAAGTAAGACAGTCTCTGTTTCTGAAGGTAAATTAAAATCATCTGAACATCACCATTCAAGATCCATCCACAGGGAGACAGCAAAAGAGTGCATTTAGCAGGCATCAAGAACAAGAATTACAGCAAGCTGAGGTAGAAAAGCCTTTCAAGATACTATCTATCAGGAGGAAAAACTTCAGTGAGAAATCTCTGGATATTCTCCCTGGGATATTATAATGCTTGAAAATAGGAAATAACTCCAATGGCTTCTGATAGCCATTTTTGTGATTAGGAACTTTGTTTTTCTTCCTGAAAACAGACAATAAATACAGCCAGATGAGCAGAAGAAGGTAACATCCCCCAAAAACAATTACAGTGGTTGGAGACAGGACCTGCTTGCCAAGTCTAGGTTTATTCTGAGACTGTGCCAGAGAAATGTATTTTTGGCATGCTGAGGCAGAGCAACAGAGACTAAAGCTGTAGGAGACTTACATTTTGGAATGAAGGAAGTCTTTACTACATTTTTATTTATGTTACTTCCTCTTGCTGACTAATGTAGATAAGGAACAGGCAGAATAGCCAGGTTCTCACATTATTTGTTTTAAAGAAGCACATAGGACGTGCACCCTGTGTGGGTCACATTGTGAAAATACACATCCCATAAACCAGGGCATATAACTAACAATGACTGAGCTAGTGGCCACAGTTTTGTGTCTTTCAGGTTAAAGCCTGGGGGGGGAAAGAATCTCTCAGACTTCCTTCAAGGCACTGAAAAGCTTCTTGTGTTCTTCAAACAGGCTCAAGCAGCCAGAGGCACCTAAGAGATCTGATCTCCCCAGAGCAGAGTGCAAATGAGCCTTTACCACAAATTGGTTCTTCAGCTGAGCTGAGATTTTATTCTTCCAACTGAACCCCTTGCTTTGCAAGTGGGAGTACACTGTCTTATCCTGCACAGAATCTAAAATATGAGAGGCAGAATTGGAACTAAGCAGGAATTTTGTCCCAAAAATCTTAGTTTTGGACCCCTAAAATATAACAATCTATAACATTGACCATATAATGCCAGTCAGTACTCTTATCTATTTATGCTGGTCACATGTGCATGAAAAGACAGAGATAAGTGGTTAAAAAGAGAAATAAAAGACATCAGCAAAATTATTACAATCTTACATAGGAAACTAACTGTAATATCATTAATATAATGGTATGGTTAAAATTCAGATAGTTGGGTAAGTTTGGCCTAATTTTCATTTTTGCATCTGTTACTAGCAGTCATGTTTCTTTCTTGATTTCTTGAGCTTTTTAAAGTAACTTAATTTTTTCATTTACCAGTTCTCTTTCTTGCTATATTAGTTGAAATCATGTTTTCTCAGTGTGATCTAGTCAATACTGGAAAGGATCCCACAATTTTAATGTACAATTTACCATCCACAGAGCACAGTCAGGCCTCTCAGAGAGAAGGGAATTCCAACCACCTATCTAGTGATCACAGTATTAATGCCAGAGCTGGGTATTAACAGAGACCTGTGCAAGAAAACAGTGCAGATACCCTTTTATGAACTTGTCCACATGTAAAGGCTTTGTTAATAAACTCCCCAGTATTCAAGAAATTTAGATTGAGAAGTAGTACTGCAAGTTTCTTTCATACAGACAGGGATTTTCAAGGAAATCTAAAAGAACTGTTAATATTCTTCTCATTAAAAACAGTATTCTCAAAGTCTTTCACTGAGGGTTCAGAAATATTTAGAAATCAAAACTTCTTTATATTATAGTAACACCTGTTTCTAATCTCCCTTTGACACTACAATCTTCTTTCAGGGAGGGGGGAAAAGGTGAGGAAGGACAGGAAAAATAAACACAAATGCCTAATAATGAACAAAAGGTGAAGAACAGAGAAAAGAATGTGGAACCTAGAGGAAGAAAGGTAATAAGGACTTAAAATATTAAATGAAACAGAAGATCTCAGTGTCTAAACCAGCAGCATCTCCCAAATACCAAGAAGGCAGGAAATAATTTATTAGGAAAAAAAAGCAGCAATCATTTCCAATTTTTCCTTCCAGCTTAAGAGTCTTTCTCTACCTCAAATTGTTTTGAAACCTAACTCACTGATTTTAGACCTAGGAATAACCACTTTAAAATGGATGTGTTCACTGCATATTAATTCTTTGTGTGCCTGAGTAAGAGAAGCTCAGAAGGTGTTAGGCTATACCTCCACAGCTTCACAGGTGAAGTGAGAATACTAACAACACTGAAGAGACAAGTGGGAATGCAGAGAGAAAAATTGTATTATACATAAACATACTGTGCCCAAACATACATATTTCATATTTTTTTATGTAGAATCTAAGATGATGGTTAAAGTCAAAAAGATCCTGGATGATAAGGGATTTAGCTAAACCCCTCTTTTGACAGATCTCAAACTCCATTAAGACTGCATACACTACACTGCTGAATTTAGGCATAAACCCTTCTGAAAGGATATTTTGATTGTTTTTTGAAGTAAAAAATCTGCTCTTCAGAGAATAAGTATCTGCAGAAAGAAACAAAACATGGGACATTCATATCCATTTTGACCCAAAACTGGGGACAAAGGAATCTGGGAAACAGTGCTTTATGACTGTTCTTATACAATGTATTTTGTTACAAAACTAAGGAATCTCAGTAGAATGTTGCTGGCTACAGAAACAGTCACATGCTTCTGTAAAATGGGCAATGATAATCTTGTTTACCAGTAAGTCCAGTTCTCTGTTCTAGATTTCGTTCCTGACCTAATCTAACACTGCCTGGGAAATGAAAGAAGAAGGAGGTTGGTTTTTGGATAGCAAAGACAGAAAAGGTTGGGGTTTTTTTTAGTTTAAGTTTTTTTAAATGTTTTTTGTCATCTGGACAAAAAATCTTTACAGAATTCAAAAGACAGAACAATTTTAAAGGCAGAATGTTATTTATTTGTACCATCACAGGGGGTGATAACTAATAATAATTTTATGTCTTGTATAGAAGGACATAGTGTGAATTTAAGATGAGGCAAAATGGCACAAAGGAAAACAAATTTCCATGTTCCTTTGCAGCATTTCAGCTTCCTCCCAGGTTTGGTTTACAATAAAGCACACTCCAGCCTAGCAGAATAGAATTTTTTTAAATCAGCATTAACACTAAAGTAGTAATATAGTTAGAAATATTAGGTAGCTTTCTATAAGTAGTTGTGCTACTTAAATTAATATTTGTATGAAAAACAGAGCATTTAAGTTTGAGGGGTCTTTTATACTATTTTCTAATATTTTGTATCAGCTATGTAAATTTTTACTTTGTTTAATCACTTTAACATTTAGTATAACTTATTCTAAATCATCTTTATTACTGACCAGGATGACTTGGTCATTCAGAATGGACATCAGTGCATGAGAATATATTTCATATTGTTTCCATTATCCAAAATAGAATCTTGAATCAAAAAATTTTCAAATCTACTCATCTTTAATGTCCATCTCCCTAGGCAAATGGCTACTGTCTGGGACATAATATTATATATCCTGAGAAAAGATTCGGACTACATTACTTACCTAAAAGGATTTCCTGTCAAAAGCCAAAAAACACAATTTATGATACCATTATAAAATATAGTATTGCAATGCTGTTTTTCTTTTTTAGCTGAGTTTATTTTCCTCATTGCAATGATAGACACAGAGCAAATTAAAAGGCAAAATATTCCATGAGACTGCTGCAATTGGCAGACATCATCCCCACCCCCAAATACAAGACTGAAGAAGTGGGGAGCTATCCACTCAAACACACTTGTTCAGGAATTTGAAGGAAGACTTCTCTCAAGGTTTTGGCATTAGCAAAACTGCTTGACTGGCAGCTCTTAAAGACAAGATGAGCAGCACTCAAAATCCACCTGGACATTCAAAACCCCAGGGAAGGATGTTATAGTTCCCATTGCTACAGGAGCCAAGGAGACAGCTCAGAATCTTCCTGCAGCACACCACAGAGAATCCTTGCTGCTCTAGGTTGTTGTTCTGAGAAGGAAGATGAGGTGTCTGGGGGATGAATGAGATCTCAGTTTTTGAAGGGAAGCCATTCAGTTTGCTGTTCATCTAGCTAGTGAGATGAACTTGCAGCCTGCAAGCTGCAAAAGGCCTGGAACTAGCCTGTCACCTAAAAAAGTCATATATATTCCTTTCAAGATCTACCTTCCTCAAAAAAAGAAGGGGCTTGTTCTGCTACCCACAGAGTAAACTGCAAACTCACAGCTGACAGCAGAATTCAGATGAGGACATAAAAAATAAGGAAATCAAAACTATGAGAGCATACAGGAAGAATTTTTTAAAAAGAGTGTGAAGGATTGTATATATGTAATAGTACACAGCCATGACAACACCACAACTGATATCTCTGACTTTGCCCAAAGAGCACTAGAGCAATTATGGCTTAATTCCATCTTTTTATACACAGACCTGAGCTGAAAAACTACTAGGTGCTATTAGAAGCTAAAGCAGCCCTAGTAATCCCTCTAGAATACCAATAATCAGTTTCTATGGTCCACTGTGCCTTAATTTCCAAGGCCTGGCTGATGGCTAAGGATGAGCAAAGCCTTCTGTGGCAGTGCAGATCCTAAATCTACCATAAGTCATCTTTTCTTATCTAAATCTACCATAAATCATCTTTTGGCTCCTTCAGAGCTGTGAAAGGGAAGGTTGTGAGGCCTGAATGATGGAAGTTTAATTACAGTCACAAGGTCTCATGGACAGAAGTAGGTTAAGTTTGCTGAGTCCCAGCCTCCATCCCTCAGTAGCCACTACTGAACCCTCAGGCCTCATGCACATCACTGCTGAGGCAAAATTAATCACTGAGACACCAAATAAGTAGTGCCTCTGCACCATCCCAATGCATTGGAGTGACTGAGAGGAGCAAAAGAATTCCCCCTGATTTCACCTGTGCATTAACATAGACATTTAGTATTCTCTAGTGTCCCTTTACTAAAAGAAAAAAACTTAAATATTGGTGAGAAGGAAAGAGAAAGGCAAAAGCACATTAGCAGTATTTGCCAATAAAAATTTGCAAGCCCTCTACCAGGCAGACAGGACTTGGTCCGAAGCCCACCGACATCAATGGGCTGGGGATCAGGTCCTTATTCAGCTTTTGGAGCTAATTCCTCTTTGAACTGACAACTCTATATTTAGGCTCCATATTTATCTTTGCCTCAAAGCTCTGTCCAGTCAAGTTTTGAATCCCTCCAACGACAGAGATCCCATAACCTCTCTGGGTTTCTGTGTCACTATTTGGCCTAATTCATGATGAAAAAAAATAAATTCTGCTATCTTAGATATATGGAACTCAACCTTTTTTTTTTTTTTTTTTTTTTTACTTTTTGAAAATCACATTAAAGCTGTCATATTGTCAATGCTCACTAAAAAATTAATAAAAAAACAACCAAAACCAAAGAAGGAACTGAAGCAGATAAACAAAGAGGCAATACAATGAAAAGAACCAAGAAAGGATTGGCTATGTCAAAACAGACACAGTGCTGAAATCTTTTGGCTTTTACACAAACGTGACAGAGAAATTCCTCACCTGATCCCGGGAATATGGAGTATCCACTATGTGTTTGTCTGAGCACGCTGCCAGGAGAATCTTCATTGCATTTAACTGGAGCAATATTTCACAAGCCATGGTATCAAAGAAAGTGATGTTGGCAAGAGCTGCTGAAGCCAGCAGGAAAACTTCACCAGATGAGGCTTCTTGGCACAGTTCTAGGAATGCAGAAAATAAGCTGGATAAAAGTCATTCCTTCAATGCAGCTGTTAAAGGCAATATTTAAGCATCTGCAGCTTGCAATAGTGATCTTATTAGCCGATGTCAAGTTCATAAACAGGGAGATAAAAAAAAGGAAACAAAAAATATAAACTTAATTTTGTCAGTTATGTAACATCATAGAAGGGTTTAGGGTGGAAAAGACTTCTAAGATCATCAGCTCCAACCAAACCCATCTCTGCCAAGTCCATCACTAAACCATGGGCCCAAGTGCCACATCCACACAGCTTTTAAATACCTCCAGGGATGGCAATTCAACCACTTCCCTGGGCAGAGTTTTCCAGCATTTAATAATTCTCTCCATGAAGTAATTTTTTTCCTAATATCCAATCTAAAACTCCCCTGGCACAACTTGGGGCCATTTACTCTTGTTCTAACACCTGTTACTTGGAAGAGACGAACACCCATCTCACTAGAGGCCCTGATGAACAATATACTCTATCTACTATACCGTTCTACTGGGAATATTGCACTGCATGTTGTTCAAAATAAAGCTTAATATAACTAAATAAAATCAAATACAGGAGGCAGAAAGCTAAAAGTAAATTATCCATATGAGAATAATTCCATCCCCTTCTTTAGAACAAGGTAGATGTTGCTTATCTCTAAATCTAATTCTCTGTAGTCGAAAATCCTCCTGCATATTTTTCAACTTCAATAAGTGCTGAAGAGACAGCTACCTTTTAATCCCTTGTACATATGTACTTCAACTAAGATGTGAATCACCTGGTAATGGGATTTCTGCATGGTTTAAAAATTAAACATATTACAGTAATTCAATTACTGAGTTATAAATATTACAAGGAAAGTGGTGTGTGATTACTGAAACAGGTCTTGCAAAGTTATACATGTTCCATTTTTAACACTTACATTTCTTGGGCAGAATATGTACAGCTAAAATTCCTGCTCAACCTAAAGAGCAACAACTGAGGAATGATCCACTACCTAATACATTCTGGATAAATTGTTCAGATTGGCCCTTGACTGCAGTTCACTAAAATAACCCAGAAAATCATCTGAAACAAACCAGGTCACATGCTGCTAGCTACAACAGAACCAAGCTCAGCACAGGTTAATTCCACCCACTGGATTCCGGGCAGTGTTAGGGCACAAGCTTCTCCGTTTGCTGCTGGACGTCAGGAATAAATTGTTCCCTTGATTTCTCCATCATTAGTTCTGTTTTGGCCTACTGAAGAATGCCTAAATACAGCTCAGATAATTCCCAGCCACAGCAGAATCCTCAAGCACTCATACTATTCTTTTTTTCTTCTTTAAAAAGCAAACAAACAAAAAAAATACAACCCAGTTGTATCCAAATTGAAGTTCTACAGTTTAACCAATAGGTTCACTAGAAAAAATTCTGAATTTACTGATCTATTATACATGAGAAATCAAACCAGAAAACCCAAACAGTACATTTTGACTTGGAGCTCTGGGAGACTAAATTTCTAGACTAGACAGAAGAGAATGCTTGAATGAAAGCTCCTGGTATTTGAGAGGGAGGGAGCACACTGCCAGAAATAAGGTATTCCTCTCTTTAGAAAGCAATAAGAAATGTCATCTTGTTTTTTCTAAAATATCCTCACTGACCCAGATCAAGGAAAGTCTTGCTGCTACCTTTGTCTCACTTTACCGTGGATCAGGGGCCTAAACAAGAAAGACAGAGCTTTCATTTTCTTGTAACAATACCCACAGATTATATAACACTCTACTTTTCCTCTGAATTATCATACAAATGCAGATGTAGTGGTGAGCTTGAGTCTTAGCAAGTTTGGAAAATACAATAGGCATAAAGGTTATCAGCTCTCAATGTTCCTCTTTTACAGACAAAAACCAAACAAAAGGTTGCTTTGCTGGTCCTCCTTGGGTCTTAAGATAGACTTTCACACAGATACTATTTTTACAAATATTTATAAATTCTATTCACATGAGGCCTGGAGTAAAAAAAAATATTATGTAATTACAGAATTCTCTGGTTCAGAATTTAAAATTGTTATTTCATCTGTTAAGGGAAGGATGGTAAACATTATTTAGGGAATATTTCTAATGAAAGGCTCATACCCTAACCTGTTACTTTAACTGGACTCAGAAGTCCTGTGGAAAACTTACTGACAAGTGCTGTCACAATTTCTTCCATATTTTCCAGGAAGCTGCTGAGATGCTGAGTGAATGTGAGATGTGGAGATGTGATCTGGGCAATTACTGCTGCTGCTTCTGCATGGGTGGCTTCAGAATGGCTGGTATCAGTGAGGATGTCAGCCAGGCACAGTATCCCATCCACCTATGGACAAACAAGAGGTAGATGTAGAAATACTATAGGAAGCACTTTTGCAACCAAAGATGGTTTTCTATTTGTCTTTTCTTGGCAGTGACTAAACTACTCCATTTATTTTCAAAAATAACTTAAACTTGGTGGCCTTTGTGTCACAGGAAGTTTTAGTTTAGCAACTAGAAATGAGTTCAGCATATGAGTTTGTTGTCCTGCCAAAAGTCTTGCAGTTCCTTCTTCCTTAATGTTTTTGTGAAATCAATTTTGGTCCAACAAAGTCTTCTCTGACAGACATCTAAAGTTAAATATAAATGCAAAAATAAGCTCTGATAAGCAAATGTTCATTGCTACTGTGCCTCATTTGAGCTCTACAGGACTCAAACTTCAAGGTCTAAACAGACAAAATTTTTTTGCCACTTTTCCCTGAAATTGTCACAAAGCCAACACAGGATCAAGAAGAATACTATTAAGATGACCCTGGCCAAGCTGCTCCTGATGAGCTTACAGAGCATTTATATTAAAGCCAGGTCCACACATCCCTTGCATACTTCAAAGGGAAACAGTATAATGAGAACTGAATTAAGTTTTTGCTTTTAGAGTGTTTGAAGTGCTCTTACACAGTTCAGGCAGATAGATATCATATGCACACATATTGGTTTAAATAATTGGAGACCCACTGGCACAACAAAAGACAGCAAAGGGCACATCCATTGGACTTGTGAGCAACAAAACATAGCAAGGGAGTGTTCTCTGTGCACAGGGGCATAAAGTGTGAACTTTCAAATTAATAGCAATGTGTTTCTCCCCATTTAACATAGCCCTGAATAACTTATCACATTGACAAGCAAGTTGTTAGACCATAGGATCATTTAGGATGTAAAAGAACCCCAAGATCACTGAGTCCAGCCTATGACTAACCACCTTGTCAAGCAGGCATGGCACTCAGTGCCCTTCAGTCCTGGTGCCTCTCTTGGGCAGTACATTCCAAAGCCTGACAACCCTTTTCATGTAGGAATTTTCCTGATGTCCAGCCTGACCCTTCCCAGGTGCAGTTTGAGGCCATTTCCCCTTGTCCTGTCACTGGCTGCCTGGGAGAAGATGTCAAGTCCCACCTTGCTCCACCTTCCTTTCACTGAGTTGTAGAGTAATAAAGTCTCTCCCCTGAGCCTCCTTTTCTCCAGGCTAAACACCCCCAGCTCTGCACACTTTAGAGATACAAGGAGGAGTTAAGAAGGCTTAGTACCAAAATATGCTTAACACTCAAACAAAAAACAAACCCACATTTGTGTTGCACACCCACTCTGGGCTCTGTCAATTCAAAGCTTCCTCACAATATCCATGTTAAGTCCTACCCATTATCTTCAAAAAGGGTATTTAGCAAATCTCTTATTCTCATTTTTATTATTTATTAATACAGAATGTTGAGTTATCTTAATTACTTATCCTGCAATGGCCATGAATTAAATTATTTGATAAGTACTGACAGTTACAGTATTTTATGAGAAAAGCCCTCAGGTAGATAGAAGTAAAAATTATCCTCTGTAAGATTATTCACTGGGATGGAATGTTTAATAAGAAACAGACTATATCATTGAAACTCTAATAACACAGACAAATAGAAAAGAAATTATATCTCTATTTTTCCCCAGATACAAATGGTATTTATTGTAGAAGCTCAAGCACTGGCAAAAAGAGAAAGAATAAATCTTCAATGTTGAACTTTTTCTTGACAAGCTTTCAACATTAATCTACCTACAGCAAAATATTTCCTCTTAGTTATGGCAGAATTCTACAGCTTGAAACAGCAGAGTCACATAATTCACTGGGCTTCAAGGTATATTAATAGATCTCAGTGACAAGAATTAATCTATGTCCTCACAAGATGATTTAGTACCCAAAGTGTGCTAGACAATATCATATGCAAAACCCCACAATTTTGTCACCTTGAAATCTCCCCAGATTGCACCTTGTCTGGGGTCCAAAGGATGTTAATAACAACAGGCAGTATAAAAAGTTAAACATATTCCAAGACACTCAAAAAATACTTCACAAGAAAGTTCTTCTAAGATCCACTTCAGTCTTCAGCTCTAAATTTACTGGTTAAAATTCACTTGGCCTACTTATATTCAATGCCCTTGACAAATGACTTAAGAGTACTTTTATGCTGTTTGAGAACAGGTAATGGCTTATGAAAGACAGGTACAAGTACATGGTTAGATTTTTCTATCACCAGTAATTGTGTAAATCTACATTAATGATACAAGCTTCTACTGCTGTACTCAAATTTTAAATCACATATTTGATTTCATTATTTGCTAAGTGATAGGTTTTGGAAATTGGGAGTAGCTGAATTGTGAATAAAAAAGCAGATACCATTTTATTCAACACAGAGAGAAATTACATTTTGGGTCTGTGAAACCCAGCACTAGTTATTCTCCTTCCTTTTCAGAAACACGTAAAATACTAACAAATTCAGCCGAAAATTTTCTCCATACACTTTTTCCTCCTATCTTAAATATAGAAAATAAAATAATTCTACTTCAGCAGGCAACCCCATTTATAAGTGTCTAGCAATAAATTTTAAAATGACAGGGGAACAATCTAATAAAAGCACTTTAACATCCAAAAAGAAATTGCTGCTCAAAGCATTTTTATAATTAGGTTTCACACTGAAAGGAACTTTGGATGGCTGCCCTGTTTTCTGTTTAATTTTGGTGAAGTAATCAGCTAAATGTCAAATCTGTTCATCACCTTGGCAATACAAAAGAACCAGTTAGCCAGATAATGCAAACAAATGAATTCCATGAATGCAACAAGATGCTGTGAAGCCCCTGCATTTGAGGAATGGTGTTCAGTAAATGCTTGATCACTAATATTTCAGTATTGATAACTGGAAACATGCCAGTAACTTACATCCTTATGAACATAGCCCTGTTGTAGAAACTTAATCCAAGTGACAAAATAAATGTGTTACCATGCTGCTGCATAGATCAAATCTTCTGAAAGGAAATAATTTCTTTTTTTCTACAACAGGAATGAATGAGTTCTGGGGCAAAAGTCTTGTTTTTTCAGTATACCTTTCCTTCCTCCTAAAAATATTAAATAAAACTAGGCATCCGTTAAAGATACCAATACAGAACTTGGGATGAATTGCATTAATGACTTCATGATTTGAAATATTACACACAACAGCAATCTTAACTCTCTGCTTCCCACAAGGGGGTTTAAGGCAGTTTTCCCATGCCACTCTGAGAACCAAGACCCATTGCCTTCCTTTTAGAAATATCTATGTTCATTTGTATAAAATGCTGCTGAAATTCTTATAGCATGATTTTCCCTACCATTCCTGTTTGCTCACTTAACATTCAAATGGATCCCTATGTATCGGTAAAACTTTGGTCAAAACACTTTTTTGTCTTCTCTAAATTGATCTCCAGAGTCATTTAGTGAGAATGGAAAGTCTTACAGGCTACTGTCATCTGATTTCCCACTGTGAATTCCAAGGATAACACTATCAGCCCAAATTGGGTGCTTCTGGTAAGAACAACCAGCAGATTTCCAAGCAGTTTTACAGAAGAATAAAATGAAGATGTTGAGATCCAGAGGCAGGGCAGCAAATGTGGAAACAATATCACAAAAGGGATTACCCCTTAAACAACTTTCCCAGAAGAGAATTTCAAAAGCAGAGGCTGCACCCAACAGTCAAGAACTGATAGATCAGAGCTATGTGTCTTCTCTCCTTTCACCCATGCTGTGTAATAACATCTCCTACCTGAAGCCAGGACAGGTTTACTGTGTAGGTGAAGACATGAACATTAGGCGCGGCAAACCAAATATATAAATGTGGATAAAAATCCAAACACATCAAAACTTATAGGATGAGAGAGAGGGTAACTGAGAAAGAAAGCAGGGAGGGAGGATTATCCTATTCATCCAGCAAAACCCATGTATTGTTATTCTGATGACTTGTTACTGAGTAATGGAATTGAATGAGATGATATAGTAACAAAGTGATGTCATTAAAACATCCCCAAATATAATCCTTAATAATCCAAAGTACTGCAACAATTCCACGGCAGCAGCAGTGACCAGTGAAAAAACTTCAATGATTTTATAACTAATGCTGTACAACAGTGGCCATGACACCTAATTCAAAAGCCCTGTTGTGTGCACCATGGAATAGTGTGTGGCT